>NC_085047.1:1025000-1362500 GCF_963662255.1 Cinclus cinclus
TTTGTTCTCCCCGTCGGGGGAAACCTGGGAAAGCAGGACACCCAGGGTTTCTGAGTGTTACAGCAGTCTCTGAGAAGTGAAGCCAAGCTGCTGTGAAGGCAGTGTGAGGTGTGGAGGGACATCCTGGCATCTCCCACAAACACAGGAAGAAGGTATTCATGCAAAACCTACACACTTCCCATTTTCTGCCCAACTTCTGCTATTCCAGAGACCCCAAAACCACATTCTGGCTCTGGACAAAATGCTACAGGAAAGGTCTGGCCCCAAGACTTCCCCAGCTCCTGCAGGTCTGCCTTGCTGCTGCCCTACACTGCCCAACTCCAGGTTAGCCTCACCTTTGGAGGGGTCACCCCTGGTGCCCAACAGCTCCAGCATCAGCTGAAAAGGGCACTTCTCTATGCTCACAGGGGAAAAGAAAAAAAAAACTCTTTCACAGAGACACTGCTATTCCAGAGCTGGTTCTGCACTTATTATCCAGTATCACATCTCCTCAACAAGTGATTCATTCGTCTGCACCTCGTAGGAGAAACTGAGCCCATCGCTTCCAAACTGCTCGGAAGGGAAAACAGAGATGGAAATCCAGAGCAGCTTTCAGAGGAACATAACTGTTTCTGCCTCTTCAGAAATGAACACAACTTGCTCCCAACCCCATGGCTGCCCAGTGGCATCCCTCTTTCCCTTACACCCGCAGAAGAGCACGCCCGTTGTGACTTCCACCTTCCTGTGTCCACGTGGCTCATTTTTGGGTAACGTCCCTGCCTGCAGACACTTCCAGCAGGACGTACGTATGCAGGGCAATTTGTGGTCAGCCCCAAATCAGCTTCCAGAGGTGCTGCTCATTCCGTGGAACTCAGGGGCACCTCCGGTGACGCAAGGTGACACAGTTTATCCCATACCAGTCTTGCTGAAGCGGCACCGCAGCACATTTTCCATGCTCCTCCTGACAACAGGCACACAGCTCCCGCAGCCCAGAGAACTGGGCCCTGGTTAAGCTCTGTTAACAGCACCAGGAGTCTGAGCTCCCAACTACCCCACGGAATCGCACAGTGGTTATGGCTGGAAAAGACCTCTAAGCCCATCGAGCCCCACCATGGGACATCTCTTCTAGATATCACCAGAAAGAGCCAGAGCTGAAACTGCTGGTTCCCCATCTCCAAGCCTGCCAGCCCAGAGCCCAGTGCTGGGAGGACTAAGGGCAGAAAGCAGGGTGGGAACTGCTGTGGGTGCTGGAAGCTGCGAGACCACGGAGATTCCTGAGCCCCCCCACCCAGGACCAGAGCTCTCCCTGGGCTCAGCCCGCAGGTCCTGCCCGACGGGCACCCCCTTCCCCTGCCCAGATCACTCCTTGGCTCAGCTTTACGAGAGCTTTTCAAGCTGCCTGAGAGAGAACATCACATCCCAGCTCTCACGGAAAGCCTAATTGGAAGCCTCAAAAAGCAATTACACTAAAAGCACTCTGCAGTGAATCAAGTACCTGTCTGGCAGCCCCAGCACCGGCTCACGGGGCTGTGCCTCTGGGACACGGGCATGCAGGAGGGCTTCACACGTGGAACAACACAACAGCCTCCCCTGCAAGGAAGGAAGGAAGGAAGGAGGGGCTGACAGGTCTCACTACATCCCCCTTCCTCAAGTCCTCAGCCTCCATCCCACCGGGAACACAAACACGCTGCTGGGAGCAAGTCTGCTGAACCAGGATGTCTGCTTCCAGTTCACTTAGAATCTGAGATGTCACCACCAATAAAAACTACATTCTGGCTCTAGAAACCCCTAACTCTTCTGTGACCCATGCCTCGTGAGGTACAATAAAAACATAAAACGTCTGCTGGTGACTTCCCCTTTCGCCCCCTGCTTCTGTACTGCTCGTGGCACAGCTGGGCTAATCCCATTCCCACTGCTCTGCATCCTGACCTCCTTAAACAACCCCACGCGAGGATGTTAAAACACTCCAATCTATAAATAATGCATTCCCCTTACACAGCAACTGGGCCATCAAACTCCCTGGAACGCTCCACACAGTCACCAGCTTGATGAGATAATACCCAGGAAAACACATCAGCAGAGACCCATCCTCCCTCTTGAAGAATTCCTGCAAAAATTCGATGCCTCTGCTGCTTTTGCACTGGATTTTTCTGTACAACTCATTATTTAGAAGCTGGTATTTTATTCTAGTGGCCTCTTTTTTTGCCCCCCATCAAAGACCTTTCAATTTTTTGAGCTGATAACCCTCACGACTGGGAGGACACCAGCACTGGGGACCTCACCAGAGCCAAAGGGAAGCAACGAGGTCTCGCTGCTTGACGCACACAGTGAGGCCACAATTTAGACCCAAGCCAACCTGCTGTCCTGAGCAGGGATCTCCCATTTCTGCCCCGTCATCCTCCTGCCCCAGCTGCTGGCAGGAGGATTCCCAGGCATTCCCTGGGCCAGTCTGGGTCGCTGATCCTGCAGGGAACTAGCTGTGTTTTCCCGGGGGTTTGTTTCCAAACAACCATTCCCTACAACTCAAACCACAGTGTGTAACTTCATTAGAGGCAAACGAACCTGCTCCAAACAGTGATGCCTAGTAGAATCACTGCCACTGCAAAATCAATGCTCCTTCTGAACACCAATTCTAGCAGGAGTCCTGCCACCGATTTCCCAGAGCAAAAAAGCATAAAGCTCAAGCAAACGCTCCAGCGATGCAAATTCGTGGTTTGGCAGGTTTTTTTTTCCTGCCAGGCATTTTGGAAAAAACCAAGTGTTTCTGCCTCAAAACAAGTTAGGAACCAGACAGGCACCCTTTAAAGAGCAAGTTCCCCAGGAAGCAAAACCAGGCCTGCCACACTTGGGCACCTAATCCCTCAGCTCCGCGTGCCATGCTTAGCACAGCAATTTTCCACACCCTTTCCATAATGCACAGATCACTTTGGACCCCGAAAGGATGGGGGGGGGGGGGGGGGGGGGAGGGAAACAGGCGAGCCAGTGACACCCACCAAACCCGCTCGCTTCGTTCCACAGCACTGATCACGTGTGGAAACCTAAATCCCTCGTGCAACACTAAAACACCATGCAGGGAACTAACAGCCAGCTCAGCAACGGGGCTCCAGCATAGGAAACAAAACCACGAGAGCACATTTCCAACAGCTCCAGAGTGACTTAACTCCCAGAAAAAGGTATGCATTATCCTTTGCCTCTGCCCGGGAGGATTACTCACGGCTGCTGGGTTGCACAGCTCTGAGTCAGGGCTGGAGCCTGCCCGTGGGAAGGCGAGCCCGTGTCCCTCGGGGAGCGGGAGCCATCCCCTGCACTGCCAAGGCAACGTGGGGGGACAGCAGGACAGGATGGGGACATCCCCCGGAGCCCAGGGCCAGCAGACAGCTCCGTGCTCAGCCCTGATGCTTAGTCACAGTAATTGCAGGGCCAGGGCTCTGCGCTCACATTTCCTGTCACCAACCCAAGAATTAGGCAATTTAGATTCAGAGATAGCACCCGGGACATTAAATAACTCGATAAGCCATCGCTGAAGGAGCCAGGAAGAAAAGGAGCAGCTCCATAACGACGAGGTTCCCCCAGTCCCGGCTCTGCAGTGTCCCCAAATCTTTGGGAAGGGGGAGCCCCCCCCAAGCCAGCCTGCCCCCCCTGGCAGGGCAGCAGTGCCCTTCACAGCCTTCCCCCTCTCCCCACCTCGCAGAGCCGGAGTCAAGTTGAAACCTTGCACGGGGCTCATTTTCAACAATTAAAGAGCACGGCAACCTGTAATTATGGAAAATAAAGGCAGACAGCTGGAGAAGGGAACATCTCTAGTCAGTAACACGATACTACATTTTCTCTCTTAGGGAATTCAGCTACGAGGTCCCCAGCTCCCGTTCAACCACTTCCAGCCCCCGGTGCCCGGGTGAGCGGCGCAAACCCTGGGAAAACCAAACAGCGCTTGACAACCCAACTAAACACAACCGGGAGACAGCAACACCTCCGCGCAAAGCCGGGAACTGGGAGAGGAAAGGCTTCCCGGACAGCCAGCATCAGATCAAATCAGAGGCGTCCCCCCGGCTGCCCCCGCCCGGCTCGCAGAGCTCTCTCAGAGCACACAGCCCTTCCTTACCGCTCATCATCAGCAGCACGAACATCTCTGCCTCCCTCCTGTGCCTCCCGAGACACTGCTGCCGCTAGCACAAAGCAGGAAGCGCCAGCGTTTCATTCCCCTTCTGCTCCGGAGTGGGTGGAACTCGCCAAGTTTCACGCTAAGATGAGATGGGTCAATTGGGTGTGTTTGAAGGTTTCGGGCTTTGCCATCCCTCCCCTCCCTTCCTCCCTCCCTCTCCTGATTAATTCCTCCCGTCACAGGCTTCAGACGAGCTGCCACTCAGCCCCGCCGGCTCCTGAAATGTGAATTCCTAAGGACATCCCTCCGGGCTGGCTTGAACTCCCCAGCGCGGAATTCAGAACTGGATTCCCAGCCAGGGAAAGCTCCTGCGCTCCAAGCGCACCGCCGGTCCGCCGTGTTTGCAGGCAGCGAGGCACCAAAAATAAAACATTCTGACCTACTCCGCGCCTCCTGCCTCTGCCCTGGACTCCCCCACGACCCCGAGGGTTTCCTGGGTACCCCTTCTGGGGAGGATCATTAAAAACACACCGGGCAGCTGCTCCCACCCAGCTGCGGCAGGGTAACTCCAGGGAATTAGGAATTACGCACAGAATCTAGTTGTATTTAATTCCCACTTCCAGTAACTGTCTCTGGATTAAGATTTGAGCAGCAGCGTCCTCCAGACCAGGGCTGGCTAATGTTTGCTATAAATAAGAAACACCGACACAAAACCCGACCCGCCTGTGTTTATCGCCCGGCTTCTTCCCACCTTGCCTCTGCACCACGTACGTGAGACATGAAAAACAGGTATGAAACTGCTCTGGAAAGGAAGCAGACAACACAGTAAATATTATTTACAAGCAGAGATCAAATTAACTAACAAACTGACATTTACAACTCTGTGATAGTTCACAAATCCCGAGTATTGGAGTGTTGAGCAACAACCGTATCCTTGCAGTCCCGTCCTCTGCAACCTAGCAGTGACCACAAGTGGGGAAAAGGACAGAATCCTGAGGAAAAGAACCAAATAAAACAGCAAAAGGTACGTGCAGGAACCCAGTTCTGACCCAGGGCTGGACACGCTGCTGCGGGACTGAAAGGATTTAAGAGCTGGAGTGAGGCTGTGGAGCTCCACACGCCCGGCTGCCGAGCAAGGGAGGAGACGGCTCTGTTTTGGGACGGGGACAAGACATCAGAGAGGCAATCTGACTTGACACAGCCATCCTCACAGCCCCCGAGAGCAGGAACAGGAGCGAGCAGTGAGTTTGAGCACCTGGGGTTTAACTTCTCTTGGCGCTGGCAGCCTCAGATGTTTCCGACTGATCCCAACCCACGCTCGGCACGAGTTCCCCGGTGCCCGCAGGCACACCCCAGGAACACAGGAGTGCTCCATCCACCCTGGCAGCGGCAAAGGGCTCAGGGAGGGATGGCATCAGGTTTGCACCGGGGAGCACCGAACAATCCTCAACACGACGGTGAATTTAAACCCCGAAAGAGCCAACCAACAGCTCCCATCTGCGGGACGAAAAAACGGGAGAGCAGATCTTGGCACCGGGAACCTGCAAAGCCCGAGAGGACCAGCAGGTTTGGCGAGCCACCGGTGACTCACAGGGCGACCGGGGCTGCTGCTGCTGCTGCCTCTGCCCTCGGGTGCGCTCGGGCACGGCCACCTCCAGCCCGTGGGGACAGCTCAGGGCTCCCGCACCGCCCGGCCGGGATCGCTCCCACCGGGATGGGATCGCTTTCATGGGGTCGGGATCCTTCCCACTGCGATGGGATCGCTCCCATCGGAGCGGCATGTACCTGCACACAGGTGTGCACACGCCAGCTCCTGCAGACACAGCAACCACGTTGCCACACTCCGAAGCAGGGACAGGTGCTTACTGTGAGAGATCAGCAGCGATGATTGGGATTTTTTCAGATGGTCTGGAGCGATTTTTCAGATTCAGACTTCAACAGGCAGCACCATCCTTCTGCCGCCAGCACCAGGGCCACCTACACCCTCCTACAGCAGCGTGGAGCATCTCTTCCTGCTACCCAGAGCAAACCCTTGGCATGGCTAGAACTCCCAGGAAAGCATGAGCTGGCGTAAGAGCAGCTGGCAGAAAGCATCAGACACGGGTGTAACCACCGGCAGGTTTTAAATCACAGAACCATTTCGTTGGGAAAGACCTCCAAGGCCATGGAGTCCCAGCTGCGCCCAGCGCCCCCCTTGTCCCCAGCCCAGAGCTCTGAGAGCAGCACTGCCAGGCCTGGCCCCACTGGCACACACCCTTTTGATGTGGGCTTGCTCTGAGGGCGCGAGCCAGCTTGTGTAAACAGCTGTGCTCTCCTGTGCCAGCGAGGAACTACCAGAACCTGTTTGGAGACAGCCCGGCACATCCTGCCCAAAAACGGCACCGAGATAGCCAGGCCAGCTCCAGGGTGGGATGGCTGCAGGGAACGTCACCTCCAGCAGCTTCGAGAAGTAGCCGTGAGCTCAGCCCTGCAGCTGGGCACAAAACGAGCCTCCCCTCCTCAGCCCAGTAGTGATACCACTGGGAAAAGTCTCTTTTCCTTCCATGCTCCTGGCAGGATGGATCCCACCAGTCTGGAGAAGACCAAGGTCACACCTCAGTGGAGGATGCAGCTTCTCCTGAGGGGCAGCTCTGATCTCTGCTCCCTGTGACGGGGACAGGCCCCAGGGAATGGCTGGAGCTGTGTCAGGGGAGGGTTAGGCTGGATATCAGGAAAAGGTTCTTCCACTGCTCAGGTTCCCCAGGGAAATGGGCACGGCCCCACAGAACTGCAGGAGCGTTTGGAAAGCACTGCCAGAGATGCACGGGGTGGGATCGTTGGGGTGTCTGTGCTGGACTGTGTCTGGGGCTGGACTGGATGATCCCTGTGCAGCCCCTCCAGCTCAAGACGTTCTGTGATTCCACAAACCTACCGGGAAGCCCACAGCACTCTCCCAGATATCGAGCCGAGACGTGGAGATCCCACCACAGAGCCCAGAGGAGAAAAGTCCCACAAGACAGCACTTCCCTGTGGCAAAAGGAAGGGAGACGCAATCCAGGTCTGTATCCTGCAGGAAGGTGTGTTTATCAACCCAAATTAACATCCTGGGCCTCTCACACCCTGGCACACCTGCTAATTAGCACACATGAGTTAATACCATTTTAACAATGGATTAGCACTTGGGGCAGAAAGAAGGGAGTCACTTCAGCAGGGTGACTCACCCCGAGCACAGAGAACAGCAAGGAGGTGAGATACCAGCAGCATCTGCCTGGCTCACACAGGGCTCTGCAGACGGTATCTCCTTAACTAAGGCTCACTTTACAAAGCCGAGGTGCTTCAAAAATTCATGATTGTATCTGTCTTATTCTCCACCTGCACGCACGGGTGGCCTCGGAGGAGCGATCTGTCTCCACCACCCAGACAAGCGGAGCCACTCGGGTCCTCGAGCAAGTCATGGTGGAGTTCCTGAGGTGATCATCACCCACCCTGGCCAAGCCTGGTCCAGGACACGACCCGCCAGCCACCCATCCATCACCTATCAGGAACACCCCCAGGGGAACGCCAAGGAGCTCACGTCCAGGGCCAGGTTTGGTGCTTCTCCAAACGTCCCACAGGCACAGATGGTGCTCACAGGCACCGGGCACGCCTCGCCGGGACGTCAGTGCCCTTTTCCACGGCATCCTGGAAAACCTGCAGCCCCGCACACGTAACCTGGCCCTCAAGGTTCCCCGTGGACGATGTGGCCAAGCCACGCCTTGGCTTTCACCCTGGAATCCAGCTCTTGGTACCTGTGTAGCCTCACGCGCCCGGCAGGAGCAAAGGCTTGTCTCCGTGTAGCGGGGGACACTGCCTCCAGCCATCTCCTATTCAATCATAAAACAAAGAAGAAAGCTGACTTAGCTTGCATTATTTTTTTTTTGTCTAAACCTCAGCTTTCAAACTCCTCAATGCAGCACCTCACAAGAGGGCACTGAAGGAAAACCACCACACCACCACCAGAACTGCTCCTACCCCCTCAAACTGATGTCTGACGCCGCCTGCCTTCGCTTCGCCCAATAAAAACCCGCAAACCAAACCGAAACCTGGCAATCACACGACATTAATGCCATGAAAAATTATACTGGGCTCAATGTATCCACATTCCCTGCTATCAGAAAGATTTTCTCAGCCTCGTGTTTCTATTTGGGATTGTGAAAGGCAAGTATTGTTCAGTCACAAATCGCTCCCTTTCAGCATCTACGCAAGTCAGGTAATGAATTACAGGAGTTTTTTTTTTTATTTTCCCTTTGGAGAGGTCAGCAGATACATCAGCTCCTGGAAAAGCTGACCCCTGTTGTTTGTCTACAAGGGGAGCTGGAAAAGGCTCCCAATGAGCTCCAGAGAGTGGATGCTGGCAGCAAGCCAGCACCTTTGCCTGTGGAACCCAGACGAGTGACAAGAGGCAGGAACCACCTCTGGCCGGAGCGCAAGCTAAAATTTAAGGTTCGCATTTCACGGCGCTGCTCGTGGCTGGCAGCCTGAGCTGACACCACCGCGGGCACTCTGCTTGCACACACCCAAAGAACCTCCTGAGCTGGAAGCAACTCACAGGGACCATCCGGTCCTGCCCAGACACCCCAGCAATCCCACCCTGTGCATCCCTGGGAGCATCGTCCAAAGGCCATCCCCTCGCCTCACGGGCAAAGGATCAGCCAGGGCTTAACAAAACAGGGACTGCTTCCTTTTTCCATGGGAAGGCTCAAGGAGGAATATTTTATTCAAGACCTCTAATGCAAACAACTCCTCTCTATTTTTACTTTTTTTTCTTAAGCTAGGCAGTAGCTGCTGTCATCTTCATGCTGCATTCTGACACACTTCTACCGCATCCCTGCCAATAGTTTTAATTTCATTGGAAAACTCAGCTCTGAGCGAGAGTGACAAGCTGCACGCTGGTGACGATGCTGTCAAGTGATGGATAATGTAGGTTTACTTCAGCTGTCAAAACTTTTCAACACCAAAAATAGGTATCACAAGCTTCTGGACTCACTGCACTCAAGTATTAAACACACAGGATATTGACACCCTCAGAAGCACCCAAAGCCACTCACAGCTGAGTAAAACCAGCAACGCGTGATGGACAGCAAAGGTCTCTGCGTTTCACTTATTCGGAGAAGAGAGAAACAACACCCTACAGCAGGATGAATTCTCATATCCACGCTGGCCAAAGCAAAGACAGGATGCTGCACACACACCATGAAACAGAACAGCACAACACGGGATGCAAACCCGGGCAAAGACGGGGAGAAAGAAAAGGAAAAGCTTAGAGAGAAAATCTTGTACCCTGCTACCCTTGGACCAGACCCCATGGAAAGGACTCTTCCCCCACAGCAGCTCCTTCTTTCCTGCCTGTCATCCCTCACCTGCCCCTGCCCCTCACAGAGCTGTGAGGCTGGGAAGGATGGGAAAGCACGGAAAAGCAAGGGGTTTTGCCAGAGGGATGAGATTTCCATGGAAGGGGTGATTCCTCCCCAAGCAGTGACCCACTGATGGACATCAGGCAGGCAGCAGCTCGCCAAAGGGGTCAGTGGTTTTGTGGGAACAGGTGGAATAGGAGGAGGGGGATAAAGAGGCGCCATTTACAAACCAAATCCAGCTTTTTTTATTCCCTCTGAGGCACTGGGATGACAAGCACAGGCAAGGCTGTCCCTACACTAGGCCAATATTTATGGCAGAAAGAAAATGAAGCGTCAGAGGGAATTACTAATTAGATGTTATCATAACCCTGTATATAACTGAAGCAGCACCCTGATGTGCTTCGTAAATAATTAGCAAATTAACTTTCACAATGCCCCTGCAAGGCAAGCATTATCCCCATCTCCTGCATGGCCCTGATGGGGGGAGGAAAAAAAAAAAAAAAAAAAAAAAGGTTTTGGGCAGATTGTTCCCCTGCTCTGGACAACTGCAGAGCTGCACAAACACAGCACAGGGACATCAAAGAGGAAAGGGGAACTGGAGCTTCAGGGAGGACCTTGTGGCTCTGCACAACTCCCTGACAGGAGGGGACAGCCGGGGGAATTTGGGATCTGCTCCCAGGGAACAGGGACAGGAGGAGAGGGAACGGCCTCAGGCTGTGAGAGGCTGCACATCAGGAGGAATTTCCCCATGGAAAGGGGTTGTTAAACATTGGCAGGGGCTGCCCAGGGAGGTTTGGAGTCCCCATCCCTGGAGGTGTCCAAGGAATTGCCGGAGGTGGCACTCAGCGCCGTGGGCTGGGGACAAGGTGGGGATCGGGCACAGCTGGGACTCCATGGGCTCAGAGACCTTTTCCAGCGGAAATGATTCTGTGATTCCATGATTCCTCACGCGCTGGAGGCAGGAGCTGAGAGGGGAGACGCTCCCCACTCGCAGCAGACCCCAAGGAAACACAGCTCTGAGCAACTGCTCCTTTGCAGGCTGAGCACACTGAGCCCACGGCTCCAAGCAGGGATCACCGTGCCTCTGCCAGCTCCAGGGACGTGGCAGGAACATCCCCTGCCAGACCTTCCCCGTCCATACAACCCCACCTTCTACCCGAGCAGGAGGGCTGCCACACGTGTCCCTGCTCCTTCCTTCTCCCACACAGAGGTCCCTAAGGGAGAAGGGAGCAGAGCAGCACCATGGCCACCCGCCCGCTCCCTCCTGGTGCCACTGCCACCTTCCCCCTGTCCGTGGGGCTGGCTGGCACATCCCAACCCAAGCCACTGCCTCAGCAGCTCACTGCCAGCCGGGGGGATCAGGGAAGGGAGGGAGAGCACAAAGGAAGAGGGCAGGAGCACCAAGACTGCTGTGACTTCGTGCTGGATGCACGCTCCCGGAGAGGCAGACTCGTGTCTATTTTAGATGTGCTGCACAAAAATAAAAGATGCTGGTTGACTGCACATGTTCTCGTTTCTAGAAAAACAGGCTCCAATTTATTTCTGCCATTACAGCCAGATGGTTTAAAAAAAAAAAACAAACAAAAAAAAAAAAAACCAACCAAATTTCCCCTAAATGTCACCTCAACGAAAAGGCCCTGACCTGGTTTCAACCTCCCCATCCCAGAGCACAGCACAGGGACCACACTCCTAAGACTGCTCCCAGGGGGCCCTGACCCCACTCACAGCCTGACCCAAAGCCCTCCAGGGTGAGCAGAGCTCTGGAGAGCCCAGGTCCTGCCCAGAGGGCCAGCAGCACTGACTGTCACAGGATGACTCAGGGTTATAAGCATCACAGCTGGCACACAGGGCCGGCACAACTGGACCGACCACACGTCTCTGCTCTGTCTCTCAGTGCCCTCCCTGCTCCTCCTTCCCTATTAATTGTTCTAAGCTGCCTTCAGGGGTCTTTTTCCCCCTTTTAAAACTCACATCAAGTTATTTAATTGAAAGAGCAACACGGCCTTATATGAAAGCAAATGCTGATTTTCAACTTTGCCTATTTGTCCTCCCCTCCTCAAAGCCATGCGGCAACATCCCATATAACTCTCTCTCCACGTATCTGTTTGCCGGGGCTGTGCTGCCCCTGGGGAACAAACCTTTCCTTTCAAAGCACCGTTTGTATCCACCTGTGGCCTCTCTGCCAGGCGTCCACGCTGGCGGTGCCCTGCCAAGCCCAGGTGCACCAGGTTTCCTTGGGACACAGGGAATCACTGGCAGAGCAGCTGGGATACGCCAACATCCGCACCATGAAGATGCTCATGGCAAAAAGGGAAGGGAGATCGGGTTCTCAGGAGAGGCTTCCAAGCCCTGACAAGCCTGGTTTGGTCCCAGAGCTGAACCTGCTTTGGGAGGACCCCACCTGATTGACACAGTGACCCCCCCAAGCTCAGGGGAAGTGTCCGAACAATTCCCACATGCCCAGGACCACCCATGCCCAGCAGAGAGGACGTGATCTCCACGTCAAGGGGAGATGAGCCACTGCCTTGAAGCCTCCTCACAGTCCATGGAACGGCAGGAACTGAGAAACACCTTTAAACACTGACTTCTTTTCCATGGCCAGCAGGACAAGGAGAGGAGAGGCAGAACGAGTCCAAAAGAAAAGCGTGAAGCAACTGGAAGCATCTTCTCTGGACTGCAGTCAGAAACCTTTGGCTATCTTTTGGTACTGGCACATGTAAAGCAAAAATAAGGAGCCTCTTAAACCTTGTTGCAAGCTCCTTTTTGGAGGAAGGCCAAGGCCCATTCCGGGCACAGCAGGCAAAGAACACCTGGTTTGTGGCACCCCAACCCCAGCCCTGCTCCTGTGAGCCTGTCCCTGAATGTCTGCACAGCAGCAGCGACCCTGACAGACGACAGCTACAGCACCTTCACCTCTGCAAGGCACCATCAGGGTCCCACCTGAGCCTCCCACTTCCAGGGCCACTGCTAGGGGACCGTGCCCTCGCACTTGCACACGTGTGAGACTGAAGGCTCTGAGAGCCATAGCTTCTCTGAGAGATCCCTAAGACCGAGAGTTCACACACAGATTAACTCCTTAAGACAGCTCAAGGGCAGAGACCTAGACCCTTTTACTGGCGAAAGCCTCATGTTCTGAAAATCATAACAGTTCCAGAACTGCTGATTACTTTTCCTCATTTGGACTTTTTTTTTTTTAAGTCCCGCTTGCTCCTCCTCCTACTTCTTATGAGGCTTTTCAGTATTTGTCCGTTACTTGAACGCTAAAGCCTGATTTAGGATTAAACACAACATTTGGGAGGTGGACTCCAATGCTGCCTGGTGTCACCGTTCCAGCTCTAAGAAGCTCGGAGAGATATCAGGGCAGATCCTGCTCTGCATAAGTCTGTGTGGCCAAAGCCGTTTTCCCTTTATTCTATTCCCCCACACATGCACACAGACGTGATCAATAAGTGGGGCACGGGATGGATAGTGGTGGGGAGGTATGAAAGCTGCAATAAATAGGCAGGGAGAACAAGAACACACTGCAGAGTAACAGACTAGCTCAGCTTCGTGGGCTGCACTGGTTGCCCAAAAGCAGAAGTGGGGGATCTCGTGTGCTGAAGCATTGCAAGAATGCTGGGCTTGGTCACTTGGAGAAGTGACTTGTACACCGTGGCCCGCTGCAGCCACATTCGTGGTGGATGAGGGAGCTCCTCAAACATCAAGAGCCACGTTCTGCATTTCGGGGATCTGCAGAACCCACCTGAGCTCCCTCCAGCTGAGGCCAGGCCACACAGAGGGTGTGAGCATCCATCTCCTCTCTCATCTCAGTAACACACCAAACTCAGAGCTTCCTACACCAGCCACGGATCAAAGCCCTGGAGAGACCCCTGAGAAAGCAGAATGGAAACCTCAGGTCTCCTGCACGCTCCCCGTCACGGGGTCCCACTGCATGGGTGATGCACAGCCTCTCCAGGCAGGGGCCTCCTCTTCCTCCCTCCCTCCCTCCCTCCCCACCCTGGTCCTTACAGCAGGTGTCCCCTGGGACATCAGTTTGCAGGACACAAGTGGAGGAGCTCTAAAAGCCACAGCAAAGCAGCACAACCCCACAGCTGGCAAGGAAAGGTTAAACCAAGGGTGCCCACCTATTACTGGGCTTTGGAGCGAAGCCTTCTCATGACACTACTGGGACTACAAGAGAGCCAAACAGGCTCCAAGACACCTCCTTCCTCCTCAGACCTCTCCAAAAATTACCACATCAGGGCTGCCACATCCTGCCTACCTCTTCCAGCTACCTAAACACAGCTGCCCAAAACACCACGGTTTTATTTTTCCTGGCTATTTTGGCTCACTGAACTTTCTCGCCGTGCACTGAGCAAAGCCCTGGTGCTGCTGCACGGAGGGGACAGGGAACACATGGCCCTGATGAAAAGCATAGAGCCACGTCTCCAGCACTGGACAGGGAAGCACAGGAGGGAATGGGGGCTGGATTAGGGCAAAGCAGGTGCACAACACACAGGTGACACTCTGGATTGGTACCTCGGGCTGATCCACAACCACCGGCCCCTGTTTCAAGCTAGAAGTGCTCAAGACTTGCCCTTACAAAACCCACACGAGCACAAAAAGTATCACAAACGGCATCTGCCTCCCAAAACTGGGGGAAAAAAAACAAAAAAAAAAAAAGAAAAAAACAACAACAAAAAAAAAAAAAAAAAAAAAAAAAAACAAAAAAAAAAAGAAAGAAAAAAGGCATGAACTTCTGCGCTTGCCAAGGAAGAAGGGCCAGGCTTCAGGGCAGCAGCCCCTCTGGCACGAGTCACTGTTGGATATAATAGAGTGGGAGAGAAGGGAAGAGAAGTGGAAGCCTCTCCCATGTTTCTGTTATTTTGCCTTAAATGCACTGTAGTTTATGTCCTCAATAAAAAGCCTGTGCATATCTTTCCAACTTAAATGTGGATTGGAACCTCGGGATTACTGCCCTGGCAGAATTAACGTATTAGACATAAAAACCGTAACATTTCATTATCCATTGTAAACCACATGCGCTTCCCCCCTGGGGAGACTGGAAATATCACCCAATTTCAGTATCATTTTCTGTTAACTGCCCTGCCCCATGTTCACACACTGGCACGCTAACTTTGATGATATAGCAGTCCTCTGGTTTCATTCCTCTTTCTTTATGATGCCGACATATTTTTTTTAAAATAGTTTTTTTCTGTTCTGTTTTTGTCTCTGTGAAGGCACCACGCTACAAAACCACTCAGCTGCAAA
Source organism: Cinclus cinclus (assembly GCF_963662255.1). Lineage (NCBI taxonomy): Eukaryota > Metazoa > Chordata > Aves > Passeriformes > Cinclidae > Cinclus > Cinclus cinclus. The sequence goes on from NC_085047.1 coordinate 1,039,704, forward strand.
AAAAAAAAAAAAAAAAAAAACAAAAAAAAACCCCACAAACTTACCCTGGAACAAAAAAAAACAGCTCATATTTGTCTAGCTGGAAACATACCATAACCTGATGTCTGAAACAAGGGTAGAAGGCAAAACACAGAGGCAAGAAAACCTCAAACACAACAGGCAAGAAGACTCCGACTCATTTACGGGCACAGTGGGGTCTGTGGTCAATAGTGAGGTACTGAAAGAACAGAATCTCTTCTCGCTGCAGTTCAGACTCCCTGTATTCCTCCCTCTCACTGTTAGGCTGGCTGCAAATTCAAAGATTTGCATAAGCCACAGATTTTGTCTGTCTCTCTGAAAGGTCAAGACGGAGGAGCAGCACAACCCCACACAGCACGAACGGGCCAGCTGGCAGCAATTTGGAGTGACCACACAGAGGAAGTGTGGGGAGGAACAGGGGCCAGAGAGGAGCCTCTAAAAGCCTGGGTCACCCTTATGTTGCAACTCAGAGGCTGCCTCAGGGAATCTTTTCGTTTAATCAGTTTTGTGTCTTTGCAAAGATTAGCGACCAACTGTCCTGATTTAGGGCTGCCATGTTTCCATAAACATTCCTGGACATGCTGCTTGGATAAAACATGCAGCTGCTGACATGGTCTCTCACGTAAACATTTCAAGCCCGAGCATTTTTAGTGCCAGGAGACCACTGGTTGTGCTCTGCAGGCTGGGGGGCTCGGCCCCAGGACAGAGAGGGGAAGGGGAGGGGAGCAGAGCAGCAGCAGGGTGGGCAGGAGCTGCACACACACACACACACACACCTCCTTCTCCAGATCCACCCCGGTCCTTACTCACATGAGCGTGTCACAGCAGCAAACAGGACCAGAGGGAATCATTGGTTGTCCCACGTAGCTCCTGGAATGGAAAAGGAAGATTGCAAGGTCAGCTTGAAGAATCCAGATGCACGGAGCTGCTGTTCAGCTGCCTGAGCCCTGAACCACACCTCGGCCAAACTCTGGCAGCCAGACTTTTATGGCTAACACCACCTCGACCTGTGAGTGCAGGGGGGAGAAATAACACAAATCCAAATACTGCTTCTCACCGTTGCCTGCTGTTTGTGTCCGGCCAGAGCCACAAAAGCCAAAAAATGCCAATTAAGGAGGCTTTCCTTCGGTCTGTGGTCGGTCAGCTCCAGACACTGAGGGCTGCAGGCAGCATTTCCTTGCTCCAGAGCAGCCCTTGGCACAAGCCTTGGGTTCAGCTCATGGTACCACTCCTACTGATCCAGAGTTTTACAGGAGCCTCGGCTCCCAGTTGAATGCTCTCAGCAAAATTATGCTCGGGATACGCTGTGGGTCTCACAGAACAATAACCTGGAAGCACTGGCTGAGGTTTCAGGCAGCAAAACAGAAGGCATTTAAAAACTCAATCTCTGGAATGCCTGCACAACAAAAGCAGCGAAAGGTCACTTATCCCCAGCAAACATCATCCGCACACGCTGCTCAGACGGGGAACACGAGCGGATTGACAGCCCCGGAGCACCATCCAGCAGAGATTTCCTATGGCTCCTCTCCCTGACCAGCGCTTCCCATCGCCTCAGGACGTGGATTCATGGGAGGCAGAGCTCGCTGACGGCTCCCTGTGGAAAACGGCTGTTCTCCTACACCGGGCAAGTGGGAAAAGGAGAGCATGCCATGGCCAACCCACCACGAGACACTGAGCCCTCCACGGCCCTCGCAGCTCCAAGGGCTGGGGATGATCTAACACCATCAGACATCTGCCAAATAAATAAGCGAGCTCCAACATGCCTCGCTCCAAACCTGCACAGCAATTTCCATTCCAGAGCAGGAACTTGTACTGGGGTTTAATACTCTCTCCAATGCATCCCTTTCCACAAAGGAAATCTGTGCCCACTTCTCCAGGAACACACGTAATCCTTGTAAGCAGATGTCAGCCTCCAAAGCTGAGAAAATGGCCTTGTTCTTGGGGATCAGGGAATTCAAAATGCAAGAAGTTGGAATGTCCTGATGAATTTGGTAACTTAAACCCCAGGAGGAAACACCTGCTCTCTGAACAGCCGCCCGGCTGAACGCCCGCCGCCGTTTCATCCATCCATAATCCCAAGGGAATGGTCTTCTGCTCGTTGGCAATCCAGCAGCCACGGCCAGAGAGCTGGGAAAGAGAGGAGGGGGGGCTGCCAGGAGCCAGCAGCCCCACTCCCACAGCTCTGCCCCACGCAGCAGCTCTCAGACAAAAACCTCCAAGCTGGTGCTGCTTCACAAGGATCCCCCAAATCCCACACGAGCTCCCCCACCCACCCCCCTGGATGGACACCCCAGCAGGGATTTGGGGTCACAGATGCACAGCTACACCTCCCCTCTCCCAGAAACTGCAGCACTTCCCAGGTTTTTACAGAAGGTGAAGTACAGCTCTGGTATCTCACAGGGAACAAGAGGCACAGCCAGAGGAAAAAAAAAATTAAAAAGGGATTTTCATCAAAAAGGTAACAACAATTGGATGTTGTCATTATCTCAGAGATCTTCTTGGTGGAGCCCCACAGGATAAAGCCCTGGATGGAAGAAGGGCCCACGGAACCTGGTTAATACTCAAGGATCACCTCCTCCAAGCAGGACGGTAGGTAAGAACTTCAGGAGACCCGTGTGGACGAACAAGGAGCTCCTGGAAAAACTCAAACACACAATGGAGCCCTAGAGACGATGAAAGCAGAGACAGGTGGGCTGGGCAAGAGATTGTCCCAGCAGCCAGGTTGGACAGGGCTCAGTGCTAATGCACGGAAGGCGTCCCTGCCTGTGGCAGGGGCTTGGAATGAGATGGGATTTAAGGTCCTCCCCAACCCTACCCATTCTGTTTTCTCCTGCTGGCTGCTGCTCTGCCTCAGCAGAGCTGGGTTTTCAGGAAAGGACACAGAACAGCGGCTCGGCTGAACACAGGGTGTCCCACACGCCTTGTGGAGCCAGGAGGGCTTGGCACAAGAGGGATGGTGTCCGCAGAGAACTCGGGACAGGCAGCAGCACATCAGCAACACCTCTGGGAACTTTGATCCTGCGAAGGACACTGAGCCCAGCCTGCAAACGTGAACTGTGATTACATCTGCGCTGGTACCCGGCGTTCTCCCAATCCCACCGCCCCCAGAGGGGTGTGGGGAGCCCCATGAAGAGGCTGTGCTGGCCCAGAGCCTCGGGATGCAGAGCTCCACAGAGCCTCCAGCACCTCCTGCCCAGCGCAGATGGGCTCTGCCAGGACGCGCGCACCCAGCACCGGCGCCTGCCGCTGGCACCCAAGTCCTCCTCCCAGCCAGAAAATCCTCCTCCTCCTCCTCCTCCTCCTCCCAGCCCAAAAACCCCTCCTCTCAACCCCGGCCGCATCACAGATGTCTGCCCCGTTGGATTTTCTTGTCATCATTATGATATAATATCCATTACATATACAGCAACAACGGGACGAGGCTGCTGGCACGGCAGTCTCAGAGCTTTTGTTCCACCAGTATCATCAGCCTCATTTTACAGAGTGAGACATGGGGAGACGGTGAAAGCTCTCACCGTGACAACACCCGAAATTCTCTTTGTTATAAAGCCTTTTAACAACTTTCTAGCCAATAGCATAACATTAAAAGCTGACAAGAGTTTGCTCAGGCCAATTAATAAAGCTGCACATACATCTTGCTTTGAACAATGCCTGCTTGTAACAGTTTAAAAACAACGGATAAAGGTTCATTATTAAGCTTACATATTTCTACTATCTTGCCTAACATTTTCCTAAGGCCTGTCTCTACACAGCTCACAGCCTCATTGTTTCTTGTCCTTGCACCTTCAGCATTCTTGCATTCTTCCATCCTGAGATTTTGCTTTCCCACAGCTTTTGGAGAGCTTTCTACCTTTGCTATTTCCCACGCGCCCCCAGGCAGCTCCCTGGGACATGAGGCATTTCCCTCCCTTGCCAGGCTGGGGCTGAAAAGCACAAGTGATGGACACAGGGCTCATGAGTACATCCCCAGGAGAACCAGATCCCAGGCTCCCCGAAGTGAGAGCAACAAACATCCTTCCCCATCCCCGAGTCCCTCCTGGAACAAAACCAGGGCGAGGGCAGCCCACCGCCACCAGACTGCCAGGAATCAACCCTGCTGCGGGGCCAGGCAGGAGCTGTCCTGTCCTGTCATTAACACTGCATCAGAGCCCTCACGGGGAGAGACACCAAACCCAGATTAAGCAGACAAGCCCAGCCCTGACAGCGCCTAAGCTTAGCTTAAAGCTGTACCTCAATAACATGTTTAACGCAGTGCTCGGGATGTGCAGAGCTTTTAATGCATCTCTCGAAAGGAGAGCAGAAAAACAAATCAGAGTGCTGCTAAAACCCCTCCATTTTCCCATGTAAACTAACAGAAGTTCAGCTAGAAGGTCTACAGAGAGTTTTTTATTTAGTGTGAGAAAAACCTGTGATACCCGACTAGCCTCAGGTCAGAGCACTGATGTTTTCCCCCCTTCCACGAGCTCCAGCCTTCCCAGGGAATCTGTTCTGTCTTATCTACAAAAGCCTTAACTTTCAGTCTGATGTTCTGGAAGCTCGCAGGGAAACCCCAGCATCCCCAACAACTGCTGTGAATCCCCAGTTCCAGTTCTTTTCCTGATTTAAGCAGGGCTACAGCAGCCCGGAATCATCAGCCAGTACTCACCCTGGAAAACATCTAACTCCCATTCAACAATCCTATTCCACAGGCTCCCATCTTTCCTACAGCAGAGATTGCACTCTTAGCTCTCCATTGTTTTACCTCTTTCTGGCTTTGCCAGAGCAGGAATTATCTCGGGCTATAAACGGGTCGTATCCAAATGCCTCTCCCGTTTTTGCTGCAAACCTGGGAGGAAAGCTCCCGTGGCTGCTGCGCACTGCCCAGCTCTCCCTGTGCTCACCAGGCCCCTCTGGAATGCCACGGGAAGAGCTGGCAGTCCCGCATCTCCCCAGATATGGGACACGCTCTCCCCAGCGCGCCACATTTTGGCGCTGCCCTGTCACACTCCCAAGGATGGCAGTGGCTTCAGAGGTGACAGCTCTGACCAGCCACAGGGCAAAGAGCCCATCCAGAGCAGAGATGGCAAAACACAAAAATCAGAAAGCAAGCGGCATGGGCATGGATAGAAAACCCCAGCCCATCTGTCCATCTCAGCAGCTTGCCCTAAAGCCTGTGGCTGGGGTGGGGGGGGCAGATCCACCCCAAATCGCCTCGCTGCTGGCAGGGGGACTCATCCCATCCTGCTCTCTCCTGCCTCTGATAAAACGCACAGGCCAGGTGTCCCCGGCCCTTCCTGTGTCCTGCTCCATCTCTCTGCTCCTGTCAGCAAACCGAGCCATCCCCGTGCCTCGGCAACACACCCACCTCTTGCATAAAAAAAAAAAAAAAAAAAAAAAAAAAATTAGAGCTAAACCACTTCTGCCTCATCTATTCCAGGAGCGCTGTTCCCACAGGTTTCTGCCCATGAGATACGTGTGCAGCTCCTGAATCACCATCTCCTCCATCTAACAGCGACACCCAGTTCCAAGGCTGTTCTCCCATCCACCTGCCAGGTCCCTCTTCCCTGTGGTGCCTCCCCTGTGCTCTTGCCCAACACCTGTCTCTTACCTCACCCCGCTTTTCCTCACATCACGCCCCCGACACATTCTCGTCTGCTCATGCTTTAGTCACTGTCAGCAAGCCCAAACCCCAGCTGCCTTGGCCAGCAAGGCGCGTCTATCTCCGTGAGAACATCAGCCCAGCTTCCCGGATCCCCGCTCCCAGAAACTCTGGGACAGCCCACGGAGCGGGCAGCGCTCTCGAGAAACACTGCCAGGGCAGCAGCGGCACCTCCAGAGGCTTCGGGCTCATCCTGCAGCAGGAGCACCAGCTGGGATGGACCTGGAGAGGAAAGGAAGGATGGAGACAAATGGCTGTGCGGATGTGTCAGTAAAAATCAAACTGCCCAAACCCACAGCAACTCGGTTCTGGAGCACCGAAAAGTAATTAAAGGGAAAAAAAAAAAAAAAAAAAAAAGATCACCCCGATACTCCTTTTCTTTCTTGGAAAACACGCCAAGGGAAGCAGAGAGCAGGTCACAGGCAGCCCCAGCACCACTAAAGCTGCTCACAAGAGCTTCTCCTCTTTCCCCCCTGTAAGGCCAGCTGCTGCTTTGGCTTCCAAGGGGAACAGCCCACCTCACCTCGGGAGCAGAGCATCCAGTCCCCAAGAAGCCTTTTCCAGAAACAAAGCCACGCTTTCTACAACATGCCTGGGAATGATCCCAGCTGTTTCCTCTGGAAAGCATCTTCTCCCCACCCTTGCAACACCCTGAACTTCTCTGGCTGTGTTGCTTGGCTCTGCCCCCATGGTCAGACCCTGAGGTGTGGCTGCTGCTGCAGCCCCTCACCCCTGACCCAGCACTTCCAGCATCCGTTTCTCCTCCTCCTCCTGCCTTTTCCATCTGGCCCTTTCCCACCAGCCAACAAGCCCAGCCTTTGTCCTGCCCTCCAGGCAGCTCTGATCCCTGTGCCCTCTCCCCACTCCACTGTGGCAGCCAAACACCGCAAAGTTTAGGAACGTGTCGGACTTCCCGCCGGGAAAAGTCTTCAAAACAGCCCTTGAGTGTGTGCTGAGTGTTTTTGCTTCCAGCAGAGCTCACACCTGACTGCAGACCCCACTGACTGTGGGCACACTCCTCACCTCACCTGGCACAGGTCCCTCTGGAAGAGCCCCTCTGTCCCAGACTGAGCGCCGCAGGTGCAGATCAAGTAGATCAAAGAGGGAAACCTCCCCTCTGCCGTCACCTCAGCTCTGCCTTCAAATCAGCCTCTCTGATGTGATTACTTCTTACTGAGAAGTAATGCTACACTGTCATTACTGCTCCTTTTGCCTCCCGGTCCTGTCCACGGCTCTGGTGTTGGACGATGCCGTCGGCTCCATCACCAGGAATAATCTATCAGTGCCTGCCCCGCTCTCCTCTTCCCTCAGACTCACTCTCTGCTGCTCCCAAGACACTTCCCTGCAGTCCAGGTGATGGCTTTCTCTGTGGCAGGGCTGCAAGATGGGAGCTGTTCCTGGGCCGGGCACATGCCCTGTGCAAAGCCCCGCTCAGGGCACGGCACAGCGGCACAGCAGCAAGGTGGCAATCTGCACCAGATCTCTGTTTATACACAAACGCTGCTAAGAGCTTTTTGAGAGGGAGGCGGGACCAGAGAGCTCCTCTAACCTACACAATCCCACCATTCTGTCAGTTCCTTGTAAACAAAATGATCCAGGCTGGAGCTGGAAGTGGCTGCTCACTTGGCAGCACAGCACAGAGGTCTCGCAGCTCTGTGTCCCCTCTGCTGTGGCATTTGCCTCCTCAAATCAATCACAACCCAGACAGGACGTCGAAGGTCTCCTCCTTGTGCTCTGCCTCTGGAAATCCTCCTGTAAGGAAGGAGATAATTGCACCTGCTTAAGGCTCAGGAGCATCACCACAGTGTAACTTGCAATTATTGCAGCACCTGGAAGAATTGGGTAGAGAAACCACCAGTCAAAGTCCCCCAGCGCTCTAAAAACACTTCACGCTTTTCCCTTTCCAGTGTTTTCTGACAGGGAAAAGAGGGCTGATTTCTGGAGGCAGGCTATTTCAATTGAATCTTTCGTTTCCCTTGGCAGCCTGTTCCCAGTCCAAAGGTGTCCATTTTCCCAAGGAGCGATTCTGCCCCTGGAAAGCGAGGAGCTCTCAGTCAGCACCAGCAAGGGAGAGATGATGCTCCATTTGACAATGAGGCTGTCAGTGGGCTCTGAAATGTCACTCCCACACCTCACAGATGCAGTTGGCTCATCCCTTGTTTCAGAGGAATGTACTGCAGCTCCTTTTGTAACCGAGACAGAATGTTTCACCAGGCTGGAGCTTTAATTTGGGAAGAAAAAGCTCTCCTTCCATTTCCATTGAAAGACATTTTAATTAATCCTCGTGAACATATTTAAACTGTTCCATCCTTTTTAAAGACACTTTTCCAGGGACAAAACCATGTCCTTAAAACCCATATGGCACCAAGCTGAACTAAAAAAGCCCCAAAACAACACACATGCACACACACACAAAAAAAAAAAAAAAAAAAAAAAAAAAAGAACTGATATTTCAAGAAGTTGGATCTTCCCATCTTCCACCTATCATCATTCTTGTCCCTGACATTGCCAGAACATATATCTGTGAATAACTCTGGAAGGATAACCAGGACAAATGTTTGTATAACGGCAGCTTGACAGTGCAGCTTGTTTTGAAACAAGCATGTAAGATAAATCACAACTGGAATGACAGGAAGAAAACCAAGCGAGAGGAGACACCAAAAACCCGTGGGAGAAAGATAACACAAGTTCCACGGAGTTCTGGTATCTAATCTTACAACTGAGCCCATCACTTCACTACCAAAAATTATCTATTAGATGAGCTTGCCTTTTTAGCATCAATTCTCAATCCATGTAAAATTGTCCCAGAAAGCCTTCGGCACCACCACTGCCATCTTCACCTCCTCTCCATCCCTTCGCATTCCTTGCTCCTCTCTGGCCAAATGCAGGTGGGAAAGGAAGAAAACCATACAAAGCAGCTCAACTCCACTCTACCCTGAATCCTGGATATATGAAAATGTGGATGTAGAAAGCAAAAATTTGTCCCTGAGTTAATATTTCACTCAGACACAAAGCTTCCATTTTCATCCTGGGGCAACTCAACCTCCCCTCCTTGCCAGTCCAGACTTGGAACTCCGTGGGAATTGGACTGGGCTGTGACATTTCCCAAGGGCCCCAGATCTATACACCCGTGTGCTGCTCTTCAGCTTCATCAGCTAAACACACCAGATGTGTCTCTTAGGGTTGGAACAACACTACTTGCTCTCAGTTCCATCACACAAAGTTCAAAAGTGAGCTCAGGTTGGTTATTTAGTTATCAAAACTACAGCAATGGTCACCTCATCACTGGCAATAAAATCAGCTCGGCCCTAGAACTCATCACAGCTCTGTAAATTGCTCTCCTGTAGCCACAGGAGGCTGAACTTCCTTCTGGGAGAAAACTGGCTATGTACAAATACTCCCTGTATATAAATCTAAATCAGCCCATGGACTGATATTTGCTGGTACTTGGCTGGAGAAAGGAAGACAAGCACACCCCACACCAAATCCTGTGCAGCCGTTCTCCTCCACCACACAAACACTTGGCAGGCTTCCAGTGTAAAAATTTATGCACTAAAATTAGCTCTCACAATTGCAATCAATTGCAACAACCAAGCATAAGTAATTCCAGTGAAAGAAGAAAAATAAATAAATAAATAAATAAATAAATAAAGAGGTGAGCGTGGCAAGCAATGCCAGAGCACTGCGGAGGTCCCTCCACGGGTCCATCCCCGTGTCCAGCAGAGTTTTCCTGCCCCTCATTCCTAGGGCTGCAAGCACAGCACTTTTTACCCTCCTGTGTGCACACACAGCTGAGCTACAGTGCCAGAGCACAGCTCTGTGCAGGCTTTTCTTTCACACTCCTTGAAACAACAACTGGTGAAACTCGCAATAAACATTACATTGTTTGGAAGGAAAGGCAGAAAATGTATATAAACTTCTGGCAGCCAAACACACATGGCAGGAATATGCTGGGGAATACAGAACGCTCCAGAGAACACAAGTAATTACGAGCCCTCCCTGGGTAACTGAGTGTAAATATTACAGCTGGTGGGCTCTTCTCTCCCACACACAAATAAATATCTGTGCCCCCCACCTTAATCTGGGCTGTCCTCTGCCTCCTCATACCAACAATCTGCCTAACTTCTGGCCCCTGAGAACCCGCATCTTGCACATCATCACACGTTAAAACTCAGTTACCTGCCACTGTTCTCACCCCCTTCTGGGCTTTGGGCTGGATTTCTCTTTCAACCGGGTCACAGATTTATTACAGAGGAGTGGAGGTGGATAAACAAGGAGACGGTGTCAGAGGCACGTTTTAGTGCTGCAAGGAGGGTAAGAAGCTCACACGGTGCAGCCTTGGTACCATGGGAACATCTCCCTTCCTGCAGATGCTCTTCTGATCCACACCTATCCCACCAAAGGCAAAACCAAGCATAAACTCATCATTCTTCCTGACACCAAAAAAAAGCTATTTGAAAGCAAAGCACACTCAGAACATTTGGGATTATTTCATATTTTATAAGAGACCATCTACACACACTTCCAGCGCAACTGCCAACGATGCAAGTGATGCACAAAACGTAGGAATGAAATCAAGCCATCTAAAATTCCTCATTGTGCATTTGCATCAAGAGCAAAAAAACACTCAGGGAAAGATTTTTTTAAAAATATATGAGCTACCAGGGGTAGTTTTAAATATAACAAAAAAAAAAAAAATGGAGATGGCTAGAGGAAAGGGTCTGGAGGAAAATGAAGCTGATAGCTACGAAGGGTGGATGGAGCAACACATCAAGCTGCAGAACACCCTCCAAAAGCAATGGAAAGACAGTCTTGGCAAAAAAAAGAAAAAAAAAAAAAGCTTTGCCACAGCAGAGGATGACGGCTGAACAGTTCTCTACAAATCCCACAGTGCCATGGAAATGCAGGGGTACCCCAAACACAGGAATCTTCCAGGACTGGAGAGCCAGGGAAAAGAAAAAGGCCGCACTCCAAAAGAACCTCCAAATATTCCCTGCGCTGACTCTCCCAAAAACAAACAGCGGCAGCGAGCTGCGCCCCGTGCTCCCAGAGAGGAGAGCCTCTCCAGCAGGAATTCCAGCCCTGGCACAGCCAGGTGTGCTCAGGCAGGTGAGGGCTCAGGCGACAGGCACAGACACACATGGGCGCACTGGGAGGAACGCTCGGGCTGCAAGGGCATTTTCCCTCCGAGGGAATTCCTCCCCTGCCTCCAACAGCATCCTGCTGCACCAAGCGCATCCAGCCCTGGCTGCTTGTGTCCCGTCCCACCAGCAGAGACGGACCTGCAGCCTCCGAGAGACCCCGGAGCCTCCGAGCCTGGCGGGAGCTGGTTTTGGAGATCTCTCCTGCTGCTAGGGCAAGCTCCCAGCGATGAGCAGCATCCTCCAGGCAGGGTCTGGCGTGCCAGTCAGGAGAGGGGGAAGGAACTGAGAGGGGGGATGACTAAGCAGGGGAACGTGAGAAACCAAACAAAATGTCAGCCTGGGGAGAAAAACCCCGGTCGTGGCTTCCATCGGCGCTCAGAATTCCTACATGAAACAAGCCTGGACGGACGGAGCCAGCAGAGCCCGGGTCAGCTGGAAAGGCATTTCCAAAGGCTGCAGGAGCCCTCCTGCTGCCCCCCCCCAGGCAGGACTGACTCCGTCCAAACTCCAGCTCCGAGCCAGGATGTGCTCACACAGCTCTGCCGCTCCTGGTGCTTTGCACCAGGGAATCAGCAAGGCAGACAGAAAGGAAGCACTTAGCCCTCAGCTGCACACCGAGCCTCCTGCAGAATTAGGAAATTGCTCCAGATGCTCTAAACCCCACAAATAACTGATGGATCAGGTTTCTAGGGGCTGTATGCATGGACATCTTCTCATTTGCAAAACGACTGGAGCCTTGGTTTACACCAGCCTCTTATACCTCTGGATGATCTTACGGAGTTCACACAAGACCATGACCGTTTTCTACCCATTTCTATCTCTTACTTTGTGCTTTCAGCTCAAAAAACATCTTTAGAAGGTTAACAGGGCAAAGGTGGTAAAGAAAGGACAAAGTTGGGGGGTATAAACTCTGTTCCCTTTTTTCCCACAAGCAGTGAAGGGACGACTCGTTCAATAATCTCGCTTAGGCTTCTAAATAGCTGAGTTTTGAAAAATGGGGTTTAAACACCACTGAAACCTGAGACTGTAAGGAGAAAAACATACATGCACGTGGACTAAAGAAAGCAAACAGCTTTTCAAGACAGAACTCCTCTGACACACTCCTAAAGAAAGTGCTTTTTATTTAAACCATCATCAGCTGAAGGGCAGGAGAAGGACTCCAGCACGTGTCAGCAAGAACTCCCACTCCACACAGGCAAAAACACTGGCACAACAGTAAACTAACCACTTCCTAAGCTGCTAAGATGCCATTACTCTATATATATATATATGTATGTGTGTCCATGTGATACTTGCACAGGAACATATCCACTTACCACAAGGTAGGGCTTTTTTTTAAAATAACTTCAGCACAGGATTTGGTCACAGGACAACACCCCTGCAGAGAAAAGACTGAAGAGAAAGACATGCTGTAACCTCAGTGAAATCCCCCACGGTCAGGAGACCCAGCCTTATTGACAGAGCTCCTTGAAGGTCTCTTCAAGCCCTGACCATCCTGTGATGATTCCCTTCTGTGCTGCCCATTAGAGGAAATACAGGGTAATCAGTACTGGGAAGGAAGGCGCCTGCAGCATGACTAGGATGCTGAAGTGGTTGGAGGTTTCCTGGAGCACCAGGAAGCTCCTGGGGAGGACACAGAACTCACAGCTAGGGAAGGAGGATGGAAGGGACCGGGAGGTCAGAGATATTTTGGGTGATACACACATGGGCTCACCCCCACCCCCTGACAAGCCTCCGAATTTAAAAGGTGCTTTAATCTGCCACAGACCTATATAAACAAAGCTCACAGAATCAGCTGCCTGCAGCAGCCTGGGAAAGAGGAATTCCGGTATCAGCTTGGCGCTGCAGAGGAGGGAGGAGATGGAAGAGGCAAGCAAAGGGACCACGCTCAGCATCACGGCTGGACACGAACAGGCTGTTTCCATCGTGCTCCAGGTCACCAGGAGCACAGATCCCTCTGCAGCAGAGCTGACCGGGACCCAGCTCCTCCAGGCTGCACACGGGACCTGCTCCACTCTGCCAGGAGCTGCCCAAGGCTCTGGGGACACGTCCTGCTGCCACTGCCAGGGAGGGGGACAGGGGACAGAGGGACGGCACGACCGAACGCCAGCCCTGGAGCCCTGCACATCTGGGAGCGAGGAGGAAGGCCCAGGAAAGCGGAGGCACAGCTGTCCCAGGAGCCTGGCTCACCCTGCTCAGGTGCTCTGGAAGGGCTCTGGAGTGGATGGGAAGGTCAGCCTGAGCTGCTGCACAGCTTCTAAATTCATCTGGCTCTCTGGGCTTGTTGGCTTTTACGGCCATTTCTGAGGGCAAAGCCTGGCTTTCACAGCACAGCCCGCACGGCTGAAGTCCCCAGACAAGATCCCCGAGTGCTTTTTGCAGTCTGCCTTCGCCCATGCACTCAGTTCTCCTCCTCGTCCCCCACTCCCTGGAACATTTCAGTCAGGCTTGGCCGCCTGCTCCCCTCCGGGAACAGCCCTGCTTTGTGGGATAGTGCTCCACGGGTCACACCACAGGGTCAGCCTGCACCAATCCCCCCTCCCCAAATCCTGACCTGACGACTCGAGGATGCCAGAGGGCAAGAAATCCTGCTTCTGTGCAACGAGGCATTGTTAAAGGGAAAATTCCTCTTTTTTTTTTCCTTTTCCTTTTTTTTTTTTTCTTCCCCCTACATCCTTTACAAGTCTGGCAGCACTGGGATTGCTCAGCCTGCAGAAGAGAAGGCTTTGGGGTGACCTAATGGCAGCCCTCCAGGACCTGAAGGGGCTGCAGGAAAAATGGAGAGAGACTGTTTAAAAGGGCCTGGAGCGACAGGAGAAGGGGGAATGGATTCCCACTGCCAGAAGGCAGGGATGGATGGGATACTGGGCAGGAATTGCTCCCAGTCAGGGTGGGCAGGCCCTGGCACAGGGTGCCCAGAGCAGCTGTGGCTGCCCCTGGATCCCTGGCAGTGCCCAAGGCCAGGCTGGACGCTGGGGACTGGAGCAGCCTGGGGCAGTGGGAAGTGTCCCTGCCCATGGCAGGGGTGGGGCGGGATGGGATGAACTTTAAGGCCCCTTCCCACCCAAGACATTCTGTGACTCTGATTCTCTGATCTGTGTGTCCATTTGCCCCACAGCAGAAATCATCCTACGCCCACCAAAACCAGGCAGGAATTTACTGACCCTCCTCAGACACTGCAGGTGTCTAGAAAGCCTTTCCAAAGCCTGGAAACCTACCCTGGCTATCCCACCACAGCAGAACCCCTTCCCTAGTCCGGTTTCACTCACGTACAGGAGGGGGGAGAAGGAAATAGTTTAAAAAAAAAAAAAAGGCATTTAACTGATGACTGGAAGCTCTGAATTAGACTAATCAGGGTGCTGCAGCCTAAGAGAACATGGTAAGCACCCAGACATAACCCACCATGCCCTCCTGGTAGGATCAACTGCTCAGATTCAGCAGCCCACATCTGTCAGTGCTGGCAATTTGCAGCTGGAAATTCTCAGGGAGGGCTGATTAATGGCTACACTATGGAATTTCCATGTCTTAGTTTTACACTGGCAGCTTGCTAGTGGGGGAAACCCCGGGGGAAAAACAGGCAACAGGGAAACGGGGGCAGGAGAAAGAAGCTCCTCTCAGACACGGCCAGCAGGGCAAGGAGAATGAATCCTCAGGATGCTCCCTTCCCAGTAGGGCTTCAGCAGAAACGAAGGGGGTGCCTCCACATCCTCAGGACAGGCTGCGGGTGGGACTGATGCAGTGGCAGCCCTGGGGTCACACAGCACTGCAGAGACCATCGCGGCCACAGCACGGATGGGCAGTGCCACCCATCCTCCTCCCCTCCTGAACAGGAGGGTCAGGGGCTATTGCAGCACCTCCAGCCCTGCTTCTACCCTCCCTCTGCACAGCCCTGGTGCCACAGGTAGGGACCAGCAGCCTTTACAGGGCCACACTGTCAGGAGACACCTCTGCCCCACAAAAGCACGTGAGCGGGCCCAAGGACACGCAGCTGAATGGGCCAGCCACGGGAAAATCCCAAATCCTCCGTGGCAGGGTAAGCCCAGCACCAGCCCAGGGCTCAGGGACACACGGGAGAAACCCCTCCTTGCAAATCACCTTTGGAAATAATGGTGTGGCCGAGCTCCAGGCATCCCGACCGTGAGGTCTGCTTCACACCTGGGGTTTTCTGAGGTTGTTTTTTTTTTTTTTATCACTGGGTTGGGGCTTTTTTGACTGCCACTGGGTCCACACAACAAATTTTAAGCATGTGAGACTTGAATCCTCACGACTAAAAAAGCAGAGGAAAGGGAGGGATGTGTGGTGGGACACACAGGATGCCACAACAGACACCCACGCATTTAAACTACAAAAACATAAGAGGAAGGGTAGCGCATAAGTTTCATCCCAGAAGTAGCAAAGCCTTAATTTTTTTCTTTCTTGAAAGCACCTCAGCCACTGAAGAAAGCAAAACATAAAACAGAAGAATGGAGTCATGGTCTGACACGTCATTTGTACCTGCCTTGGCAAGATCTCTGTTTCCCAGAGGTCTAGCAGCTCCTAGGAGAACACAGCAGCTCCAGAGGGATGGAGTCTCGATGCTGCTGTCTGCAGAGATCTCTGGAGAGCAGAGGGGCCGAGTTGCCCCTCTGGGCAGTCCCGCTGACAAGAGACTTCGACCCTCACCACTGCTACACTTGGCTGCCGGGTGGCAGAAGGGTCTGGAGAGGAGGGGACACACAGGAGGATGCCCAGAGAGCAAACACGGCTTGGGCAGGGCTCGTTTGGGAAGGAGAGCGCGCCACGGGGACTGCGAGGAGCTGCTTTGGTTGAGGCACGGAGCCCACGCTGCACGGAGAGCTGCTCTCAGGCAAACCCCTGAGCTGCACTCAAGGCTCTCCATCCCCACGTGCTCCCCCAGAAGAGCCCGGTCCCACCCAGAGGCTGCAGCACGCTTCCACACGAAGACATTTGGATCTGTTCCCCCTCCCCGCAGCCAGAGCCAGGCGAAACGAAGGAAGGCATCCAGCACTGTGGGGTTTGGAGGGAGATCCCCAGGGCACCACGGAGGCTCAGCAGGCTGCCAGCCCACATCAGCTGCAGAGCCCCCGGGACCCGTCCTGGTCCTGCAGAGCCCACGGTGAGCAGAGCGACACAGCAATCCAATTTAAAAGGAAGGGAGAAGGAAGGGAAAACAGATCTGCCCAAAGAAGAGGGTATGTATCCTTTTTACTGCCCCAACCCGCAGCTCGAGCAGGAGCTCAGCCGGGAGAAAGTGCTCCCCGAAGCTGCACAGAGCCCAGGCTCGAGGAGACAGCCCTTCCCAACCAGCCTGCTCAGGAAAGCTTGGAATGGCCACCCCAGCCCGCTCCAGCTGCTTCCCTGGCTTCTGCCGTGCAGCATTCAGCCACTGCCAGGTGTTCTGAGGAGAAACGCACGAAACCCAGAAACCACACGGCTGCGACGGGACGTGGGGATGATGATCCTCACAAGTCCCTCCCGACTGCAGGTATTCCAGACGGTCTGCCATCATTCCTTCTGAGCACAGCTGGCTGGCCAAGGCTGCTCCTGGGAGCCCTCCCTTCTGTCCATCCCACCAGGTGCCCCACTCCAAAGAACACCCATCCCATGGACGCCTCACATCAAACATAAACATGAACAAGTCCGGGAGAAAGCACCTGGCAAGCTTTAAAGGTCAGAGCCTCCAGTAAGAGGAGGAAAGTGCAATCTGGGAAAAGCCCCACCACGGCAAAAAGGGGATTTCTGGGTAAAACAAGTGTTTAACTGCCAGTGGTTCTCCACATCTCAGTCGGAGATGCCTAAGAAATGAGTGTGGCCAAAGTGCCAAAAACACATTTTAGGAAACTTTCCAGCTGGACTCCGGCTTCTGCTGAGACGGGAGGTCACGACAGACTCTGACCCAGAGCAGCAGACCACAGCCACCAATGGATTTGTTCGTGGGTGCAAAAGCTCAAAAATCACAAAACCACCACCTCAGCTCCCACGCTAGAAGCCCAGACAGCATCACCTGGGAGCTGGGAAAACAACAACGTTGAAGAGAAAAGCCATATAAATGCCATTGCTCTGGAAAATTAGAATTCTTAACAGGGAAGTAAACATAAGGCTTGTTCTAGCTGTTGATAACTATCAGCATGTCAAGGGTTTCATGGTTTCTCCATTATTACAACAAAAGCGCCTTGCTTGAGCTGCAGGAGTTAAAAATGCAGAACATCCTGACTTCCCAGAGATAATTCTGCAAACAAGGAGTGACGAGGACGCACTTCCACCACGGATTCCTTTCATTAATAACTTCATCAGCACTTTCACTCCACAGGGAGATCCAGATGCTTCACCAAGATGGATTTACAATCCAAGATGCAGGTTTGAAAGCATGACAGGCTGAGGAACTGGGCATCAGCCTCTTGCTCAGAAAACTCCTTCTCCTCAGGGCTGCCCAAAGGGATCCTTTTCTCTGTGACACAAATGAAGAGGAGGGAGGCACCCGTCAAGTGTCTTCTGCCAGGCTACCCGCCCCTGCACGGGCCCAGGGAGCCACCAAATCCTCAGCAAACACAACATTTTTGTACCCTCTCCGTGGACAATTAGCAACAGAGCCCAAAATGTCAAAAGCCGACTCTTAATTACCGAAGCCGGCACTTAATGACTCCAATTACAATTTCCACTGATTTCTGAAAATTGCATTCTCCACTACAGTTGCCGTGTTTAAATGAGTTCCTTACTTCATTCGTGGTAATTATACTCTGACAAGCTAATTTAAAATACGGTAGAGATTTCTAAAATACTACTTAAAAATGGTGGGGGATTTAAGAACAAAACCTCGCTTAAGCCCGTCCCTTCTCCACGTTTTTTATCACGTTCCTCTCGGGGCCCTGGAAAGCAGAGGGTTAAAAGATGAGAGATACAGAGAACAGTGTTTTGTCAAAATTCCTGTTACAAGTAGGGAACAGATTTATTCCTGTGATAGAAACTCACTGTCTTATTCCCCCCCACCCCGTATCACAGCAACTGACTTTCCCTTTTATCCTAAATCCCCCCCCAGAACTTGCTCTTCACCAGCACAGCCCCAGAGGAGCCCAGCAAGGAGGAGATTCACCAGGAAGGGATAAACCCATGGCTGAGGCACAGCTAACAGCTCTGCCCCTCACCTGCATGCCGACACCCCCCACCAAACCTGGCTCCTGCAGGATGCATGCACCCACCTGGGGACGCCTCCCCTATACTCGGCAATTGTTCCTAAGCTCCCGTTCATAATCAGTAAAAGAAATGGCAAAGTGCAGGACGGTCCATTTCAAGAAACTAAGCTACCAAGAGAAACAACACGTTGAAATGAGGTATTTCAGGGTCTGCATCAGAGAGGTGCGACACTCAAGAGGGCTTGTACAGAGAGCAGCGATTTCTCCAGAGCCTGCCTTTCCCATGCCAAAGGAAGGGAGAGCCACTAACATTCCCCGATCCCTTCACCAACCTCCGAAGTCAGAGATCCAAAGCACAGAGCCTGGAGCTGCAGGAGGCAGGGGAGCTGCCAGGTGTCCACAGGAGCCGGGGCAAAGCTGAGGTGGCTGTGCCAGACAGCACCATCACCTGAGTGAGCCCCTGCACTGGACACAAAGGGACACGGCAAAAGCCACCCGAGGGAAGGTGAAAACAGGGTTACAGTGTCTGAGGGATCACAAGCGCCCCAAAGCAGCGATGAGGGGTGCTGGGGTGCCACCCCCCAGCTCCTCGCAGGGACGCAAAGCCCCCAGCAGCTCAGCACAGAGCCAACCTGCGCACAGAGCTCCTCCAGGAGGACACGGATGCGCGGGGGAACGTTCCCACTCTGGCACAGGGACAGAATATGGCCCTGGCACAGCTGCTCCTTGCAGCGATACCTTTTCATCCTGCTCCTTCCTGCTTTACTTTCCTTCTCATCCTCCACAGATACCCATTACTCAGCAGTGGTTGTAGGGTTTTATGTTCACACATGGTTTAAAGAGGTGGCTGTTTAATGTTGCCTATATGTAAATAACTACATGCTGCTCCAGTCCCTGCTGAGCAAGTGAAGGGATGATTAGATTATAAATCTCCAGCACAGAAACATGTCAGGTTGGTTTTTATCTACAAACACATTAGAGCTTACACTGGGTTACATTTGCTATCTTCCCTTTTACCCACAAATTCCCATCGCTTTTAATGAGCATATAAAGCAACCAGCAACAGGAAAAATCATCCCAGAAAGCAGGAGCCCAGGGGAGCAGCCAGTATCCCTCCACCCGAGGCAGGGTTTTCACCACCACAGTGCAAAGCTGAATCCAGAATGTCAATTCTGACTGTGTCGTGGGTGCCTGGGAACCCCACGGCAGAGAGGGGAGCAGCAGCCCCGACCCCCGTGCTGGCAACTGCTGGGGCACCTCGGGGCTGCGTCCAGTTCTGGGCTTCTCACTCCAAGAGAGACCTGCAGGCACCAGAGCCTGTCCAGGGCAGGGAACGGAGCTGGGGAAGGGGCTGGAGCACCAGGATGGGCTGGGGGAGCTGGGAAAGGGGCTCAGCCTGGAGAAAAGGAGGCCCAGGGGGGACCTTGTGGCTCTGCACAACTCCCTGACAGGAGGGGACAGCTGGGGGAGATTTGGAATCTGCTCCAGGGAACAGGGACAGGAGGAGAGGGAACGGCCTCGGGCTGGGACAGGGCAGGCTCAGGTTGGACACCAGCAGGAATTTCCCCATGGAAAGGGAGTCAGGAATTGGCAGGGGCTTCCAGGGAGGTTTGGAGTCCCCATCCCTGGAGGTGTCCAAGGAACTCCTGGAGGTGGCATTCGGTGCTCTGGGCTGGGGACAAGGCAGGCATTGGGCACAGCTTGGACTGGATGGGCTGGGAGGTCTTTTCTAGCTCTAATGATTCCGTGATTCCACCTGGGAAAAGACCTCACGGGATGACGTGGCAACCCCTGCCACCTCCATGCTGGTGCCCCTCAGGAGCAGGAGCCACTGCACAGGCAGCTTCACCTCGAACCAAAACCAGCCACGGGAAAATCATGGAATCACAGACTGGAATCCCAGAACGGAAGATAGCTCGAAGTCCAGGCAGTTCCAGCCCCTGCCACGGGCAGGGACACCTCCCAGCAGCCCAGGAGCCTCAGCAGTGCAGCACGGCATGGCAGGAGCCAGGAGGGGCAAACACCTGCATTTCTAATGGCTCTGCTTCCCCTGCAGTTGTGGCATAACCCCGGCGCTGCTGCTGGAAACCAAGACACGTTTTTCAGTGTAATCTATCATCTATTTCACATGGCTGACAGCGTTCATTTCAAATCAGGACTCCCAGGCCAAGCACATTAAAACCATTTCTGTTTTTCAGAAGTGAATGCCACGAGCAACATTAACATACCCACTCACATTTCCAGCCTGCCCGGTATCACAAACCAGCATGGACAGAATAATCTTTTGAACTTTCCAAGGTGGAAAAAAATCTTTCTTTAAATAAGGAGGAGGTACACAAATCCTTGCTCAGCTGGTCCCCCTTCCTTGCTGAGCCACAACAGACCACAGGAAACACCCCTGATACTCCCAGGCCACGCAGAGCAAGGAAAGCAGGACAGAAAGCTCTCCCTGGATCCCAGGAAGACATCCTACAGCCACAGGTAAAAGGGAGACCACCATCACAGGCACCCCCCGCTACACCCACAAAGGCACCAAAGTCACCCAAGTGCCACCACAAAGATGCCCTGCAAGCACCTGCCTGGGTGATGGGTGTAGAAATCCATCCCTGGTGGCAAACAAACAAGCAAAACCAAGGAAAGGCTCGTAAGGCAGAAATGAAGATGCTAATCAAGAAGGCAGGAGGGAGGAAAAAAACCCTTTGGCCTGTGGAAGCAGGCAGTGGATAGCCTGAAACCGGGTATTAATTCAATTTATACAAATGCAGTCCAAGCCATCAAGTCTGGGCATAGCCTCTCTGCAGCGAGGGAGTCATTGGAGTGACTGCAAGGGCTACAGGATCCAAAAGATGCCCCAGACCAACACTGCAGAAGGAGGATGGAAGGGCTGCCCAAATCCAGCCCCTGTAGCCGATTCCTGCTGACCTCAAGTTATCCTGCAGCAGATGATGGATATTTCCTGCCCCAGCAGCCTCTGCTGCCTGGCATTGCTCTGCATATTAATGACCCCTAATGACACCTAAAAGCCTCTGCAAAGTCTCACATATGGATTTCACCACTTAGGCTGAAGCCATAAAGAGCCAACAGCGGCAGAGTGTGTTTAATAACCAAAACCAAGCAAGGAAAGCATTCATTAAGACATCACCTGACTCTTGTGGAAAGGGGCATTAAGACAATTTTTCTCCTGGACCAGTGGTGGGAGGTGAGGAAGGTGATGAGTAACGCCAGTTTGAAAGGGATCTTTAAAACACGCATTATTTTAGCTGGAAGGGAATAAGTCTGTTGAGTGGAAGCAGGGCAGGGGGAGAGATGGTCAGGGCAGCGAAGGAAGAGAGCTGCCTGTCCATGACATGGTCAGCTTTGGACAGTGATGGAGGACTAGACCTCAGGAATATAAATCACCTTCAGCCAGGGCTCCTGGAATGCACTGCTTCACTGTCAGCTGATCCTCACCTCTCCAGATCAGGACAGGGACTTGGGGGGGGGGGGGGGGGTGAAGGCTGAAAAGAGGGGTTAATTAAACAAAGAGGCAAACAGGCAAGAGACTTGAGGAATTGATCAGACAATGAAAGTAAATGACTTGGCAAAACAACCCTGGTATCACATCCAACAGATGCAGCCGCTGTTCTGGCAACTGATATTCTCACTGGATGTTCCTCCAGCAACGGGGAGTGCTGGGACATTTATTGGGGTGAAAGAAATGACAACCCAGACACCGCCTTTCCTATTCTGTGCGAGGTGGAAAAGCCACCAGGGACCTCTTCATCCAGAAATCAAAGCACCACCAGGGACTTGGGAAACCAAGCACTTTGCCAAATAAGACTCAGGAAAACGTATTCATCGAGCTGCTGTTGTGACATTTGTCATTTGCCTGCTTCAGGAACAGCGCATCAGCATCGACAAAGGTGACCAGAACCAGAACCCCAGCGTCCTTCCTGATCTCTGCTCTGCATCTAGACTCCGGATTTTCCACACTCCCGTGCAGATCTATTTCTGTTTCTTTGCAAAATCACATGGCCAGGGGAAGGCCCTGAGCCTTGGGAAAAAACACACGTCAAACACAGACCATGCCTATATTACTCATCCCAAGGTTATTTAATGCTGCCTTCTTTTTTGTTGTTTTTCGCAAAATATGGGTAAAGAAAAGAGACTTCAGTCCGGTTTCAAGTCTTGAACTGCCGTGTTCATGAGGTCAAAACTGCAGCTGGTATAAATTTCCTTCCCACCGCCATCAATCCCAGCGCCGCCGGAGTGCTGAAGCATTCCGGCTGACGGTGCAGACTGCCCTGCATTTTTAACCTTGATTATACATAATTGTTAATCACTGACCCATTCTCCGGCCGCCCCGGTTGCTAAGCAACCCGTTCCTGCTCCATATACTCCTTAAAGCTGGTTAAGGAATGGCCAAAAGTCAACAGAGTGGGGATTGAGACTGCTGGGGACAGATGCTGTCTGAAGGGAAGGAGGCTCACCCACACCTGTGCCCGTGGTGTAAAAACCATCCCGTGATGACACCTTGGGACCTCTGCAAGCCTCCCCTCTTCCCACACCTCCCAGGGAAACCACCCAGGCTCCTAATGGGAATGTCATCACCCTCCCCGACAGGAGGGCAGGCACTTCCAGAGATTGCTGATTAAAAAGAACTGGGCAGGACTCGTCAGGTGAGGGTAGAAATTGCCCAGCCCACCTTTCTGTGCCCCTGCCACCCCTCAGCCCTCCCTTCCCAGCTCACCCATGCCCTGCCAGCTCCCAGCTGTGCCCAAATCCCTTCAACAGCCTGGCCGCTCTCCTGCCCACCAGGATCCTTTGGATTTGCAGGGAGGGGACCTCAGAACTCCAGGACTTTTTCCCTTCTGGCAAGCTAAACTGAGTGGGACACAGAGCAACATCCACAGCTCTCCCTCTGGTTTTCCCTCTCTTTGGAGAACGTTCTAAGAAAGGGCAACGCTTGCTGTGCTCTATGATCTCCGGGCAATCTCCTCCTGCTGCTCCCTGTCACCAACAGCCGCTGTGGTGCGCGGTGATCAGCTACAGAAACACCACTGATATCCGATGGAAACCAGCGGTTAAAACGCCACAGAATCACACATAAGCAAAGACCTAGCAACCACACGAACTGCTAAGGAGGAACTGGGGGGGGGGAAAAAAAAAAAAAAAAAATCAGGATTTGCAAGGAGCAGGAAAATGGCAAGGTTGTGCTTTTTCTGCCTTTTCTTCTTTGACATATCACCTCGTGGTGTGGGTTCTGGGCACAGCTGGAGTTTCTGGTGTAACCAGTGTAAATCAGACCTCTGAGATCAGGTTCCCAAAGCAGCTGAGCACTTTGAGTAGGAGGCTGTGGCCGTGTGCCAGAATGGGAGCCCCACTAGCTGAACATCTCCTTGTTTGCATGAACTGTTATCAGTTCAGTACCGTTGATGCAAACGTGCCTTTTTTGGGGCTTTTTGTCTTTAAACCTTCAAGAAAGCCTAAAAGCACAACCTAACACGTCAAAGCCAAGGACAGGGCTTGGAGCAGCCTGGTCTAATGGAAGCTGCCCCTGCCCAAGACAGCAGGGTGGAACCAGATGACTCTCAAGATCCCTTCCATCCCAAGTCTGTGATCCTCTGATTCCATAAATTACCAGGGTACACGCACCTTGAACAAAAAGGCTTCCAGCTCGTGCCTTTCTTTTCCTGTCACAAATCATCTCCTTACCAAAAGCAGCCTGGGCTACACCACCAGTGCTCTACGAGTGTACCAGGCACGGCTTAAAGCACAATTCTGTAAACACGGGGAGAAAGATCTGGACAGCCGGATGATAGCCAGGGACAACAAGCAAGCAAAATGCAGAGAAGCATAAGGATCAAGAGGCTGCTATGAAATCATTAGCCTGGAAAAGAAATGATTAAGCAGGAAGAAGTCACCCAAAACCAGAGGGCCCTGTGAGTAACCTGAGCACCTGCGTTTGGATATGTTTCTGATAGCGTGTTAGAAAGGAATGACAACCTTGGCCCCGCTTGCCTTTGCTGCTGCTCACGGGGCCGGGAGGGTTTAGGGAACTCGGTGGGAATAAAACCGGGAGCTGTGCAGCACTAAACTCTGCCACTGCCCTGCCAGTCACTGCAAGCAACACGATCCCATCACCTCCAGCTGACCCCGGGAAGCTGAGCGCTGCTTCATGAAAAAATCCTGGAGCTGGGCTGATGGCAATCTGCCCTCCAGACAGGCCTTGCACAACCCTGACCCCGTCCCAGAGCATCGCCCAGCGGGACTGGGAGCCCCAGACGAACAGCCCCGACACAGCAGCCAGACACAAAACCAGGGGCTTGGGGAATTAACCAGCAGCCTTTCCACCGGTGCTGCAGAGGAAGGGCTGGAGACAGCCCAGAGCAGGAAACTCTGCCAAGCAAAACTGTCGGGAGCGGGAGCGCTCGCCGCTCGCTCCGGCAGGCAGAGCTTCCAAGGAAGGAAAACGGAGCCCTTCAGGGCTGAGAAGTGCCTGGAGCACGAGAACCCGCTGCCTGCCCTCCCCAGGCCTCGAAGGACGAGCGGGGAGAGCGGGGCAGCGCGGGATGCCCGCACACGGACGGACAGATGGCAGAAGTCCTTCTGCTTTGGGGATGTGCACAGGACAGAAGGGACAGTGCTGGCACAGCCACTCCCGAGCTGAATCCCTTGTGCTGGAGAGGGGCCCCCCCGCTCCCAAAGGGCCATCAATCCACCACCCCTCAGCTCCAAAATTCACACAAACGATTTTATTAATAATTAATTAAGGTCTGCAAATGCAGAAGTTAAATTACCATTTACAGTGCGGGAGGAGATAGCACGGGAAAACCTGGATGGCAGCAACAGCTCTGCACGGATCAGGAGGATGGGGGCTCTCCGGCAGGCACGGTGAGGAGTCACACATTGGCTCAAAATACAGATTTCAGCATCTTTAAAGGGCCACTCAGGCCCAGTCACAAGAGAACTTTATGTCTTAGGCTCCAAATTAGCCCCAAAACTCAGATGCCCCTCAGCTCGGCCGTCAATAATCCCCATTAGGAGCGCATTTTCATGACAGCAAAAATCCGAGCGCTCCTTTTGTCACTTGGCCCCTCCGCTGGCAAACAAGCCGCTGGGAGAACCAAGGAGCCCGTGCACGCAACCTCACCTTCCCGCTGGGATCAGGCTTCCAGGGAAGAGAGAAATGAATGGGATGAGCAAACTCAAACTGCAGCCCAACTGACCCGAGCTGTGCCACCACGGCTGCAGCAATTCATGGCCGCCAATGTTCGCTGCCTAACTCACCAGGGAAAGATTGTGAGAAGGAATTTTGCTTCTCGTTCCAATGGCAAAGGAGCATCTGAGTGGGTGGTGGGGATGATTCCATGGTAGTTGGACTCTCCAACTCCTCCCCATCCCCAACAGCTCAGGGACGCACTCCGTACCAGAATCCAGTACAAGAGTGGGGATCTTTTTCCCTTCCAGTCAGCTCCCGGTTCGCCCAATTGCCAAGGGATTTTTAGGGTGAGGAGATGGTGAGAAGGCGGTCTGCACACGATTACTCAAAGGAACCAGGAAACAGACGTGTCCCACACTCTCCCATGCTCAGCAGGGCGGGCAGATGGCAGCAAAGGGCAACGGCCACGCTGAAATTCAGCGGAGAAGAAAAGGTTCATGTACGTGACCTTTCTGGTTCTGAGCGGGCAAAAATAATCATGCACCCGGTACAGGGAAGTTTCAGGGTAAGATTCTCCCCAGAAACCCTTAGTGAGGGCTGAGCGGGTGCCTGTGCCAAGCCTTCCGTACAGAGGAACCTGAGGGAAGCTCCTTGCTCTACCCCACAAGAGCCTTTCGGGACCAGCCCTCACTTGGCAAGGCAAACCCACCCTGCCGAGGAACAGCACAGGCATGTCTGGTGCTGGA
The DNA here is from genome assembly GCF_963662255.1 of Cinclus cinclus. NCBI lineage: Eukaryota > Metazoa > Chordata > Aves > Passeriformes > Cinclidae > Cinclus > Cinclus cinclus. The sequence continues at coordinate 1,065,521 of NC_085047.1, forward strand.
AAAGCAGGCTCTGGAGAGATGGAGACCGTGGATAGCAGGAACAAGAAGAACTGCTCCGTCTGGTCCCTCCTCCCCACGCGCCCATGGCCACGAACCCGCTGCCTGTGCCACTCCAGCCACCTGGGGAGTCCCTGCTGCCGCCGACACGCCAGGGACGTGGGATTCCGTGAGGGATCCACGACTCCAGGCTGGCGTGACTCACGCCTTCAGCCCCACAGGAGCCTTGGCCAGCTCCCGAGGGGCGAACACAGTCAGGGGTGAGCGCTTCGGAAGCGCCCGCAGGCACGCTCACGCGCACCCGGAGGCGCAAGAGAGCGCCACAAGAAACGCAGCTCCAGTGGAGCAGGCAGGGAAAACCCACGGCTTGTTCCCTGCAATATATCCAGTTCCATTCCAACAGTTCCATTCTCCCTTCCAGTCCAGGCTGTTCCAGCTGCTGATGGTTGCAGCCCCACAGAGGCCAAGGCTCTACCCAAGCCCTGTGTTTGCACGCCACGAGCGTAAGAGTTCAGCAGACGCCCCAAGTGCAGCTGGCATTTCTGTGCCGTGCCCAAGGGAGATCACCTCTGTGTGGCTGCACCTCCAAGCTCCAGCAAGCTCAGTGACCACAGCAGATGTGAACAAAACTCTTGGATTTCAGTTGGAACAAAGGGCAATTTTAAAGATCCAGCTCAAACTGAGTCCAGGGAAGGGCAACAAAGCACCCATGGAAAGGGCACTCAGGCATTGGAACCGCCAGGGAGGTATGGAGTGCCCATCCCTGGAGGTGTCCAAGGAATTCCTGTGGGTGGCACTCAGTGCTCTGGGCTGGGGCACAGGTTGGATTTCATGGCCCTGGAGGTCCTTTCCAAAATAAGTGATTCCATGGTTCAGTGATGCCAGCACAAAATAACGAGAGGGGGGTGAGAAGTGAGCCGAGGTGCACCTCCCAACTCACAGAGCACAGAAACATCCCTCCCACACTCAGTCAGGGCAGCCTGGACACCTCCAGAGTTACAGCCATGTCCCAAGGATGGGTATTCCAGGAGAAAGGTATTCCAGAAAGGAGACGCTCCCGCACTCCCTCGCCAGCACAGCTCTTTCTGCAAAGCACTGCTTAGTGAAGCCTGGCTTAAATCAGACCCCGTTCCCGCAAAACACATCCTGCCCTCCCGTTCCCATCACACAAACCTAACGGGGCTGCTTCCAAACACTGCCACGCCATCCCCACGCCCCAGAAACCCCTGGAAAGCGTGAGCAGGGAGCACCGTGCCCAGCTCCCGGACTTTGTTTGCACATTTGCTGTTTCACCCCATACCAGACAATCCCAACCATGGGCTCAGAGCCCCCCCCCGAGCTCCCTGCCGGGTCTGAATGCTGCCATCCCCATTCCTGCCCCCAGCACTGGGGCAGGCTCTCAGTTGCTGGGGGCAAGGAAAAGCCACCAGCGTTCTGACAGTCGAAATCCCAGCCACTTCCCAGCAGCACCGACACAAACTCTGGCAGGAAAACAGCAATTTCCTCATCGGAACAACTCGAGTTCACAGCAGGACCCAAAGCAGCAGAAACACCTTCTGCAAACCCCACCTCACCCAAGTGAGAGCACTCACACATCGTCAATACCACTCCTGAGCTGGGCATCGAGGGCTGTGCTTCCTAATGAGCCTCTGCAAGCCAGGGCAAACAATGACCACAAAACAATTACCAAGAATAATATTGGAAAGCACCCATTAGGAAGAGTACACGAGAAAAGCTTCAAAGGAGAAAAAAAAAAAAAAAAAACAAACCTCTGACAAAGACACTCCTCATTTTTACCCAGCTACAGACAGTACTAATTTAAGGGAAAACATTTGGCTGAAAAACAGAATCCTAGAACAGAATTTGCTTTAATTATGTAACTGACTTCCCACACAAACAAATCCAAGACGCTTTTAAAATGGCACGAGTTGAGCCAAAGAGGAGAATATGCCACAGTAATTAATGTTTCTTTGCAACTTCTACAAGGTATTCACCATTTGGTTTTGCCCAGGGGAAATAAACATTGCTGCAAAGTGACATAAAACACTGCTCCAGAGTAAAAATGTGTTTATGCCCCATCCTGATTTCTCCCTCGAAAAATCCACATGCAATGATCACCAGGATGCCAGGGAACCGTATGCTCAGGAAGAAAAAGAGAAAAATGAGATAGATATAAAGACAGTTAAGAAGAAAGCACACCAGGCAATTAAAAAGAGAAGAAGAACATAAAATTCCTTCACGTCAGCAGCGAAATCATCATCCAGCCTATTGCAACCCATTAATTTTTTTAGCAGCGCTACCCATTCAAGGCAGATATCAGACACAGAATTTATACTTCTAGACTTTTGAAGCAAACCTTCTTCCAGCAAAAGGAGAAGTGACCTGAGAGCAATCCATTTGCAGCGAGGAAAAAAAGGGATTCCCTCTCACACACAGCAATGTCAGCAGCAAAACTCCCCAATTACTGCAGGCTGGTTTCATTCAGCAATACATCTGACTTGAAAGGGGCTCAGAAGCCCGGGCTTAAAACAAGCCAGTAAAGTCAAATACTTTTGAAGTGAAGTGTTCAGAGGCAGAGGGTTCTTTGGGAGCTTTGACATACTTGTTTATTTATTCATGTTTTTCCTCCCCATTTTGTGACGCTGTCGTACCAAAAGCCCTAACTAAACCCCAAAGGGGAAAATACGGGTTTCTGATACCTTTATATGCTGTTTAAATGGCAGGAGGGATTTCTGGACCCTCCCTCAGGCAGCAGCCCCAGAGGCAAGCTGCTTTCCCATGGAAGAAGCCAAAAGCTTCTCTTGTCAGTGGGATGCTCACACAAACCCACCTTGCTTTAATTAGGGGTTAGTGCTGATCTCCTTGCCTGTGGAGAAGGAATTTAACAGCGAGAAGGACAACTTTCTCTGCAGCCCAGCAAAGGCTCGAAATAAAACACAGCCCAAATTCCCCCAGCATCTAAAAACCATCTCCAGTGGGAATTCCCACAGCCAAGAAAGAGAGAGCAACAAAAATTCCGCGGAGGCACTAGAGGTACAAAGCAGAGCAACAGCCTCCCCCCAAAGACTTGTCCTGCTATTTCAGCACAAGCTCCTTTCGTAAAGAAAAAGGAGGGGGGAGAAAAAAAAAAAAAGAAAAAAGAGAGAGAGCAGACTTCTGCTTAAAATATGATTTGGAGGTTACATAAGGATGTTTAAAAAACGAAAACCCTTTCAATTCTTTGTCAAAAGGAAACATCCCAAACAAAGGCCCTAGGAAGAAATAAAAATAAACTCCTGCCACAGTTGCGCACCATTGACTCGAGACCCCTCTGCTGAATGCACACAAGGAGTCTTCCCCTGCACTTCCGAGTGTTCAGCTCCTCTGCTCTTAACACTGGATCAGATAAATAAATCAAATTGAATACTGCGTGCATGAGTAACTCCTGACTTCATGTGTTGATGCGAGACTGTTCTCAGTGGCCCTGATGCGGGTCACCTGCAGTGCCAAGACTAGGGAGGATGAGCATCAGCAACGTCCTCTGCCACCGGGCATCAGCCGGAGCTACCAGGAGGAAAAGGAGGGTCCCCACAGGCACAGGATCAGAGAGCCAAGCCAGATAGGAGGGACGGGGGACCCTGGGGGGCATTGGGAAGAGCACTCCCAGGATGAGCCCTGTGCCTGGGCAGTGCCCAGCCCCGAACAGAGACCGGGCAGGCCGTGGAGTTTTCCTGCCCGGGGATACCCCGTACCCCTCTGGACACGCTGTCGTGCTCTGGGATGGCCCTGCTGGAGCAGGCGGGTGGCACTAGTGACCCTCGGTGGTCCCTGACAGCCTGACCCACCCTGGATTCTGTGATTCTGGTCTGACTGCAGGTTTCCAAGAGAAGTCTGCTCCCAAACGTTATCCTGCACTGCAGCACCCGCACGAGTTAGATCAGCGCAATTAAAATGAGCCAGAGCAATCCGATTACAGCTAGGCTGGCTAGTTCCTAACACAGACAAGCTTAAATACATCATTAATTAGCTATTTTAAGGAAGCTCAGAAGTCTCTTTCTAGGACCAGCTTTCCAGAACCCAAGGGATCACCAGCAGCAGTTTTAAAAGACGAGAGGGGAAGGAAACCCAAACCCGTTTCCTCGCGTAGCAGAAGCCCATGGCAGGTGAACCACAGGGCACAGCACCCTCTGATGCTGACAGCCTCCTGCTTAGACTCGGATTTATTTTCTTTATTGGTGTTTTCTTTGTGAGGCAGACCCTATTGTACATGAAACGCTCAAGCACGCTGGGCCACCACTTGAACGCAAATAAATAGTGAGAGGTATGCTGGGTTATAGTCACCTCAAAATAAGAAAAAGAAACACAACTAAAGACACTACTTGAACGAAAATAGCAGCATGTTTACTTGAGGCCTCTGGAGTGGCAGCAGGTATTGCAACCCAAGTACAAGGAGGGCAGAGTAAGTGGCAGCAGCGCTCTGATAACCAGCAAGGGAGATGAAAACAGACCCAAACAGCATACCAAACCTTGAACAGATCTGAAAGGAGAAACCCAAGGCCTGACAAACACTTGGACATCATTTTAGCTACATGGATGGAGAGATCTCTATCAGGATTAAAATTCCCTTAAACGCTATTTCTACAAGTTACATCTTACTCTGCAAAAAAGCAGTTACACAAAACAACTCCACTTTGGCACACTTTCGGGGCCTGAATTTTAGAAGGTTCTAAAGTTAAATGAGAATGGGAAATTTTAATCTCAGCTAGGAGAAACAGTATTTCAAACAGAGAAAACATTGGCACAGGTTAGCAAAAGACAAATTGACTGGATCTCTTTCAAAAGCTTGGAAGGGTAGAAATTATCTTTTCCCCACTGAGCTTACAGACACAATTTTAAAGGAAAGCATCCACAGAGGAGTGACACTGCCATAGCCAGCTGGAAAGACAGGATTTAAGGCTGGATGGAGTTTTGCTGGCTCGGAGTAGGAGCTGTCCTGCAGGCTCAGGCCAAGGCAGGAGGTGTTTTATGGCACCACGCAGTGAGCCCAGCTCCCAGCTGGCTTCAGCAGGGAACAGCGTGGCCACTGAGGCACTGCAGCCCCTGCACTCATCCCAGCTTTACATCTCCACCTGCCCCCAGGTCGAACCAGCAGCAATTGAGGCACAGGAAAGAAATACAACTGCACTTCATCTGGGAGACACAAGAGAGCCCAGCACCCGATTTCTTCAGAAACCCCTAGTGCCTCAAAAATGAGGCCATTCCAGCAGTGTTTGGCTGTCTGCTCTCGGTGAAAGAGAAGGAAAAGGTTACCAGCTCTCTTCAACAGACACCTACAAATCAGGAAAGGAAGGGCACATCACAGAAAACAACACACACATCACTGCCTCTCCTTTCCCGTATTCGTCATCCTCCCATTCTGCAGTGCCACAGAGCAACAGGAAAGCCCAAAGCATCCTGCACACCAAACAAGAAAACTGGTCTTGCCCAGGGATAAAGAAGGAGGTGCAGTACCTGACCCCCAAGTACAAACAGGTTCAGACACTTTCTCTTACTGAGATAAAGTGCTTCACGCAGGGGAAAGGAAGGGGGCAAAGGAAGGCTGAGAGAACGTTCTACACTTGCATCAGGCACTTGGATGGGGTGAACGGCTCTGTGCCCTATGTATTAAAGAGGGGATTAAGTGCACAGACATGCTAAATGATTTTTTTTTTTTTTAATTTGGGGTTTGGCATTTTAGTTTGTTTTGATTTTGTTTTTGCTTTTTAATTTGACACAGAATCCTTCGCTTGGAACAACCTGTTCTTTCTATGCACACTGAGGGGAAATCCAGAATTGCCAGCCCAAGCTGAGTGAAGACACTTCTAACTCCTTGACTCCCCAGGTGCCTCTGTATTTTCGTAATCCCTTATCACAGAAACTCCTGAGCCGGCAGGGCCCTGCAGGGGCCATCCAGTCCAACCCCTGGCCCTGCACAGACACCCCAAATCCCTCCCTGTCCCTGAGACCATCGTCCAAACACCCCTGGAGCTCCTCCCTGGGGAGCCTGGGCAGCGCCCAGCACCCTGGGGGGGAAGAACCTTTTCCCGAGATCCAAATAAACCCCACCAGACATAGCTCCAGCTGTTCTCTCAGGTAATGGCGACGGTGATGAAATGATCCCTAGAACAAGCCAAGCACAGGCTTCTCCATTTTTTGGCACGGCTCTCCAGAGGATGCAGTTTCACCACTGAAGTACAATTGACAGCTGACATCAATAAAATAACTCTGAGACATGGAGAGAGACGCTCATCTTCACAGATCAGCACAGCAGCAGTGGGGCTGGGAAAGCCCTGTGCAGACCCCAGGTAGGGCAACACCCAGAAATACTTAATGACGCTCACTGCTTCCTTGGAAAACTTTCAAAAGTATAAAAAAAATATAGGAATTCTCAGCTTCTGCTTGGGAGAAGGGCTATATTTTCTTTAGGACAGCCTACAGATAGACCCGTGTCCACCATCATGCTGAACGATGGTTGGTGCCACTGCTTTCCCCTCCTTCTAACCCAGGTTTTCCCTGCACAAAGAGGATCACGGAACACAGCTGTGTCCCCAAGGTCCCCTCCCAAAAGTGGGCGCTGACAAGCCCCTTGACATCGAGGGGGGCACAGAAACCCATCGGGAGATTTTCCAGCACCTAAAGATTACTGGCAGCCCCATGGGATAAACGGGTCCCCGACTGCCTGGGCTGCAGCAGATGAGCCACAAGGCAAGAAATCCACACATTCCTTCTGTCAACAAGGATTTGGGATGATCTGAGAGATCCCCAGCCCAAGCTGCTCACATTATCCCGAGGCTCACTCCCACCACGCATGAGCTCTTCCCTCTCCTGCCCACAAAAAGAGAATAAATTACCTCCCTGTGCATGAGACTCAGTTGTTCACTGATTCCAGAGACCTGGAGCATCTGTAGCAGCCAGATCTCCAGAGGCAGTTCCTGTCCTGCCATTCCCAGCTCTCCAAAGGATGATTCCCACTAGGGTGCCCCTGCCTCCCTCCTCCCCAGGATTTCATGGGGTTTCAGCAAAATCTTGCTTCCACTGCTGCCAACCCTTCTGGAAAAACATTCTTTGCCTTTTCCTGTCTATCTATACACCTTTGCTTTTGTCCCCCACCCCAGGATGAAGCAAACAGGACAGGCAAGAGCCAGGCTCAAGGATGTCCTCCCACTCTTCCAGCACAAGGAACAGCCTGAAGCATAATTTCTCTTCAAGGAAATCGGGGCTCTCTGCAGGAAAACTATGGATCTGCTCCTACAGCTACACCAAGCTGAGAGTTTGGTTTCAAGCACATGCTTCAGGCCCCTTTGCTGCTGCCTCTCCTGCTCCCACTGCAGGGCAAAAGGAGGCAATGGGGAAAGCATTGCCAAAAAAAAAAAAAAAAAAACACCAAAAAAAAAAAAAAAAAAACCCCACTCGGACATGCTCCACTGGAATGGAACAATCCCAGGCAGGGAGAGGGGGACCTGTTACCCCAGAAGGACCTGGCTCCATGTCTGAGCTTTGCAGGAACAGAGGGCCAGATCAAGAAACCAAACTGGAGTGGCCAGGAGCAGCCACGGAAGCTCAGCAAGCAGGCAGCAAGTGTGCCAAGGAAGCGTGCAAACTCACCTGGCCAGAGCCCCAGGTGTCCAGCAGGAGGAAGGGCACCTGCTTTCCCTGCCCTACCCGGGGGACACGGGAGAAGCCCCCCAGGAGCCACATCCATCTGCCCCAGTAGCTCCTCGGGACTGGAACAGTTCAGTTCTGGGAAACAGTCAGGAAAACCAGAGATCCCTGGGGGGCAGATGGGGGGCAGATAAAGCCTACCTGGAGCAGGGGCTAATGCGAGGAGGTGACTCCCTGCCACAAAAATGCAGACAGCTTATCTATCAGACCCCGGCGGGGGCCTTCTGAGGGATGCTTTCCCTTCTTTTCCAGGAAGAGAAAGGAGGGGGGAGTGTCTTCTGGCACAGAGCAGAGCTACACTCTGTTGGCCACACCTAGGAGCACTCCTTCCAGCCCCTCTCCAGGTGCCTCCTCCACCCCTGGACAAGGCCAGAGAGTGAGGACATCAGAGAAGATTCCAACCCCAGTGGGGAGGAAAGACAAGGAAAAGGGATGGCATGTAGGACCTGTCACTTCAGCCAAGCATTTGAACTCACAGCTGCCACCAAGCACGGCACGGGTACATTTTGCACCCCTGTTTGACTCAGGGGTGCCCATACTCACAGGTTTTGTTTTACAAGGTCTGCTGTCTTAAAAACAGAGCCCACCTCTGCTTCTGAGAGCACTCCCTATCTGTCAAGAGCTATTTAGTGTCTTGGCTGGTGGCAAGGGCAGTGGGAATGAAGACACTGAGCTCTGTGGTGGAGTCACACACCAGAGGGAAGGGATGGGACATCCAGAGGGACCTGGATGGGCTGCAGAGGTGGCACTGGGACGTCCAGAGGGGATGCAGAGGTGGCACTGGCACATCCAGAGGGGATGCAGAGGTGGCACTGGGGCAACCTCGTGATGTTCAATAAAGCCAAGGGCAAGTGCTGCACCTGGGTCAGGGCAATGCCAAGGACAAACACAGGCTGGGAGAGAAGGCACTTCCCACTGCCGGGGGGCAGGGCTGGGTGGGATACTGGGCAGGAATTGTTCCCTGTGAGGGTGGGCAGGCCCTGGCACAGGGTGCCCAGAGCAGCTGTGGCTGCCCCTGGATCCCTGGCAGCATCCAAGGCCAGGCTGGACACTGGGGCTGGGAGCAGCCTGGGACACTGGGAGGTGTCTATACCCTTGGAATGGGTGAATCTGGATGAGTTTAAGGTCCCTCCCAACCCAAACCTTTCTATGATTACCTAAAATTGCAGCTACTCTCAAAATCTTTCAGTGATTCTTATTTAAGCCCAAAACTTCATTATTTAGTACCTTGATCCAATGAATACAGAAATACAGATATATTTCAGAGCAGAAGAAAATTCCGTGTGGTGTGAGAATGCCTCCATGGGAAGAGGCAGCTGCACAGAGCTCCTTGTTCATCCAAGGTGAGTTCACCCCAAATCCTGCCCCAGCAGGAACCTCCAAACACCTACAAGTGGCTGAAGGAAAATTCCCCTTTCATTCTCCCAGTCTGCTGAAGCCTTCCCGTGATGCCAATGAGAACATTCCCCTGAAATCACACGCTGCCAACAAACAATTTCCACGTGCAGAAGAGAAGTAGGAATTTCACACCGATTCCAAGCTGAAAGCTGAACAGCTTTCATTTGGGACACAAGGACCAAAACGTGCATTGCAAACAAACAAGTGCCCCAAGTAAAACAAGGCACTCAGCTTCTCTCACACAGCCCTTTCAGAGGGGGCAGAGGCACATCAGCAGGGCTCCAGTGCCATAATTGCAATTAATCCATTCCTTAACCTCCTAGTCGCTCCTGGGCAAACACCACTCTCAGACATTTGTAAACCAGAGAACCATCCAGGTTGAAAAAGCCCTCCCAGCCCACGGAATCTAACCCGTGTCCGATCCCCACCTCGTGACAGCACCGAGCTCCACGTCCAGTCTTTCTACACCTTCAGGGACAGTCCATCACAACGTCACAGGTCTTTCTGTGACAGAATTCCTGCTGATGCCCAAATGACACGTTCCTTTTCAAACCACCCTACTCACGAAAATTCCACCGAGAGAACAAATTGGAAAATGCGCAGGTAACACCAGCTGTTTCTCTCAGAGCTCCAGTAAAAGCAGATGTATAGCCAAAGCCCAGAAGCTCCCCACACTGGGGGGGATCCCACCCTGCTGTCCAGCTCCCTGGGCTGTGGTTTAAATGGTCCATGAGCTGCTCCAGTAACTGGACACGCAGAAGTCTCTCTTACTCATTATAATTCCACCTAACACACAGAGAACAGATCGAAACAGGCAGGGAACGAGCTGAAGCACCCCGTGGGACAACAATAACTAACTCTGTGTTACCCACGCAGTCTGAGAGCAGACAAGGGCAAGAACAGAAATCCCGGCAGTTTTTGTGACACTTCCGTTCTGTGTCTCGCACGGCAGGTTTAGCAAAGACCTCAAACACCGACTTGTTCTCTGCTTTACTACCAGAGGAAAGAAAATATTCCAGCGTGGGAGCCCTGGAGCTGAAATCAAACCCCTGCAATTTGGGTTCAGCAGAAGTTGGTACAATTCAGATCCCAGCCACAATGAGAGGTCTCCAGCATTATCAGTTGTCAACAATTACTACTGGCCAGGCACACAAACCAGCTTTGTTCTGCACTGGAAGCCACAAATGCAAGCAGCAGTAATTGCTACCAAAGGCAAAACACACAAAAAATCCCAGCCAGGCCATGCAAAGTAACTCTCCAAAGAGGAATGCGGGAATGGACACAGAATTCTGGCCGTCTCTGCCCACAGCCTTCAAAAACCCGGAGAAAAATCCAATACTGTACATCCAGCAAATGAGGGGGCTAGCAAGGAAAAAAAGCCTCCTAAAAAGACACTTGTTAATGATTAGGAGTTGAATGAGAGTTTAATGGAACATCCTGTTCATTAGTGACGGAATTCCATTAGCAGTTTAAGGGAAAGCGACACATGGAAGAGACAAAACGCAATCAATTTCTCCTGGAAATGCACACATTGCCACACTGAGCCTCAGCAAGCTCATCCCAACCCGTATTAAAACCCAAATCAATTAATACTAAGTGCTCACCTTATTTTCACAGAGGGATCTTGGCACTCCAGAGAGCCTCAATAAAAAAGCAAAGACAAAAGGCGATTTGTACAAAAGCGACTCGCTCTGTCTGGTGTTTGTGTGTTCACTTAGCTATGCATCTCATTAATGCTGGCAGGTGATTCTGTCAGCTCCAGCACCCCTCCTTGCAACCAGCCCTGGGCAAAGGGGCACCACCAGGCCATCCCCACTGCCAGAGCTCACAGAACAAACAAAACAAGAAATCCCAGAGCCACTGGCTTCGTCGCCAGCTCTCTGCCAAGGTGTCAGCGTGGCTTTCCCAGGACACAGGGACGGCCAAGCCAGGAAATGGGTTTTAGCAGGAACAAGCCAGGATTTACGATCACAGAATCCTGGGGTGGTCGGGATCTCCGGAGATCACCCAGTCCAGCCTCCCTCCCAGGGCAGGGTCCCCTGGAGCAGCTGACACAGGAATTTGGGACCTTTGGGATGTCCCCAGAGATGGAGACTCCACACGCTCCCCCAGATGGAGGCCTCCAGCAATTCCTGCAGGGAGGAATGCAGAAGTGCAGGTAGAAGGGCGCGAATTTAGGTTTTTGCGGCAGCTGCACACAGCACAGAAACTCCCCGGGAATGCGCTGGGCGGTCAGGAAGCAGGACTCCCAAGGTTTCAGCCACACATTCCATAAGCAAACTGGAGCTTTTGGTCCAAGTGACAACACCAAGAGTCCTTTTTGCTGGTGACTGCGGGCAGCAATTCCCAGGGAAAATCCCATCCCAGCAGAGGGACACAGTGAAAGGGCTGGAGAAGCAATTCCTCCCCAAGCCGTGCCAAGGGGCAAAGGCAGGCTAAGATTTGCCTTAGAAGAGGCAGAGCGTGAGGGGCTGAGGTGTGGGATAATTTGAAATGACAGAACAGAACAGCAATGCACGGGTCCCACAGACAAGCAGGGACTGGAATTCCCAGCAGGAATTGCCCTGGCTTGCTAAGAGCTGTGTGTCTGTCTGGCTGAGCACTGCTTCTAAGGGAGCCTGGAAAGCCAGAGGGAGGGCTGAAGCCTTGACAAATCTACCAGCTTACTGTAAAACACAGAAATTAAACAAAAATATATATTAAAAAAAAAAAAGAGAGAGAGAGGTAGAGAATCCAAAGAAAACCCAAAAGCCAAGCAAAACTTTCCTAATGCTGCCGGCTTTCTGCACAGCTCCTCCTGCAAATCGGACAGAGGAGACACAAGCAGCCAGGACGTTCACGTTCTTGCACAGGAGTGCTAGTGCAGCAGGAAAAGTCGTGGGCAAAGAACGCTGCGGCAGCTTTCCGGCAAGAGGTTTTACATCTCTAGATATAAGATGTTCTGAGTGAGAGATGAAAGGTGTTTTCCAGCTGTGGTTTAACTGGAGCCCAGGGACATTCAGCTGCTCTAGAAAGGTAGTTCCAAGAGCACTTTTTGACAACAAAAGGAGGGGAAACTCCAGTCACCTGATATTGCTCTTGTCAGCCAGCCTGAGCACTGACTGAGGCAGGGAAAGATTTCTTTCTCTACGTGCTTGCAGCAGCAGGACTGGCAGAGCAGGGATTCAGCTCCTGACTCCCCAGCCCCTCACACCAGCAGCGCCAAGGGAAGGCAGTGCTGCCCTGCAGCAAGGCACACGATTAGGCAAAGCAAACGGGTTGTCAATAAACCCTTGAGCATTCAATGGGATGTGGCTAATGGGGAGGCAAATGTACACTGCCAGAATCCCTGCCACGAGAGCAACAATCCCCAAGTTATGCTTGACGTTTCTGTGATGAAGTTATTTTCAGTGGCTTTGAATCTTCAGGAAAGGCAAGTCTTGGAATTTAAAAAAAAAAAATTAAAAAATAAAAAACAAATAAAAAGAAATCACGACTGCTCTGAGATGCACATACTTAATCAGTCCAGACGTTTAAATTATTTATCCACGAGGAGGAAAACTGCACTAATCTTAGGCACAGCGCACACGAAGGGGAAAGGCAGACACAAAGAGATGCCAAACGCTGCGATGCAGCAGGGAATGGTCTCACGCACCAAGTAACTGTGCCCAGAGGTGTCCCGAGCGTTTGTCGCTGCAGCAAAACTCACAGCTCAGAGACATACCTGCTGCTACCAGAAAAAAAGGTTTCCTGACTGGGAGGTGAAGTTATGTTTTCAGCCAGCACAAAGTCCAAAGCCGGTACTTTCCCTAGCTGAAAAGGGCAGAACTTTAAAACCGGGACTTTTTCCAAACTCAGACCCAGTGTCTGGGGCAAAGCACGGCACCTCAGGAATCTCTTTGCCCCAGCAGAGTGCCACATCCAGTGTCCAGGACCAGCACGCCTCTCCTCATCACCAACATGCAGAAAACGGCCTTGCCTTCTCCTTCTCCCTGCACATCCCACTGCAGCCTTGCTCCTATGGGAATGAGCTCCAAACTAAAATCCCTTCCTGCTCTGTGCCCTGTCACAAAGCCTGGGCTGAGCCCCGAGAAGGAAAAAACCTCCACCTTTCCTTAAAGCGACTCGGGGAGAAGTTAAAGGTATTTCAGCTCAGTTCCAGCTGCTGCTTCAATCATTTTGTTTCTCTCATCTGGGCAGCACACCAAAGATCACAGGGTTTGGGTTTAAGTTGCATTTCAAAAACATCTCGTAGGAGAAGAATCGTTCCCCCGTTTTGGAAAGCAAAGCCCAAGGGCTGCTGACAGGGCAATGGGACACTGCATACCTGGTAAATATGTGAGGGGGAAAACACTGATCTGCAGGGCTGCTAATAAGAACAGAGAGGAAGACCCCTGAGACACTCACTTTGTAATTCCTTTTTACACGAGCCAACACTTAAAAGTCTCCTGGCTGAGGCTCCCAAAGAAACCTACAGAGCACTTGACAGCATCACTGCTCAAACCAACACCAGCACCCAGCAGGTCCATTCCCAGAGGGATGTTATGTTTGTTTCTGACACAACACTCCACTGAACAGGGCAAAACCAACAAGGAGGTGACGCCCACTGCCTGGAAAGTAACACGGGCTCTAACCGAGCTGCAGTGGGAAAGTGACTGCTCCTTACAGCCAAGGTCCTTGAAATTACTGCTCAGATAAGGGTCCGGGAGATGCTGCAAGAGGGACACGGTTCCACCAGCAGCAGCGGCCAAAGGACAGGGGAAAGAGAAGGGGGAAAAAAAAACCACAAGAGATTGGCTTTTGGCACCATGGCCCACCCCACTGCCCCAGGTACGGGGGATCCTGAGTCCCACTCCTTATTTCCAGCCTTCATTTGATGACGGCTCTCAGCTGACATCAGCCTTTTTACACTGTTTTCCCAGACTGTATTTTTGTCATTAGTTCTGGGCAGAGACAAGATCGCGGAGCCACAGAATCTCCTGAGCCACAAGGACCCTCCAGTCCAACCCTGCCCTGCACAGACACCCCGACAAATCCCACCCTTGCAGGGCTGTGCCCACTGCCTGGGCAGCACCCAGCGCCCTCCAGTATCCAACAGGAACCTGCCCTGGCACAGCTCCAGCCCTTCCCTGTCCCAGAGAGGGGAGGTCGGGGGGAAGCTGCAGACCCCAGTGAGACTCCCCTCAGTCTCCTCTCCTCCAGCTGAACATCCTGAGTGCCCTCAGCTGCTCCTTGGATTGCCCCTCCCGACCCTTCACCGTCCTCGTGACACTCTCCAACAGCTTGAGACCTTTTTTTATGTTGTGGTGCCCAAAACTGCCCCCACTCAACTCATTCCTATTTGCCTTTTTTTGGTGGGTTATTTGGTTGTTTTTTTTTTTAACTGAAGTGCTTTTTGCTCTAAGCACAATTACCTTGGGGGCCTGACATTTGCCGTTCCTGTTTTCGTGGCACAGGTACGCACACACACCTGAAGAAGATCTGCTTGGTCATTCAAGGCTGTTAAACACGTTCTCAGATAAGCAGAGCTGCGCTTTTAAGGGCAGCTGAGATTACAGAATTTAAGAAAGGAAAATTTGATATAACGTTGCATGCTTTAGTTAACAGCCTTCCAAGACACAAAGCTGCTCCAGTTGCTCTGGAAACTGTAACTTGGACACAACCACGCAGATACATCAGCCCCCGGCTATAACGAAAGCACTTGAGCAGCACCGCACATTGGTACGACAAACATTTATTAAAGCGAGCGTTGCATCCCAATCCTCCTGCAGCGCGGGCGGGTGCGTGCCGTGGTCCTCCAGGGCAGTGCACAGCCCTGATTTCCTTGGAGCTGTAAGGGACACGGCTGGAGAGCCGGGGGGAGGGGGGGGCTGGATGTGCATCTCCCGCTGAAACAACAAGCCCCAGGTAAGGGACAAAGGGAAAACGCAGGTGGGCGTCTGGAGGATTCCGAGCAGGGCTGTGCCTTTCGCACCCCAGGCACGGCTGGAAGCCAACATCAGCACCAAACGGAGGGCTCGGAAGACAAAGGGACACACACGGTGGCTGGGCCGGGATTGGGCGCACACGCTCCCGGCCCAGGAGAAGGCAGGGGGAATTCGGGAGCAGAGCGGGAACAGGCACCGGGAGGGGGATGCTCAAACGCCGAGCAGGAGGGGCGGTGCTCACGCAGAGGAGGACTGGACACAGCCCCACGCCAGATGCCGCACACATGGGCTTCTTAAAAACGGGGGGAAATATTCCATACACAAACGACGGCCCGAGCGCTCGTTGCCATGGAAACCCTAACTTTGAATTCGGTGGCTAAAACCCGGCGCTGCTATTTATACCGTGCTCCTCACTCCAGCACGAGAACTTCGGCTCGAAAGCAGAGCTCTGCTACTCACAGACACGGCTCCCTTCCCCCCCGGGATCACAAACACCGACCCCCTCAAACCAGCCAGCGCGAGGCTCTCCCAAAGCTCCCAGACACTGAAGGACTACACAGCACGACCGCCTCTGATGGGCAAAAAAAAGTCCCCCAGCGTCGCCTTTGCGCTCCCAAGCGAGACCAGGTGAATCCCTGGACGGACACGGGGCGGGAGTCGTCGCATTCTGCTCCGGTCAGGAGCACCCAGAGACACCAAAAAGGCTGTTTCACACAGCAGCTTATCTTGTCTCCCTCAAGGCAAACTGCAGTCAGCGTCACCCGAGATCATGCAGGCCAGAGCCCGAAGTCAGGTACCATTAGAGATGAGGAGCGTCTGTGCGAGGGCTCCAGAACATTTGCCTTGAACACCGCAGAAAGCGTAACTGGGTCATTAACGCAAGAACAACAACAGCAGCAGCAGCAGAAAGGCTGCGGGGTAAACCGCTCTGGGGAGAAGCCCTGTTAACAACACGCATTTTCAAGCCGCTCTGCTGTTGGACAAGGACACGGCTTTTTTTCCTCCACGGGGATCCTGGTTCTGGGGCAGCACGAGCGGAGCAGGAACGGGAGTGACCGGCCCGCAGCAAGTGCTGAGGTGAGCCAAGTGTGTTACATTCCTTTCCCACCTCCACCACTCCAGGGCCTGGAGGGGAACCAGCAGCCCCACTCACTCCCCAGTCCCGTTTTCCACCCCCCGAGCAGGATGAAGGTGAAAGGGTAGTCACAGGGTAGTGACCATCCCTTCCAAAGGCACCTCCCAGGACCTGGCACCTATCGGTCCCCAAATCGGCGCAGAAGAGCAACGAAGGCAAAAGCTGAGAGAGAACCACACCTGCAAGGTCACTCACAACTCCAGAATCCCACGGGACTGTCCCATCCCCGGGACTCCCTGGGAAGCAGCAAGGACAGCAGCTCCACGCGATCCGACAGCAACGCTCTGCCAGCCCCAGGCAGGGTTTTCCAGGGGAAGGACAGCCAGGGACAGGAGTGGGGACGCGGCAGACAAGCTCCAGGAGCTGCCAAGCCGGGAAGGGTGGCAGGAAGTCGCTCTCTTGTGGGATTGGGCCCTTACAGCGCAGGTGATGGAGGTCTCTCTGCCCTTGCTCGATAATTTACATCACAGCACTGAAGTGTCATTGAAAACGACAGGAGCATTTCAATAATACAGGAAGGGAGAAAAGATGCTCTAATCACAGGCACCCAACTAACCTCTCCATGGATCTCAGCCTCCCCTGATTTACACCAACACCCTTCTAATCAGCATTTCAAGATTATTAACAACTCCCAGGTGCTACCTACTCCCTAGCCCCACTCCGTTTCTGCTAGCCCACTCTTCCAGATGCCCCGACCAAGAGGACTACTAAGAATAACATGCCAGTTACCCCAAACGCAGAACAATTCATAAAGAACAACACCTTAATTGCCCCAAAGGACCACTGACAAAGAATAACACGTCAATTATCCCAAAGGACCGCTCATAAGGAACACCATGTCAGTTACCCCAAAGGGCCACTCATAGAGAACACCATATCAATTATCCCAAAGGACCGCTCATAAAGAACACCATGTCAATTACCCCAAAGGGCCACTCATAAGGAACAACACGTCAGTTTCCCCCAGCGCTCCCCAGCCCAACGCGGCAGCCCCAGAAGTACGCACTGGTTCTGCCACCGCATGAGGACCGCGCTTGTGCCGGCGCTCCCCGCGGATCCCCGGGCCGGGAGCATCCCTCGGGATCCACGGCCGGGGCGGGCACCTGGCCGGCCCCGCACCGCTCGCCTGTGCCGCTCGCCCGGCGGGGCAGGCACCGGGCCCCGCAATTCCCGGAGGCTGCGGCAGGGCCGGCTCGGGACCCGCCGAGCCCGGCGGAGCGGGGACGGCGATGCGCGGACGCGACCGGACGCGCACTCACCTGCACGGCGCCGGGGTGGGTGCACGCCGCGGATGGCGGTCGTTCGTCTGTTTGTTCGGTCGGTCGGTCGGTCGCTCGTCCGTCCGTCCGTCCGTCCGTCCGTGCGTGCGGCGGTGGCCGCGGGCCGGGGGTCGCCGCCCGCCCCGGGAGCCGCTCCCGGTGCCCGCCGGGCGCCCGCGGCTCAGCGCGCGCCGCCGCGGCCGATAGGCGCCGCTGCCATATTGATCCCTCCGCCCGCCGCGGGGGCCGCCGCCCATTGGCCGAGCCGCGCGTCAATCAGGGCCGGGCGGGCCAATGGGCGGCGGCGGCGGGGCCTTTGGAGTCGGGGAGCCCCGCGCGTGACAATGGCGGGGGAGGGAGGGGCGGGGCGGGGGTCCGCGAGCGCGGCGCGCGCCGGGGGCTCGGCCAATGGCGGCGCGGTGCGCGCGCGGGGCTGCGGAGCGCGCGCGGGGCTGCGGTGCGCGCGCCGCCCCTCGCGGCCGCCACCACATCCTCCTCGTGAATGAATGAAGTAATTAATTAATTAAGATTGATGGATGGATGGATGGATGGATGGATGGATGGATGGAACCCCCTCCCGCCGTCCTCGGAGTCACTCCGCTGCTGGCCGGGAGGTGTACGGCGAAATTCCCCCGCGGGTGCGGACACGGACACGGACCTCCTGGAGTTACTCATGCGTTTGATCAAATAACGGCGTTTCGCAGCTCGCTCCCACCAGTGAGCGCTCTCTCCTGCCCGGTGGTCGATTGCCCGCTTCATGCTAATCAGCCGGGGTTTTCAGTCTTCTTTAGCCCCTGTTTCCTCCTGCAGCAGGGCCTTTCTTTCCTCGACCCTTTCCCAGCCTCTCCTTTGCCTTCTCTGCTCCGTAAATTCTGCTGGAATTTCCAGATGTCCGACCTCAGCCCTCCTTCCTTCCCTCCCTCCTCTCCCAGGCCCTGCTCACCGGAGCACACCGGAGTTAGCTCAATAAAGAATTTACACCTCCAGCCATCCTGCCCAGCTGTGCAGAAGTAGATTTACCGCAGTTTTGCCAAGTGCTGGCTGAGGTTAATCCAACAGCAGCGCACGGCGATGGACGTGGGCGCTGGTTAAGGCAGATTAAAACAATTAGTTTGGAAGCTAATTGGAGCCACTGGCCGAAATGGAGAAGCTCTGTCCCTTCTGAGGGTGCGGGGGGAGCTCCCTGAGGCGCCCTCTCCTCCCTGCCAAAGCCCCCAGGGTCGACGATGCTGAGCTTTCCCCGTCTAAGCTCTGTCCCAAAAAATGCGCCAAAATTCCTTTAGACGGGGCGCTCTGCGATCCGTCTGATCCTTGCGCGCTTTCAAGCCTGACCAGCTGGGAAGGAAATTAAATCCCAGGAACAGGGAGCAAGCCAGCAGGCTCTAGGCGATACCCAGGTGTTAGAAGAACAAATCGCTTGCTGAAATGTGTGGGCTGGACGCGTTCCCGTGATGTCAGACCTAGGGGGAGGTGAGCAAAGCTCGGGAAGGAGGATGTGCCGTTGACAGCGGACGCGAGGAATGCGGGATTTAGGGGCCGCGGGGACACCTGGCAGAACCCCCAGGATAAGGAGGAAGCTCCTAAAAGCAACAGCGCAGAAAAGAGCTCCCGCTGTGGGGAAAAAAAAAAAAAAAAAAAAGGACCGGGGGGGGGTGGGAATTCCGGGAGACCAGCAGCTCCAAAACCCCGCGGACCCAGAAGAAAAGGAGCGAGGGAACCACGACCCAGGCGATGGCAGAGCACGGGTTAGGTAACCAGAGAGAGCTGTGTGCGACTCGTAGCCGGCGATCGCCTGTGCCTTGGTTTGCAGCACTCACAGCTCCCTTCAGCGGGACACGGCTCGGCCCAAAGGGAGCACCCGGGCGCTGCCAGAACTTGGGTTTTGTTAAGCCCCAGCTCCAGCCTGGAGAAGCACTAATAAATAAACATGAGCCGTGTCTGAGCTGACGATGTTTCTCAACACACACACACACAAAAAAAAAAAAAATAATAATAAAAAAAAAAAAAAAAAAAAAGGCTGGCAGCACCTCCCCGACACCTTTGAAAGTCGGAGTGGGGAAATCCAAATCAACCCTGACGCGTATCTAATAAGGAATAATTCTTTTCTAATGCTGCGTATTTGCTCCGCCTTTAAAAATCAAATACAAAATCTCAGATACCATTAATCACGTGTTACCTGCAAATCAACTCCGCGTATTACATGCCAGTTTTCTTCATCAACCCACTGACTAATTGATGGCTGGTTTTGAATGGCATTACCACACCTCAGCATTTAATCAGCGAGATTAAACACGGGTCCTTTCCTGACCGATTTCAGGTGTTGCCAGGGCCTCACCACCCTCCCGATTCCCAAGGGCGCCAATTCACTGGGCACAGCATTCCTCATGGAAGAATCTGTAGGGAGGAGGAAAGCTCAGAAGCCAAGTTCAGCCCGTACTGCGGACATTCCGCGTGTTAAAATTTGTAAATAAAGCCTTTTTTTCTCTTTGCCATGCATGCTGTGGTGGTTCTCCTCCACAAAAAAGAATGCTCTTTCTCCGGAGCAGCCACACACCTGTACCTGAGAGAGAGATCCACAAGGGGACGCGTCAAGTGGGAAGGTGAAAAATGGGTTAAAAAAAAAAATAAATCAGGAAACTGTTCTTTAAAAAGCAGCGGTAGACTGTGACCAGTACAAACCAGGCTGTCCAAACTGGTTGGAATTAGGTCTTGTTCTGTACTGGTGAGACACTTCTTTTTTTTCCTGCCAGATTTGCCTGTAGATTACAGAGGATGCTCACTGCAGCCCAGAAACTTGTTGCCTTGTTTTTGTCTTTGAAAACAGGAACGACAACGTAATAGCGAAGGTTTCTGGATTTCACATAAGTGGCTCAGGTTGGTTGCCAACTCCACACACAGAAAATAAGTATTCCTGCTTAGTATGAATTTCAGTGGGGCAGTCTGCTCCCCTAAGTGCAAAATATCCATTAGCCCTCATAGCCCCTTGGTGAAGCTCTTCCAGGTTTCTGCATGCTTCAAAAATCATATAAAATGCCTTCCCAGGTGTTCTTCAGACGGTATTTCTGTCGGGCTGCAGCGAGGCTCAGAGTGGGATCACGTCCCCGTGCTGTGCCTGTAGGATTATGTAAAAGAGGGAAATGCATTTCATGAATTATTGTCCAGCTCAGCCTCTCTTTTGAGGAACCCTGTTCTCTGTGTTCCCTGGCGCTGCGGGTGAAGTGGGCTGTGAAATCAGACTCCTCTGGATAATGGCAGAGCTGCAGCTTTCCCAGGGCTATTGCTGCTCATCCCAGGGGACACACACGAGGCAGGCACGAGCCCCGGCTTCCAATCCTGTTTGTTGTCAGCTTATTCGATTAAAGTCTTGCTTTCAATGTCAGTGCTAATTTCAGAGAATTCCACAATGGGTCTGGTTGGGAGGGAGCTTACTGCTGATCCCACTCCGCCCCTGCCATGGGCAGGGACACCTCCCAGTGTCCCAGGCTGCTCCCAGCCCCAGTGTCCAGCCTGGCCTTGGACACTGCCAGGGATCCAGGGGAAGCCACAGCTGCTCTGGGCACCCTGTGCCAGGGCCTGCCCACCCTCACAGGGAACAATTCCTGCCCAATATCCCACCCAGCCCTGCCCCCCGGCAGTGGGAAGTGCCTTCTCTCCCAGCCTGTGTTTGTCCTTGGCATTGCCCTGACCCAGGTGCAGCACTTGCCCTTGGCTTTATTGAACATCACGAGGTTGTCCCAGTACCACCTCTGCATCCCCTCTGGATGTGCCAATGCCACCTCTGCATCCCTTCTGGATGTCCCAGTACCACCTCTGCATCCCCTCTGGACGCCGCAGTGCCACCTCTGCAGCCCATCCAGGTCCCTCTGGATGTCCCATCCCTTCCCCTGGTGTGTGACTCCACCACAGAGCTCCGTGTCATCATTCCCACTGCCCTTGCCACCAGCCAAGACACTAAATAGCTCTTCACAGAGAGCGAAGCAGGTGGGCATAATGATCTTGACGGACTTTTCCAACCTAAACTATTCCATGATTCTATGCCCATGAGATGTACAGAGGCACCCAGCTGCTTGTGAAAGGCATGGGAGAGAATACCCACACCCCTCCTGGTTAAATCATGACCCAGAGCTTTTCTTCCTCAAATATCAATGTTTTCCTGATTACCTGCTGCTTAAGGGAAGGTGGCTCTGCCTGTGTACTCCTCTGAGTAATTCATTTAAAATATTAAAGCCATACAGAAGCCACCTTTTACTCAACGGCACCATGGTCTGCCCAGTACCATCCCTGCCCAGTGAGGGAAGCATTCCCAGCACCCTGGTGCTTTGGAGCTAGCAGCCTGGAGAGCAAAACCAGCACCAGAGTTGTTAGAGAGCATCTTCTCCCACGTGTGGGTCAGCGTGGAGTGGAGAAGGAAGGCAGGAATTGCAGAGAGGGGCAGGAGGCAGGGGTGGGACGCAGGTCAGTGGGCTGCCCTTCAATTTATCTGTATTTTTGAGCCACACTCAGCAGCATTGCTTCTGCAGGGCCTGTGAGCCACCGTGGGACCACTGCCTTTTCTCCAAATAAACAAGTTAAGCCAACTGGGCTCTTTGTCCTCCTGCCACCTCTGGTGCCACTCACTTTAAAATCCTTTCTCCCCAGACAGATTGGTTTCGTGCTCATGGATGGGGCTTCTCCCCCCACAAACACAAGTCCTTACGTCCCCTGTTTTTATCACAGTCTATGCAAGATGCCATGTAAAGATCTGCTCTGTGTCCCCAGAGGAATTAGAGCAATCATCCCTACCCATGTGAAAGCTTTTGGATCTTTTTCCAGACCAGTCGTTCTCAACCCCTGCAAGGCAGAGTCTGTCTTCCACAGAACTATGAGCTATCCTCCGCAGTTCCCGTGGCACATGCAAGGAGGTCGTTTTTCTTCTTTCCTCGGTTCATGCTGTCACACGATCCAAGATTCACCAAGGTACCCAGTTTACAAGCCCCAGTGGAAAGGGACATTAATTTTTGTGGAGCTGATCAGCCTACATCATTCCTTCCCTTTGCTTCCTCAGACCCCTCACTCCTGAAGGCACCTTGGTTTTTTTTTTTGTTTTTTTTTTGTTTGTTTTTTTTTTTTTTTTTTTTTTTTTTTGTCGTTGAGCTATTTCCAATTTCACCCAAGTATCTTACCGAAGGAAAGCGGTGTGGAAGGGAGAGCCGATCCCCAAGCGTGGAGCAATGCTGCCATCCAGTGGCACTCGCCAGAGCTAAAAAAACGACAAACCACAGAAAAATTCCCACTACAAACTCTTCCCCCCCCCACCCCCCCCACCCCACCACCCCCACCACGCAGTTTGCAGTCATTCACACTGAGGGGTTTTGTCCCCCCACTGAACCTGGAAAAATGTAAGAAGCAACACTTTGGTTTCCAGCTTGTGTCAAGTACGTTTTCCCTCTCCTACCTCTGTTTTCTGTAGAAACTCTGCTCTTCGCAGCTCAGTCTCTGAAGTGATTCCCAAAAATGCGCCGGCCCGGAGTGGGGGGGACCCTGTGGTTCCCCACGACTCCCGGACAGGGGGGTGCCGCCAGGGGACGTGGGGCTCAGGGACAGGACAGGAGGAAAAGTGCCAGGAGGCTGCAGTGAGGAGGATTTGGCTCTGCAGAGGTGCCTGGCACAGCTGAGTTAGATCCAAGCCACCTCACTCCTGGGTGTCCTGACATCTCCGGTGCCACTGAACTGTGCATGGGGCAGAAATGAGAGCGCAGGGAACTTGGGGTCTGAAATAAACCCAAACGAAGCCCCCTGGATCTTACAGGGCACTTCATGTCTGAAATAAACCCAAACGAAGCGTCCTGGATCTTACAGGGCACTTCATGTCTGAAATAAACCCAAACGAAGCCCCCTGGATCTTACAGGGCACTTGGGGTCTGAAATAAACCCAAACGAAGCGTCCTGGATCTTACAGGGCACTTCATGTCTGAAATAAAACCAAACGAAGCCCCCTGGATCTTACAGGGCACTTCATGTCTGAAATAAACCCAAACGAAGCGTCCTGGATCTTACAGGGCACTTGGGGTCTGAAATAAACCCAAACGAAGCGTCCTGGATCTTACAGGGCACTTGGGGTCTGAAATAAACCCAAACGAAGCATCCTGGATCTTACAGGGCACTTCATGTCTGAAATAAACCCAAACGAAGCCCCCTGGATCTTTCCTCTGGCACTCGCTCAACACGGGCTCGGATTTGTAAAGTTTTTTGTTTAGTTTACTTACCGCTGCAAGTTAATCTTTCACAGATAAAAACTTGGCAATAAAATCTAAGGCCAAACTTTTCTTTCTCCTGGCTGCTGAAGAAATCCTTATCCAGTCATTTTATATAAAGCATGACAAGGTACAGAGTTTCTTTGGACTTTGTCGACTTTGATCCAAATTGATAATTGAAAATATATATCCCATAAATATATCTCTACGTTTATACACAGGCGACTCGCAGTGTTTCGTTTGCATTCCTTTAGGTGCCTTTCCGTGGCCAAAATAACATTCCTGAGCGCATAAACCTTCTGTTTTCACCCATCCAGCCTTTCCTGCCTTCGTGCTCCCAGTTTCAGCCTCTCGGGCTGTTTCCACGAGGAAAGGCTTCGGTGCTGGGCAGAATATTCAAAGCACCCGGTGAATGTGAAGTGGCAGAAGCAGCAGTGATATCACAAGCAATTATTATGACAAATATTTCGCCCTCCCGGTGCGCAGACCTCGGGGCAGCCCCGGTGCCCCGGCAGCTCGCAGCGGGTACAAAGTTCTCAAGTTAACATTGACACAAGCTCTCCTCTCCGAGGCTCGAGTTTCAAGTTTGCCCAGCTCGGGGAGCAGCGGAGGGACTGGCGTGAGCGACACGGACATTCATTCCGGTCTCAGCTCAGCTCCCCGCTTTTTCCAGACCATCACCACCAGCACGAAAATGCCATGTATTTGCACCAGACGCATGGTCGCCGGGGGGAAAACACAAGTCTCCAAATTCCCTCTTATTTTAAATCGTATCAAATCTCGCTGAGGAATTGCCCCCTCTAGGGCTTTATCCTCGTTCTGGAGCACCTTTTTTTTACAGGGGTTGGGATTTTTTGGTTACTTCGTCACCTTTTGCTGGGAAGTTAATTAATTTTCTCCTTGCCCTTAACCTGCACCGCGCAGCGGTTACTTCATCGCCCTCTAAACTGGAGGATCAGGAGAGAATCGAGAAGCTCCTTCTCTTCAGTCCTCTCTGCTCGGATACTCCAAATAGCAAAATAATCGCGACCATCGTGGCAGGGTCGAACGATGGTTTTGTGCTGTCAAACATCTCCTTCAGCTGCACTGTGGGGCTGGATTTTTCTCGCCTGCTGGCGAGATTTAAGAAAATAAAGGAGTTAAAAAGAAGTAACTGATACTTTGGTATTTCTATTGTACTTGTGAAAGAAAAGGACCGTAGAGAACGCTGCCAAGACTTGTGTAAGATCACTGACCTCTTTCTGCAGGAATTCTCGAGCTAGTCCTTGAAATCCCCACCTCTCCGGGGAGTCCTGGCACCCGTAACTAATGCCACCAGTCTCTGAAATTATTTCGGGTTATTTCATTTCACCTAGGGAGAAGCCTGACACGTCTGGCTCTCCCATCCATCCATCCATCCATCCATCCATCCATCCGTCCATCCGTCCATCCGTACCACATTGGCGTAGGGGCACGGAAAAGGGCAGGTCTTGGAACTCTCTTCCAGGGAGGAAACAGCAAACCTGACAAAAGCATCGGAGCGGGTTTGGAGATCAGACTGAAAGCAAGAGAAAGCCCTGCGCAAGAAGGCCCTGAGGGGTGGGAAGAGCGGCAAGGGAAGTGGAAGGAGACATTACCATTTAAAAAGAAAAGGTTAGGGACCTCTCCAAATGAGCGAAGGGCCACCTGGAGGGCACTGGACCCTCTCCGGGTGATGGAGCGAGGCTCCGGGTGCTGCTCCCAAGTCACTGAGCCTCCTCTCCAGGCACAGCAGCCTGACACTCCGAGGAGTTTATCTCACGCTGCCAAGGTTCCTCCCAGATAACAAGCTCTGCCTGGCTCTCTTCCCAGCATCCTTCCAGGGCTAAACTGCAAACCCCAATGCGTCTCGCAGACAAACACTCTCCATGTATTTACGCGGATCAAGGGGTTTTTTTTGTTTGTTTTTTGGGGCTTCTTTGTTTGTTTGTTTGTTTTTTCCGCCCGATCTGGTGTTGTCAAGCAAACAAATCTGTGCTTCGGTAATGTCACCTCGGCCGTGACCCGGGTCTTTCGTATGAACCTAAAACTGCCCGGGCTTTAAGTGATTTATACCTCATTCACAGGGACTAATAAAAAAAAAAACCCCGTGGGCAGCAGGGGAGGGGGTTTCTGTCCCTCTGCCCCTGAGCCCAGGTGAGACCCCTGGGTCACAGCAGCGGGAGGACGCGGAGCTGCTGGAGAGAGCCCAGAGGGGGAACGGCTTCAAACTGGCACGGACTGGGTTTAGATGGGATATCGGGCAGGAGCCGTTCCCCGGGAGGATGGAAAAGCCCTGGCACAGGGTGCCCAGAGCGGCTGTGGCTGCCCCTGGATCCCTGGAAGAGCCCGAGGCCAGGCTGGAGCAGCCTGGGACAGCGGGAGGTGTCCCTGCCCATGAAATGGCGAATCCAAATGAGTTTAAGGTCCCTCCCGACCCGAACCTTTCCGCAAAATCCCCGGGCACTCTAAAACCTCTGCGTGGCTGTGATCTAAGTTCCAAGCACCCTCCGGGCAGAGCAGCCCCACCGAAGCGCGGAGCCGCAGGCTGGGATGAGAGCCGAGCATCCGGCGGCAGCGCGGCAGGGAAACAGCGCTGCCGTTCCTTCCCGCCGCACGGCCGGCAACAAAGCTGCGAGCCGTCGGCATCTCGGTCTCGGTCTCGGTCCCGGTCCCGGTCCCGGTCCCGGTCCCGGTCCCGGTCCCGGTCCCGGTCGCCGTTACGCGCCGCCGCCGCCAGAGGGCGCCTCCCGCCGGCGCAGCTCGGCCCCGCCGCTCCCACCTCCCCGCGCCGCCATTGGCCGAGCGGCGCGCGGTGCGCAGCGCGATTGGCCGCGGCGCCGCCCGCCCGCCATATATAAGAGGAGAGAGGGCGGGGCCTGCGTGCAGTCCGCGGGCGCTGCGGGCGGGGCGGGGATAAGATGGCGGCGGTGCGGGCCGTGTGCGTGATGCGGGGCGAGGGGGCTGTGGAGGGCGTCATCCACTTCGAGCAGCAGGTGAGGGCGCGGCCGGGCCGCTGAGAGCCGCCCCCCCTGCCCCGGCGGGTGCGGAGCCCCCCGGATCTCCCTCTTCAGCCTCCTTCCTCCCCGTGGTCAGCCGGGCGGGCTGAGCCCGAGGGCGCTGCGGTTCCAAATGGCCGCGGCCCTCGGGAGCTGCGCCGGCCCTTGCGAGGATCCGCGGCCGCGGGGTCACCCGCGCTCCGCTGGGGAAGTACGGGATGTCTATGGAGGGCCCCATCCGATAAGGGGTGCCCCTTGCGCTCGGCGATAAGGCCGGGGAAGGGGCGTGTTCGAGGGCGTTGAGCGGACGCGAACGCTCCGTGCAGGGCTCCCGGCGGGGCCTGCGGTGCTCTGCGTCACCTTCGTTTGACACGGAGCCGCGCAGCGCCCAAGCCCTTAACGCTGGCAAATCCTCTCCTTGAAGGGTACGGGGCCGGTGAAAGTCACGGGGAAGATCACTGGGTTGGCCGATGGAGAGCACGGCTTCCACGTCCATGAATTCGGTGACAACACCAATGGTAAGAGATCCCCGCGGGCCTCTCTGGAAAGCGCCCGCCCGGCTCCGGGGAGCCGCTCGCGGTGGTGCAGCAGCAGCTCGGGTCCCACGGCTGCCAAGCTGCGTGAGAAGTCGTGACCTTTGCCGGGGAATTGATGCTTGGATGATAATACTCTGAGCGTGTCGAGGCTGCTGGTCGAGACCTGCCGTACCAAGCAGTCACCCGAACGCTTGGATAACCCGAGTTATGAAATAAGAAAGCTGGCTGAGCCTGGGACTCGTAAGTGTGTAGCAGGTGACTTGTCTGCGGGGGTTAGCCGGGAGCTGTTCGCCGTGGCTGGGAGCGGTGTGGGAGCAGCAGGTCTGTCCTGGGGTCCTTCCTGCCCTGACGCTGTGCTGTGTTCCAGGCTGCACCAGCGCTGGTCCCCACTTCAACCCCGAGCGGAAGCAGCACGGGGGTCCCGGCGATGCCGAGAGGTGAGTCCGGGGCACGGACACCGCTGGGGGGCTCGGGATGTGCCACGAAAGCCTCGCTAATTCCTGCAGGGATCCCGGGGTCGCCTAGCCACACATCGGTAACTCCGGAGGCGAGCTCCTCCCCGAGTGTGGTGCGAAATACTCCCCTGGGGGCATTTTCTGCTTTTGCCGTGGCTTGGGAGGAGGGGACAGCGAGGGCCTTGATGCCGATGTTGGGTATCTGTGCTTCAGTGGGATGCGAGACCTGGCTCTTCGCTGGCAGCAGCTCTCGCAGCCCGGCTCCCTTGGGTGGGTGCCAGAGGAAGCGGTGTGGCTGTGTGTGCCGGTTTTGGGAAGCAGAGCTGGGAGCAGGGCTCGGGCAGCCTGGCTTTGCGCAGGGATCAGCGCGTCGGTGTCCGTGAGCGCTCCTCGTGTGGCTGGTAAATCCCACCTGAGCCACAGGCCGGGCAGAGCTGGATGCTGGACGTGGGCCAGCTCCTGCATGACACAGCATGAAATGTGTGTCGGGGCCCTGGCAGCCGCTGCTCGAGGCTAAAGGTTGGGATTGCACGGGCGCTGTGGCTCCTGGAGCCTCGGCAGATCCTGCTCCTGCTGTGGCTGGGGACTTCCTTAGGAGGGGCGCGAGAAGTGGATCGTGCTTTTACCAGGGCACAGAAACAACTGGACTGAAGCTTCCTGGAAGCTTAAATTAAACCAGTTCCTCGGGGGAGAGCTACCACTGACCCAGTTTTGTAGGACTTGGCTAAAAATAAGGAATCTGCGCAAAAAGCTGGTGGTCAGCCCTGGGCTGGCTGAGCTGGTCACCCAGCAGGGATGTGTCAGTACTCCAGGTCCTGAATCTGGACAGAGGAGCCTGACAGAACAGGATCCAGCCACACGTCGAGTGAATGCTGTGCTTGGGGCGGGTGCGCAGGACACAGCACGCCAGAATGTCCAGAAGGTCCTGTGAAAATTCCACTGCTCGAGGCCCAGTTCTCCGGGGAAGCCTTAGCAGAGATGTAGCTCTGATAGAAGCTGCGTGGGAGAGCAGTATGCCGAGTGATGGGGCAATGCCACACTGGGGTAACCATCCCTGGTACTGGCTGGAACTGAGCAGTTCCTGCATTGCCTCTGACCTGCTGCCTGACAGCCTGCTTTTCCTAATCCTCCTTAAACCAAAAGCCTGCAGCTGCCTGTGCAGTAGCTGAGCTGTCACAGACAGCAGTAGCTCTGAGAACAGTGGCAGTGTTCTGTGGGAAAGGTCGTCCCACGGGATTTGGGAGCCTTTTGTTGTGTTGTAACATAAACTCCCGGCCTTCCCCGTGCAAGAGCTTTCAGTCCAGGGTGCTTTCTGAGTTTCCCCGTGTTTTCTGTGCAGGCACGTGGGAGACCTGGGCAATGTGACAGCCAAAGGGGGCGTGGCCGACGTGGAGATCCAGGATTCCGTCATTTCGCTCTCGGGACCACACTGCATCATCGGCCGTACCATGGTGGTGAGTGCCCAGGGGGCTTGGGGACCTCGAGAGCAGGGAGAGGGGGATTTGCAGCCATCCCTCTGTGTCTTAGCCTGAGCCCTGGTTCCCTGCCAGTTCCCCTGCTGGAGAGGTCCGTCTCTAACTCTGCCCCTTCCCGCTGCGGGTGCCTGTATCGCCCTGCAGCTGCTGCAGGCAGCTCCTCTCTTAGGCAGGTCCAGTTGGGAAGTTTTTAGCAGGGCTGTCCCTTTGGCACTGTGGCACTAGTCTGGTGGCGGTGCCAACTGGATCCACACTTGGAGCAGGTAAGATCCCTTCAAATCTCTTGCAGGTGCACGAGAAGCGGGATGACCTGGGCAGAGGGGGAGACAACGAGAGCAAGCTGACTGGGAACGCGGGGCCCCGCCTGGCCTGCGGGGTCATCGGGATTGCCAAGAGCTAAGCCGGGTACCTGGGGCGCCCTTCCGTTGCTGCTCTCGCCCTCCTCCCTCGTGCAAGCTCAAGATCTGTCATTAATCTCCTGCTCCTCTGCATCCCGAGCGGCGCTCACACGTTGGAGACTGACCGAGTTTTGTATGGTGTACGTTCAATTAAAGTGTCCCTGAATGGAATGGCTCTGTGGTCTCTGCTGATGCTCCTGCTGTCACCGTTCTGTGTCACATCCCTGCTCTGAGGGAAGGTGTGAGTAGTGCTCCTGTCCCAGCGCCGGGCTGAGCCCCTCTGGCTCAGAGCAGCAGGCCCCGGTGCCAGGGCTTCCTCCTGGGGCAGGGGCAGCATTTGCAGGCTTCAAACTTGTGTAATAAATGTTCTGGGCAGATACCTCTGGGTCTGGCTGTCTGTGAACAGGGAACCCACCCCAAACCTGCACCTGCCCCTGCTGGGAAAGGGAGGCCTGGGCTTCGGCAAGCAGGTGGTTCAGTTCCATCCAGCAGGAGGTTCCAGGCAGTGTCCCAGGAGTGACTAGTGTGCCAGTGCCAGCCTCCATCCTGTTCTGCTGCATCCTTCTGAAACAGTTCAGGGTCTCTCCATTTCAATAGAGAAATCGAGTTGTTTTAACAAGGCCTTGCATCAATGTTCCTTACTTCTGTACTTGAGGCTATTGATGGAAGTAGAAGGCTGTAGTTCTAGGTAACCCCATCCCACTGAGGCACGTCACTAGGGGAACTGGCTAGTAGAGCAGGAATACTCTAAAAATATTTTGAACTTACGTCCCCCGCTGCTGCCAGGCCACTGTGTGAGTCTTCACGTCCCTGTGGCTCTTCCAGAGGGTTGCTGCTGCTGCAAGGGTGATGCACAGGCACTGCTGCAGACGGTGGTGAAGAGTTGTTCCACAGTTTTCCAGGCACTGCTTTCAAACCCCTACTGAGGCAGGGAACAGGGGTGGGATCTGTGTGAACAGAGCAGCCTTTTCTTGTCTCCAGCTCTTTATGGAGGTGTTCTCAGTGAAACAAACCCTCCCTCCTTCCAGAGCTGGGGAAGCTTTTTTCCAAGGCTCAAGCCTCAATGTGCGGGACAAGAGAATGTCCCGTGGCCCCAGGAGGAAAGCACCAGTGAGGACACGAGTTTCAACACATGGAAGTTGAGGTCACTACAATCTGTAAACAGGTTCTTTCTCTTTATTCTGCTATTGCAAGAACATAAAAATAGATGTCCTCTCCCCAGTCCAGAGCTCCACAGTGGCTCTCCCACCCTCTCCCCTCTGCTGCAGGGCAGCTGTGAAAAAGGGCTGATGTAAGGAAGCAGCTGCCCTTTCCTTGGGGCAAAATCTCCAACTTTATAGGTAGAACAGACCTATAGCAAGGAGGAAAATAAAACCCTTGAATATGCACAGGATTGGTACAGGTTTGCCCCGGCGCTGCTGGGGTCATGGAGCAGCTGAGCCACGGGGAGGGGGCTGAACTTCCCAAAGTGTCCCTGCCCCAGGAATCGGCCACGGAGAAAGGTGCACCTGCCCCCCGGGCACAGCTGATAGAACATGGAAGTGCTCTGGAGAGGAGGCTGCACAGCACCCAGGAACAGCAAGAGCTGCCCTGCCCCCAGCCCAGGGGGACACAACCTACCTCTGGCAGGGTGAGGAGGGGCTGGCGCCCTGCAGGAGCAGCCCCATCTCCGTGGAGGAAGGGCCAAGTCCTCGTCCCAGCCCTGCCCAGAGAGCCAGGCAGGAATGCAGGAATGCTGGTGCCTCTGGCGAGGTCTCACTTCCCAACAAGCACAAAAGCTGCGGAGCCCAGCAGGCGCTTTGGAACGCGCGAGAGCGGATGGTCCGTGCGTGCCTGAAGGTGTCACCGCTTAAAAACAAGGCAAATTAAGGAGGCAGCAGGAACCACAGAACCGACTGGGGGTGGGAAAGGGAAAAAAAAAACAGTAAAGCAAAGAACGGACTGCATCGCAAACACTAAAACAGTTAACTCTGCAATTAACATCTTAAAAAATAACTTTTACCCGGGGCGGTCAAGTAGCGCGTTAAAATGCAGCGATCTAAAAACTCCGGAGGACTGTTACAAGTAAAAATTCACTTCTGCGCATCGCTACGCAAACAGGTGGATTTCCTTTAGCAAACAGAACCAAACCAGTCTAATTTAGACTCCGGCACAGCATTAACAGTTCCAACTTTAGGCTGCCGAGCACTCCTTTTCCACTTCAGTGCAGCGTAGGAAGAATAGCACACGTTAAAAGTTTGTTACGAAAATAGAGTTTATTAAAAACACATCCCTATTGTTTTGAGGAGCTTTCACCGTTACCTTTTCTTAAATTAAAAAAAAAATAGAAAGCACTTCTACTTCTGATTCGTAAACTTTTTAAAGTCAAAACTTTAAAAAAGTTACAGCAAAAACGGGTAATATTTTAATCATCTCTTCAGTATTTTATGTTACGTTGTGGCTATTTTAAATAGAAGGGAAGCAATCAAATTGCTCGCGGCGCCCCGCGTCGGGGGGCGGAAGGAAGCGGATTTACAGCACTGTACAAGTCGAGCTCCGCGCTCCGAGCCGGGCTGCGGCCCTAGCCCGCCGAGCCCGTGTCCTTGTCCGCCTGTTCCAGGGATGAGGTAGCCTCCGGCACCGACTCCGGCGCGGCTTTCGCACCCACGGGCTCCGCTTCTCCCGCGGCCAGTTCGCAAACGAGTTCCGCGCCCTCCGTTTTGCCGCCGCCGCCGCCGTGGGGCTCGTGGTTTTTGTCGCCCTCCGCCCTGTCTGTCGCCTCCGGCTTCTCCTTGCCGCGCGTTTCTTCTTTGTCTCTGCGAGACTCCCGATCCCTGGAATCCCTCTCCCTGTCTCGGTGGCCGCCGGAGCGCCTGTTCCTGTCCTCCGAGTCCCGGTGCCGGTCGCGCTCGGGGCTCCGCCGTCCCCAGTCTCGCCTGTCGCGCCCGCCGGGCCGCTCGTGCTCCCGCTCGTCGCGGCCGCCGTAGCGCTCCCGGTCGTTCTCCGCCCGGCTCCCGAAGGATCTCCTCCCGAACCGCTCCTGCTCCCTGCCGGGCGTGAACTGCCTGTCGTTCCTGAACTGCCGCCCGTCCCTGTTCTCCTCGGGCCCGCCGCCCTGGCCGCCGCCGCCGGGCCGCACGAAGTGGCCGGGCGGAGGAAAGGGGGTTTTCATTCCGTGCGGGGGAGGCATCCCGAAGCCGCCGGGGCCCGGCGGGGGCCCCCTGTGCATCATGTGCGGCGGCATGTGGCGCGGCGGCATCATGGGGAAGCGCGGCAGCGGCGGCGGCGGCGGCATTCCCGGCGGGCGCTGCAGCGGGATCAGCCCGGGCCGGGCGCCCAGCAGCCCCGTGGACGGAGTCTGCAGCCCCACCACGGGCGCGGGAGGCGGCGGGGCCACGCCCTGGGTGCCTGCAACAACACACAAGGGACAGTCAGAGCCGGCCAGGAGGGAACGAGAACGTTTCCCTAACTTTTATCCCGGGAAAAGAGCACCCCAGAACCTGCAGCGGAGCTTCCCGGGCTCTCCACTGCTGCCAGCAAGGACTGCGCCCAGTCAGCAGGGCAGCAACTGATCCCTGATCCCACAGGCTTCCTTCGGGGAGAGCCTTTGCCCTTGTGCAGCTCAGCCTCCCGCCCTCTCAACCTTCTTTCCCGCAGCCAAAGCTCCTCGCTGGCGCGGTGCTTCAGATAGATAAACCTCACCCCCTCCAGCCGGACACAAACATTTCCCTCTGCCGCCAACAGCCCATCGACACCCCAGAGCTGCACAGCATCAGCAAGAGGCTCATCGTGCACACAGGCAGCAGAGATGAGGCTGGACTACAGCTGGAGCACAGCTCTGTTTGCCGTTCCAGAGAAAAGGGACGCAACAAAGGCTCATTTCGGTAGAACAAACCTTGCAACGTAAACAGAAAGGGAATACGACAGGTCATTCCCGACTTCTTTTTCTTATAATAGTGTTTCACCCTTTCTAGCACCTACCCAGCACCAACTATTCTCCAGTTTTACTCCTACACTCCTCATAGGAGGAAAAGAACTCCCTCTCCAAACATACTGTCAGATAAAGCTCAGCCCAAAGCTCCCAGACACCAACACAACGAGCCAGAAGGAAGGAGGAATTCTGAGCTCCAGCTGAGGCCTTCCCACCCCAGGAACACTAAGCCAGGAACGCTGTCTAGTGCTCACATTGCTCCTACCTGCTCCTGTTCACCAGCACCTCCTGCCCTAGAAACACAGCCCCTGCCTGGGTAAAACCAGAACGAAATACTGTGGGAATTCCTCTTGGAATTCGTGCCAGCAGAGAAAACTGCACTTTCCAGCAAAAGCTTCACGAGCAGCACCCCCTGAGCTGCCGTGGTGTTCATCCCTCCATCCCTCCCTCCCTTCCTCTCCCTTCTCTGGCTGGGGCATCTGTCCCCAGACAGACCTGAGCCTTCTGTGCTGCCCTCACCACACCACTGACATTTAGGGACGTCTCTGACAGAAACCTCTTCACCCGAGTGCTCTTTAAATCCATACTGGAAGGAAGATGTGTTTTGCCAGTGAGAAGACTTGTGTGACATCTTCCTTCCAGTCTGTGATATCCTCTCCCTTTCCCCTACAAGCAGTCAGACACAGCTTTACAGGTCACACTCTTGGACAGAAATGCTCCACTACCAACAGCATTTTTTTTCCCTGCATTCTCCCCTTTCTTTATAACGCAGAGCCTTCCCCTCTCCTGGTCAATAACCAGCTCTGGAATCACCCAGTTTAAACTCCTCCTGTGACAGAACTACAGATCTCACAAGACAGACTCACAGATAATGATGTCTCCCAGGAATTCTGAGGTTTGGCAATATTCTTGTTGGTAAAAACATCTTTTCATCTTCCTCAGAATGTTAAAACACGGCAGAATAGAACAACTGAGAGCTAAAGAGCTGAAGCTAAGCCTACGCTTCTGCTTAGAAGCAGCAGAGCAGATGTGGGTCACAAGAGCATGAATATGAGGTGAGGGAGGGAAGTTTCACATTTAATAAGCACAAGTAATTTTATTTCTCAACCTTATTTCTACACGAACTGCAGCACTGAAGCAACATAATGGTACCTGGAACTCCTTCATTCTCAACTGCATCAGCGGGAGAGCTGTGCACTTTTAAATTCATTTTAAATATCAACCCCCTTCAGTAAACATCAACCCCCTGTAGCTAAGGCTGAAGCAACTGTAGAACGACTGGAGTTTCCTCACTCTGCTGAGCAATCAGGCACCAACTAAAACCCTGAAGAGCTGTCCAGAAACACATCCCAGTTTGCTGAAAATGCTCAGGGACATTCATGGTACAGACACACCCACCATGTCTGGGGCAAGTTCAAGTCCTCTTTTGGTTTAGGAAGTACCTGACACTGAAGTAGTTTCTTGAACTGGGCATGAACTCCCTGAGCTCTGAGAGAAACCCTGAGCTGATTTCCTGACCCAGCTTGTCCTACTGGAGTCAGCTCCCTCACACCTGTACACCTGCTCCTCTGTCCCAATGTGCAAAACCACACCTTGCCTTCGCAAGATTTTATTGGTTTTGGAGGAGCAACCATCACACACCAAAGCGTCCCAAGTTTCATCACTCGACTCCTACAACACAACCCAAGTGCTCAGGCTGGCCTGAAGGATCTTCTGTCCAGACAGGGCACAGGGGCCATCCTCACTGCTTTGATAAATTAGGTATGAAGCCAGATCTCCATGTCACTGTGATCCAGATCTGATCGTCCCCCCACAGCTGGACAGAGCCTACGTTCCCTTGGGATAACTCCCATGTCACCAGCACTGACACACCTGATTTACTCTTATACAAAACTCTGCTCACTAACGGGTTCCAGTAACTCACAACCCCTTAAATCACTTCTCAGCATGTGGAGCTCTGTGGTTTCTGTGTGCCCCAGCACACAAACATCAAGGAAACACGTGGAACAAGCCACAAGCTCACGGATCCACCACAACAGCAGCATGTTTTCAC
The DNA here is from genome assembly GCF_963662255.1 of Cinclus cinclus. Lineage (NCBI taxonomy): Eukaryota > Metazoa > Chordata > Aves > Passeriformes > Cinclidae > Cinclus > Cinclus cinclus. Next base: position 1,100,952 of record NC_085047.1, read on the forward strand.
TTCCCTTCGAAGCTGCTGTTCTCCAACATTCTGCATGCTCTCCAGTGGGGAATGTGGCATCTTACAGTTAGAACATGAAATACTGCCAGGGAATCCTTGAGAGAGGGACCATTTCGTAAGTCAGGTACATTTTTGCTGGAGTTTGATACAGAATCTTTTAGAGCAAGACTGTAAAGGAAAAAAGCCTGAACTGAAGGGCCTAAACAGGGAGTCACAGCTGAAAAATCTTGCCAAAAAAACCCCCAACATTTTGGGACAGTCACACTCCGAGAAGCTCAGAGAATGCTGTATTTGTGTTTTATGATTTAATGCAGATTACAAAAAAATCGCTTCAGAACAAACCACCAGGGGAGCAAAGAGCAGTAGTAACTGAGCTCTCACTACCAGGAAGTGAATGCCAAATTTGATGGGAACTCCGGAATAACTTAGCTTTGATTACATGTTACGATCCTTGAAAGAATTAGGGTAAAAAGAGTGCTAGATCAGGAGCTACAACTGCAAGAGGGTGCATTCCATCAGGGTAACAGACCACAGAACCTGAGTATTCCAAAGACAGCATCTGCAGTTTATTACTGGCCCGATGAACAGCATTTGCTCAGTGCTGGGAACATGTGGGCCAACCTCAAGAGATTTAAAGGCTGTCATTTCCTGCAGCAGGCACACGTCAAAGGAGCCTACAAATACCCGCTCTGCAGATCATTCCCAATTCCCTGAGCACACGCTCCCTGAGCCATCACAGCCTGGACTGTCCTGTTCCCAGTAACAAGGTGCAACAGCAGAGAATGAGGTCAAGGGCAAAACTAAATCACAACAACCTGACGGTGGACTTTAGAAGAAAAAGCACAAAAAATCCAGACCCAAAGTCCAAGAGGCATCACTCCTCTGAAGCTCAACCACGTCCTGGTTGGAAGTGATGAAGGAATTATAGTGGAGGCAGACAGAATTTAGGAAAGGGTACAAAATGTTACAATAATCCCTTCAGAATTACTTTGTAAGGTGTCTTCCACAGAAAAACTGAACCTAAAGAGAGAGAGAGGCAGAATCTTTTGAAGTTACAAAAGTTATTAAAGAGCTCCTGTGTCTTGTAGGGACTACGGAAGTGCTCCCAAGCCAGAAGTGTGATCTCTCCCTCCCACAGCCTCTTCCCAGCAATCCTCATCCCCTGCTCGCTGCAGGAGCTCTTCCATCCTACCCCACTACCCAGAGAACATCTCCTCGTCCTTCCCAGGACACTCTGGCCTCCCACAGGCAGAGCTGCGCTCCATGCAAGAGTGACTCCAAGGGCTTTTAAGAAGAGTAGAACTAGTGCTAACTTACTGGAAGGTTTTAAAAAGCCAGGACAACTGACAGTAACCTTTTCTCTTTAACCACATAAATTATTATCATCTGTTTCCTCTGGTTTTCCTGTCTCTTTTATCAGACTGAACAGTGCCCTGCAACTCCAGAATGTTCAGGATGGGTTTCATGTAACTCTTTAATTATAAACAACTTCCTCAAATTAGACACTTCCCAAAACCAAATGCTACTGCTTTTAGGCGAACACACAGATCTCAGCCACCACACCAGGACTGCTCTGTGAGCTCTAAACCATCTCCTCACTGACAGAAGTCGCTCTGACCACACGGAGAACTTGATCTGCCTCAACCACTCAGCGAACGAGTTAACAGCAGCAAAAGCAAGTTCTTCGTTTCCAGGTTTCTCAGATTCAGCTTCCTTGGATTTTTAAGCATAAAAAGCAGCTGCTCTCCAAGGAACTGATCTGGGTGTCCAATTTCGTTCAGTCTTCCTTTTGTAAATTTGACCATTTGTAAATACGAAGTGCAGGTTATGCTGTCCAAGACAGCAAAACTCCAACACTCTGTGCTCCCTTTACAGAAAGTGTCATTCAGCAGGAAGGTGTGAATTTCTGAAATTCCTAACAGAATCCCCTGACTCCATGGCATCACCACAGAGTTTCTTAAGCTTGTCTCTGATTTGAAAGGGTCTTCTGTCAAAGTTTTCAACGTGAAGGATCCATGAATCGTTAGTCATGGACGGAAAACTCAGCCCTCACATCCACTAGAGCAGTGAGCTCTCAGGGAGATAAACCTCTGACTTTCCTCAGTGATCACGGACAATTCTGGGCAGAAACCCACTAACACAAAATTAGCTTTTTCATTCATTTCTTAGGCTCTCATCAGGTGACAGGTAGAGACTAAAATCCCATAAATGCAGTCATCTCACTAAAATCTGTAGGTAACAAGTCTCTTGAGTAAATTTCCTGACACCGGCCCATCCACGGCCATCATAAAATAAGCACTTAGCAGAGCCCTGCAACAGTTCACACCCCCCTTCAAAATCAGACCAAGTTTGTATCGCATTAGGAAAAGTAATTTATGCAACATACTCCCAATGCCCTTGGGTTTGCTAGTCAAAGACCATTTGCTAATATTAATTAAATAATATCTTCTTACAAAGGTTTCAACACCTGTCCTACTGCAGGGCTTGCATAAAAGCTTTTGGTTTTCTGTTCTATTAAAACCATTTATTCCTTACGTAACTAGAATGCACCCCATCCTCAGAGATATCAAAAATACGGTAAAAATAGTTTTTCTGCATGTTAATTTTATACATGTAATATCTGGTGTAAAACCTGGTTCCTGTGTCATACAGATGCATTGCTGTAGGTTCATTTTCTACACCGCATGAACCTTCACTTGTTAAAACTGGACAGCATTGGAATTTGCAACTTACACATCGTGGCTTTGTTTCTTCAGAAAAAAAGATCTTCAATAGTAAAAAATATTGACTGTTTCTTCTGTGCAAAATTAAGCCTCTAAAATTGATTTCAAAGGCAACAGCAGGACAGAAACTTCAACAAGTTGAGAACAATGTGCTTCCCTTTCCCCTGGACTATAAGTCAGCAGCCAAATCAAAATGCTATTTCACATGCAGGGAACCCTGAAATGTAGAACTTACCCAAGAGGGAACTTACCAAGGAGTGGAACAGCCTGGGTGACGGGAGCAGGGACATTGGTAGGGGCTACAGGAGGTGGAACAGTGCCGTAGATTTTGGAAGTGTCAGTACTTTCAGCAGTCCCTCTGCCTCCAGAAACTACTGTTGGGATGGGATTTCCTACAGACGACTCCTTGGTAGTGTCCTCGCTCCCACCAGTTGCTGTAGCTGAGGAACAAGGCAAGGATACATTGAACACCAGCCAGCAATCCCTGCAGGATCCCTGCCTTCCCCAGTGCCCAACACTTACAGTTTGGGATGTTCACCGCCGGAGTGTGCGGGACAGAGACCGGAGGAGTTATGGGAGGCGGTGGCCCAGGAGGAAGGAATCCTACAAGAAGCACAGGAGAGTCCTGAGTGTCCCCCTGGCACAACCCCCCGTGCTGTTCTGGGCCCAGCAGCAGCCCCGGGCTGGCACACCCCACCAACCTGGAGGCAAATGCAGAGGGTTGAAGCCGGGCCGGAGGAATGGAGGCGGTGGTGGTGGCGGCACCCCGGGGGCAAATCCAGGAGGGGGGATCCCTAAAGGTGCTGTGAAAGCAGGGGGCTGGAGTGCACCAACCACGGGAGGCCCTGATGGATGGGGGGGGACCTAGGAAAAAGGAGAGGGAAGGATGGGTTAGCCCAAGAGCGCCCCAATGATTCTCTGTCCCGTTGGGGACCTCTGTCTTTGTCCAGCTCCACCAGGACATCTCAGCAAATGCTCCTCAAATTCCTCTGCAGCGAGGAGGGGACCTGCACAAAAGATCCACGAGCACTTCAGGAACTCCCATCACTGGACAGGCCAACACCAGTCCTGTCTGCCTCTGTAGTCAGAGAAAAGCTTTCCTCTGTGCTAAACTGGTACTAGTGCGTGTCGGGAACTGGCCTCCACATACCCCTCACACAGAGCCTGGGGTTCATTTCCACCCAGCATGATGGATTTCCAGACTGGGCCCACTGGAATGCTCACAGCTTCAGAGCAATTAAAAACCTCTGCTCGTCTCTTTCTCACTACCCAAGTTTGCACACTAGAGTGACTGGCGTTTCCTTTTTCCTTTGTTTCTGATTTCTGTCAAGCTCCGCATTTAAATTAGCTCTGATTTAAGGGATTCTGCTATTTTAACACTGACAAGGAACTACTGATATAAAAGTAGCGGAGTACCTGCCAATAAGGAAAGCTTTTGGAGGAACAACAATCACAAAACCTGAAGATGCAATTCAGCCCTTCTATTCCAAAGACTCCAGTGCACTAATTTCTCTGGGACATTGATGGCATTCCCTCCCTCCCTGAATTGTTCTTCCAAGTGAGTTTTTGTTTAGTTCTGTGGAACAACTCTCACCTGTGGAGGAGGTACTGTTATCGGTGCAGGCATGGGAACGGGAATTGGGACAGGTAAAGCTTTGGGAATAGGTGACACTGGTTCATTGTGCGCAGCTTCTGCACCTCCGTTCTGAGCCACTTCGTTCTCAGACTTCTTGGGAATTCCCTTCCACTCTGTCCAAAACACAATCCCAGCAGACACGGATCAGACAAGCAGTGCCACCTGAAACTTGCTTAGCCATACGTACAAAACTGACCTCATTGAGAATACTCAGGTAATAAGCAGCACAGAGCCAAGAAGCATTTACACTATTCCTGACAGTAAAAATTCCAAATTCATTTAAACACAGCCAATACTGAAACAGCAAATAAACTTGTTCCTTTCAGTAGCCATTTAACAATCCTTTGCACTGACGGTGTTCACACATGCCCAGGATTCTGCTACATTTTCTGTGACAAAAACTGTAAGGTTTTTTGGGACAAGCTTTCAACAGCTTCACTCTACTGCTCTTGGGCAAAAAGGCAACAGCTTTGTCACTGTTTGAGAACTCATTTCTTAAACAACCCAACATCTTCAATTCTCAAACAAGGAAAAGGAGAAGACAGTTATGAAGAATTGCAGTAAAATAAGAGAAATGTCCAATACAGCTTTAAACTTCATTTATGGAAGAAATAGCTCCTGTTGTCTGTCGGAACTTCCCGGGAAAAGCCAGCTAAGCACAAAGCGGGATCAGGGAGGGGACACTCTGGGAAAGAGAAAAGGACTGGAACACAGTGACATCATGTCCACGATTCATTACATTTTTGTTTAGAACACACAACTGGTTTCCGTGTGTTCAGCATGAAGAGACTGCTACAATCAGAGCACGTACACATTAATCACCAGTTAACTGGGCAAACTGGACAGAATGGCAAACCCCTGAAATAAAGGTTTGACAACAAAACATGCAGTAGCACTGTACCTGGACTAAGGGTCTCGTTGTCCAGCATTCCTCCTTCACAGAAACTTTCAAGATCTTCAGGTTTGACTTTGTCCCATGGTATGTAAGTCACACCCAATTCTACATCCCAATACTGCTTGTAGTCTGGCTTTATTCCTTTATTCAGGGCCCAGGCAATCTTGGGGGTGGGAAATACAAGTGGTCAGCAGAATGTTCCCATCTTAATGGATTTGATATTTCATTCTCACAAAAAAGCATTTGAGGGCAAGAAGTAAAAAGCATTAAGTGAAACAGCTATAAAACTCTGAAGGAAGTTTTTTTTTAAAAGCAGACTTTAGTTCCTAATCCTCGGCTTGACTACTCTTGCACACCATTTGTGTAAAAATGTGTAAAGACAGCTTCTTCTCATGATCCCCAGCCACTAAGAAGATCAATTCCATTTCCCTCTGGAGGACAGTGTCACACTAATTTGACATTCTACAGAAGGAAGAGCTTCACTAATTAATGTGCATTTCCTTATTTATTAGTACTCTCTGTAGGATCATCATATGTAATGAAACTCTGCTAGCAGAGACAAATAACTGGCTACAAGAAACAGACAGTGCCAGTCCCCTGTAATGGGAAAAGCACACCATTTCTGGTGATTAAACAGATAATCATTGGCAATCTTTCAAGGACACCGATACGAGGTTCCACTAATCCCACTGCAGACCCGGAACAGTAATTCTCAAAAACCAGTTCACTCATGTATTTTTCAGAATTGTACAGAATACTGTCTCCAGAACACACAGAAGTCTGAACTATCCCAAAGCCCAGCACAGATGAGACAGGATGACAGTAACTGCAGCAGCTCTGGAAAGCCTGCCATTTTCCAAGAAGTACCTTGATGGATTTCTGGTTGACTTTGAAGTTGCCTCGGCTCAGTTTCTGGAGGGCTCTGTTGGCATCTTGTCTGTGCACCATGACAATGTAGGCACATCCTCTGGGCGGTATCATCTGCGTGGGGTTTAGGGGAAAAAGTTCATTTTGCAGGCAACAAACAGGGAACATCACACAAGTGCTCAGTTACAGCAAGCTGGGACGTCAGGGGGTGCTCAAAAGGGGCTATGCAAGTAGGGAGGGAAATGTTAGTTTAGGAGGCTAAGAAAGCCAGCATCTTCTGCAAATCCACGTTTTCAGTGAACTAAAACTTCCAACAACTTCTGAAAACTTGCAGACCTCTAAAATACTGCTGACCTTGGCATGCTGAATCCTTTCAAATTGCTAAACAATAGTGTTTATGTAAATTCCAATGCCTAGCAATTATTTACTTTGTTGGAATGCACAACAGCACCCCCCTTCGCTCGGCCAGCTGCACCTCCACGTTCAGCTCTAGCTGCACATCTGCAATAATTTTTATTTGGAAAGAATCTGAGGAAAGAACTCCCATGATCTTTCACAAAATTTTGGAAGAAAATCAGTCCCTTATTTTTGTTTTTTTGAATGAATGAATGAAATTTTTGAAGTTACTGGAACAGCTATAATTTATATATAAAACATCATTAAATACGGCAAAACAAATCAATAGTTCTCCATGTTTATGGCTAAAATGACAGAAGAGCAACAGGAACAGCAGCTCCACACCCCTATAATTAAATAAAATGAAGCAGCCAAGAAACTCAAAAGAGCACGGGACGTAACTCTGCAGCCACCATCCTGCAGAGAAAGCAGGATTTTTATGAAAATGGGATAATCTTCCGTATTACTTTACAAGGACTTTTACACCTCAGGAAACCAAAGCAGTATAAAAAGGTCTAGGTCTAAAAGGATAAAACTCCCCTCGTGACCGTGTACGAGTCAGGCACGTGAACTGAGCGCGCACACTGGAAACGTGACACACAGGAGATGGGAGAGGCCAGCTCTTTGGGAGGTATCACAAAGACCTCTGCCTCAGAGCAGCCCGGAGAGATGTTCTGCACCCAAGCACGTCGAAGCGGCGTACGCTGCACCCCTTCTACTCACATTGATCGACTCAATGGGGCCAAACTCCTCCAAGAGACTTCCCACATCCTGCTGAGTCGTCCTTTTGTCGAGCTGTCCTACCCAGAGCGTGGTACTGCAAACTACAACCAAGAGTTAGCACAGGTGCTCGGGGCCACTGCTCACACCAGCTCCTTACGGGACAGATAACCAACACTTATCCCCTGCTGAACCCAGGGCAGTAACCAGGAAAAGAGCTCAAGCCATCACTGCGGCAACTCTGAATGCCCATCTAGGCTTTCCACCCGAGAGATACGGAACTGCCAACTTTGACAGCCAACGTGATGGACTCTGGGAAAGGTGCTGGCAGCAGCACGTCTCACAGCACTGCCGGGGAGCTTCCACTGAACAGCTGCCAGGGCTCTGCAGGCCTTGACACCCCGGGGACCGTCACTTTTGGCTCTTAAAACACCTCAGGCTTTCGTCTCTCTTATGTAAGAGAGAATGGCTTTATCTCACTCGACACTCTGGGATCGGAGGAGATTCCACGCTGAATATTCCAAGGAATATTCAGAAGACAACTGCTACGTTTGGTCTATAAACACAGGCAAAGCCAGGATTCTATCAGAAATCCAAACACTGGCCCGTGTGTTTTCCAGGTCAAAGCTCCCCTTCAGGTCGGAAGGCTGAATACTCAGAAAAATTGTAATAAATTACTATTAACTCGAATTCATTTTGTTCACTCTGCTTCACCTCATACGTCTTGAAGGAAGGAAAACACAGGCTTTCAGCTTTTCCTTTCCTCGTTTTACAGCCAAAGTATTTCTAACTTGGAGATTCTCCAGAAATGCTAAAAGTGTCTACTACGAGTTCAGGAAGTACAGGGAAGCGCGGTGGAATTCCCACCGGGAATCGTGAGGCAGTTCACTTTTGCTCGGCCTGGATGAGCCTCGGAAACCACGAGCAGCCGCATCAAACGCGAGAAGGCGGAAGACACCGCGCAGAGAAGGGCGGCGCCAGAAGGCGCGGAGTCACAGGAGGGAGCGGGAGGAGAGCGGACTCACCACTGACGGTCTCTGCCTTGATCTGGGGCAGGCCCTTGGAGCGGCGCTCCCTGTCCCGCTCGCGCTCGCGCCGCTCCTGGGAGCGGGACTTGGGCGAGTGCCGGCGCCGGTCCCGGGAGCGCGAGCGGGATCGGCGGTGCCGCGAGCGCCGGGAGCGGGAGCCCGAGCGGGAGCGTCTCCTCTTGGGGGACCTGTTGGAAGCAGAGCCACGCCTGCTCAGTGCCTGGCACCCCCTCCCCCCCCCCCCCCCCGCACGGTTAAACACCCAACGAGCTCCGTCTACTTTCCCATTCCTCATTCCTCGTCATCTACCAATTCTGCCTTGAAGCCGACCATGAGAACCGCGCCCGCTTCAACGCGGGGCGAGTCGCACCCGCGTCCACGAGGCACGTGTTTATTGCTTTTACAGAGAGATGGCTAAAAAAGGTTACGAGTAAATTCTGCCACTGAAATGGTATTTTACATCACGTTCAAGTTCTAAACCGCGCAATGTGCGGAAGACCTCGTGAGCCTTCAGACAGACCACGTGGAACTCGTGAACGTGATGACTTGCAGCTAAACAGAGAGTGGAGCCAGATCCGCTCGGTCAGCTGGGACGTGACACACAATCTCACAAATCACAAATGCTTTCACAAGTGTCTTTAGAGCACAGGCAAATTTAAATTATCGCATTCTGTCTCCCTAAAATTTAACTCTGGACCAACGGGCATGGAAGTTGGCCTCACCCAGCGAGACAGAACCGCACTGATGCCACATACTCCCTAGAAGAGAGATGACTTTAGAGGTTCATATGTCTTAAGAGTTGCTAATCTGTTTTTCATCCCTGCACTAAAAGAACTTTCACTCATTTACCTTGATGCGGATCGAGATCTTGATTTCCTACTGTCAGAAACATGCCGTTTCCCCTCCTGAACGGGCGGCTGTTCCACTTCCATATCCTAAAACGTGAAGTTGACAGGTGTTATGGGTGAGCAGCACAAGCATTTTATTTCCTTTTATGCTCAGACTTAATTAGCAGCACTGAAAATACACTGAATACTCAAACGTGTGAAATTAAAAGAGTAACATGACCCAGAAGCTTCACTCTGTGGCCGCTAGCAGGGAGAGGGTCCAGTACTGCGTGTACTTAATGCAGCCACTGAAAAGACACCACAGAAATAATTTACCTAATTCCCATTTTCAGTTTGTAAATTACTGGTTCTCCATATTTTACCCCATTTCAGCACCACTTGCATCTCTACAGAACGTGACTGCATTCCTTAAGGTCAGTCAGTGGATCCTGCTCCACCATCAAGATCCCAGGCAAAGTGAGATCTCCAGAGAAAAGTTGCAACTTTTCTCCAAGATGTTATAAGAAACCACTTTAAGCCTAAAGTATGCTGGAGACAGGAAAGGGATAAATCCTTGGGAGCTCTCCAACTGTCTCCCAGCAGAGCCAGCCTCATAGCCAGCTGTGCCCTGGTCATTCACCCTGACATTTCTGCTCCAGGACAACCCACGCACATTTGGGAAAGACACGTACGAGAGCATTTAAGTGGGTCTGTTCGCTGCAAGGGCTGCTCACCTGCTGGTGTGGTTTCTGCAGGTGTGCTTCAGCCTGGACTGGGAAGGGAGACTGGAAGGTTGGCTGCACTGGAGCCGCTGGAGGCATCACTGGCTGAGCCATGGGTGGGAACTGGGGGGTAGGCAGGAGACCAAAGCCTGGCATTTGCCCGTTCGGAGGAAGCGGCACCTTGGGAGAAGAAAAAACCACAGAATTTCAGCTAGGTGAAGGAATTACCTTTGCTTTCCCAGCAGGCTCAAGTCAAGTCTTATGTCTGCTCAAAAGCCACAACAAAAGATGGGGGAAAGATGAAGCAGGCCAAACATTTGGGTGCAGAAGTAAGTCTTGTCCTGACCAGGACAGACACCAAAAATATGTTTCTTTGGGAAGATGGAGGGCTAGGCCACGTTCACTCCTCACCAACAGGAAAATCACTTCCTTCCTTCTGCACGAAAGGAAACAGCAAAGGATGGAAAACACAACAGGGGGACAAGGGAAAAGCCTGGGGTTACCTGGTGCCTCATGGGATCCTGCTGCATTCCCATCATCCGCTGCTGAAAAGGATCCATATTTGGGAGCTGAGGAAATACTGGCTGCTGCATGCCTTCTCCTGGAAACCCACTGGAAAACCAAGAATATTTTAGTGAGACGAGTCAGCAGGTGCACACATTTGTCTTGATTTCACAGACTTCTAGGCACATTTACACACTCTTGCTGTTATTTTAGACAGAACAGTTATCTTTACTATGATCCCGTTTCCAAAAAAAAAAAAAAAAAAATTGAAAAGGAAGAAAGAGTGGCTTCCTGATCTTTCCTCCACTCTAAGAATAGTCCTTTCACATCTAAAGAGAAGCTACAAAAAGGTCAGAGCCTCTCTCGCCCCTGTACTTATATAAGCTTGCTAAAGACCTCAGCCTACAGAAACATTTCAGGAAGGTTTTCCGCCTTAGGCTAATTCTCTTCCTTCGAGGTTCCTCTTTTGGGAACAAAAGAAGCAGTGCTTTCCTCCTCAAGGAAAAGAAACTGGCTGTATTTCTGCTGTAAGAAAACACTTGGGTTCGAGAGGAAATGGGGCAGACGAGAAGGGGGTGTGTATCACAGGAGGATTACAGAGATGTCCAACACTTCCTGATTCAACACACAGAATGGACAGTGCTCAGGGAGTTCTGGAGATCTGTGCAGGTAATAGCACCTGCTTGCAGGATGCAGCCTGTGCAACAAACTCAGCAGGATTTCAGGGGAATAAAGGAATTTGATGGTGATGGGAAGTGGAACTTCGCAGTGTCTGAAGACAATTCTGAGAAGATTCTGGACAGATCAGTATTTTATAGAGAGAATCAGTGAGCCCACGTGCCCAGACTGGGAGCACTGCAATGCCACCCTCAGGGACACCTTGCACAGCTGCGAGGCACTAAGGACAGAGGCCCTGGAGCACCACCAACAGAACATAAACACACCCACAAGCCTCCAGCTGGGCAGACACACGCGGTGCCTGCGCTTGAGCAGCCTCACCTTTCTGTACTCCAGAACCCCACCTGCATTCTAAGGCAAATCCTAGCCATTTCCTCCAAAGGCACTTAAATGAACTACTACTTGTGGACATAAAGTGCTCGAGGTGAGAGACACAGTCAGAAAGCTGATGACAGAGTTAGTGGTTCTGGTTTTCAGAGCAGGGTTTAGTTGCAGATACAGAGAGTAAGACATGGGGCCACGTACTGAAGCAGGGAAAAAAGAAATATGGACTAACCCCGGCATTGAGCACCATCCAGCCTGTGCACTGAATGAGAGAGAGGTCCTGTGGAAAAAACTGGGATGTGGTCATGTCATTCCAGACTTTATCATAACGCATAGCAAAAGGGCAACAGGAGCCTGAGCTCGCTTGCATGGGGACAGAACGTTTGCCAACGTAAAACTGTCAAGCCAACTTTCATTTCTTGAACACTTAAAACAATCTCTATGTTTGGAATAGCAGCTTTTCCCCAGCCAGTAAAGCAATCCAGCTGATCCAGCGATGCCCTGACACCCTCAGTTGTACTGTAAAAACAGGGAACTCATCTTGCAACCAAAAGTGAGCTTTCCTCTACAGAACACAGCTCTCCATCAAATGAGGCAACGTAGATCTGCACCAGATCACCAAAGTAACAAGACACAAACATCACCCCACTGAAAACTCTTTTAACAGGGCTGTAAATTTGGACTGTAGCAGTTAAGCACTGAACTAACTTGGAACTTTCATCTACTTTCCAACCTAAGAATGTTCTAGGACCAAGATTTCTTAGTTTTATTATGACACAGAACTTACAAAGGCGGCTGAGACACCGAAGGGGAAGGAGCTGAATCTTCTTTCTTTGAATCTTCCACTGCTTCTGGTTCATCATCATAGTCAAACCGATCTAGCAGCTTCTGAAAGAAATCACAGTGGGACAACTATTTTTTCTGCATCTTACCCCAACTGGCAGCCAAAATATCTTTATTATCACGGTCTTAAAACATACGTAAGCTCTGAGACTAAGGACAAGGTTAGTGTTGGGGAATAAATAGAAATCTATATTCCAATACAAAATAAAAGCCGGCCAAAGACAGTTTTCTTCAGCTTCAGAAAATGCAGACCAAAACTTACTTTGTCAAATGATGTTTTCTGCTCAGGTGCTGTGAAAGCAGCTTTCTGCTCTGGGGGCTGTGCTGCTGTGGTTTTCAGCTGAGCAGTAATAGCTTGAACCTGAGCCATCACAGTGTTGTCTATGACCGGTGACTGGGGCTTCTGAGGCTGCTGGAAGGTCTGCAGGATTTGCTGGAGCTACAGAAACGTCAAGACTGTACTGAGCATATGTTCTCATATAAACACCAAGTATTGCAAGAGTTGCAGGATATAAACTTTGTGTCAACACAGACTGCGGCAGGGGATGAGCACACCAACACCCCGACTGAACTGTGGAGCATTTACAGCCAGGAGTCCCTTTTCAAATACTCTGGTGGCAAAATTCAGTAGATCCCGACACTGCAGTGCTCAGGCCCTTCAACACAGCAAACGTTCAAGTGGACTGAAGAGTAAAATTCTTCATTTTCTTTGAGATATCCCACCTGCTCTGGAAACCCCGCTACTGCATCAATTCGTAACTAATTATTTAGGAACATAAAACTGAGCACCATCAAACATCAAAATGACTGGATGGAAGAATATAAATACTCCGATACCCGCAGGTTTTCCACCGAAGACCTTCGGGAAGCTCTTTTGTTTCGAATCCGGGCTGTGAATCCCACCACTTCCCATGGAAGCTGAAGGGAATCGGAGGGCAGCTTACCTGCTGTCCCTGTGTTGTCTGGAACAGCTGGGCCACGGCTGCGAAGGCATCGGAGCTGGGCAGCTGCGGCACGCTGGGCACGGAGTTCGCCGTCACTTGCGGGGGCTCCGAGGGAACCTTGGCCGGAGGGGGCGGCGAACCTGAGGGTTTGCAGGAACAGAGGAAGGGCTCTGTGACTCCACAGCGCTCCCCCTGCTCCCCACAACGAGTGTCTGCTGCCTACAGCCCCCTGCTGAACCCAAAAGGGCCTAGCTACACCGCCCCAGCTGCATATTCTGCTCATTCTGCCACAAACGGCTCCGGTCGCCGCTCACACCTGCGCCTGGGATGCACTAAGACAGAAAAGCTGGTCCCACACGGAATTTTAGCTCCCAGCTCCAGGTTTGCAGCTGTGCAGGTTTAGAAAAGCTCTCGCTCAAACAGCATTAGGCAATGAGCTTCGATACCCTGAACGTGGTGGTTCTGCTCCCACGGACCTGGGCTCATCCTTTTGGATGAATGACCCAAATCAACCATCTCACGGCTCGCTGGAAGAGCAGCTGAGTTGCCCTCGGTATCTTCCACCAGTAAATGAACTTTTGCAGAGAAGTCTGGCAATAATTAAAGGTTTTTAAGGATTACTTCGCACGCAGTTTTCTTTGATAAAGTTTGTTCACATGTCCCTTTCGCACAAGCCACACCTGCAGCTGATGGATAAATCCTCCTGCCAGGAAAATGATATTTACTCATTTTTCCAGGAAAAGACTCCCGTTCCCAATAAGCTTTGCTGAAACTGAGATCACAATTTAAGACACGCTATTAGAGTTCCCATCTTCTCTGCCTTACATGACAACACCTTTACTAATAAACATCTCACCCGTACCAAGTAAATTAGCAATAATCCCATCAATTCCTACATACTGTGAGTAACTGTTCTTCAGCAGATCTGTTTTAACAGACATAACAAAGCTGTACAAGGAGTGAGTTAAAAAAAAATTCCACAGATAGAAATATTTAGTTTGAAACTCTAAGCAAACATGTTTGCCTTGCAATAGCAACTCCTTTAAAGCCAGTCCTGTTTGCACTTCAAATAACTCCAGTGTCGACAGGCAGCAAGCACAGGCAAATGTGTTGAATAATACTCTCCCAGAAGTGAAATGCAACATAAAAATAAAGCAAAAAGCTATGTGCTGTTTTTAAATATAAAGTAATTCCCAAATTATTTCCTGTATATATTCAGACAGATATCTACTTGCTCAAGGGAGAAAATTTGCATTTCTCTCTGTCTTTATGGGCGAAACAGGCTCTACTTCACATAATGCATTAATATATTTATTATTATTATTATTCATTAGCGCATTTATTGTAGGGCCAAATTACCCACCCTGGTGCATCTGAATAACCTCACTGAAAATCTCTTGCAGAAGGCAGACAATCTGCTCCCCCACTACTGAGGGGGGAATGCCACTCACCTGTCCCAAAATTCAATTGTACAGCTACCACTGTGCCCCCGGGCTCGGGTGCCAAGGCATTCCCAGGCCCTGCCAGGCTTACAAAAGCTTTAATGGGATGCGCTTCCCTGCACACAGCTGGAGATGATTTCACTGTTTTGCTGTCCCTCACACCACAGCTCTCTCCCTCCGTTCCATTTTCCCAGTCGTACTCCACGAGCACAGTAAATAAGGAGGTTACCAAAGCTCGGTGTGAAACACGGAGCGCAGAGCCGAAAAGCGGCTCTCCGGAGAAAGAAGGAATTGTGGAATGCATATTCCCTGCAACCTCACTCCCAGCTTTGCTGTGGCACTAAATAGGTCAGCGCAGGCACTGTGGGCAGCCTGGCACTGCTGTGCTCTGCAGGTCGGTGCTTCTCAGCCAGCAGCCCGTGCAAAATCCCAGGCACAAACGTTGCCTTCGAGAACCTGGATGTGAAACACCAGTCCAAGACTTTCAGGGCTGCACCCTGAGACACTGACAGCTGCTGCTTTCAGCTACTAAGCCAGCTCAAAGGAAGATGAAGCTCTTTAACATCTGAGAGCCCACTTACTTTCCTGGATTCTGGCATTAAAAAATGACATCGGGAATTGCAAAAGTGAGAAATCACAGAGAAATATTTCCAAGCACAAGCTTAAGAGGGCACACTGAAGTCACCTGTAAGCATGCACGTATATATGGAATGGGCATGTATACATGATAAACATTTTAATCTATTTCCCAAGCCAATATTCACATGGCGATAATTTCTGAAGTACAGTATCAGCACTTAAAATGAGTTTGGCTGCTCCTTGTGACAAAGCTGACTTTATTGCTTTGTGTCACTGCTGGAACAAATTGCAGGCACTTTGTGCTGAACGCAAACAAGCTGTGGCCATTTGCCCTTTGAGAGCAGAAGTCAAAATGTCATTCCTACCTTCATTGTTAGTAGCATTCTCCGCCATGGGTGCAGCGGCACTGGTTCCTGCTGCCATATCCAAGAGAGGCTGAATGATTTCAATTTTAAATACTCCATTTTTCTGCCAGAGGTTCAGGACACGAACTATTTTACTCTGTTGAAACAAAAGGAAGCACCAATGCTGAATCCAGCCTTCTTAAGTCACCGTTTTATCTTCTGTACGCAGAGAAGGTTTGAACAGCACGTGACATAATCACACCAACTTAACAAACCCTGTGTTTTACTGTCAAAGCAATCCGTGACATTTCCCTAAAACTCTTCTGGCCAGTCAGAAATCCAGGTGGCACGTGCAGTCCAGGACATCACTTCAGCCCCACGTCAACACGGGTGGTCACAAAGGGATGAAATAACCAACCCATGTGACCAAAAGGAGAAAAGGAAGATGAGCTGGAAAGCCTTCGTGACGGAGAAGGGGAGTTAGACCAGAAAATGACCATAACGCTTTGTTAGACCATAACACTTGGAAGCCAGATGGAGGCTTCCTTGCTTGGTATTATTCCTAACCCAACCAATCCTAGGTTGAGAGCAGAAGCTGCATCTCCATCATTATCTAAAAGATGAGGAAACCGAGTGGGAAACATCCTCACTGATCACTGCAGAAGGATTAATTTAGAATCTCTGACTGTCAGCTGTTATTTTAAGCACATTTCTTTTCTTTTTTTCTTTTTTTTTTTTTTTTTGGCATGAAGAACAATGCAGCTTCCAGGAACAAGCTGGAAACTGGCCCTTCCTTCTTTAGCCCAGCATTCAAACAGAAATGTCTCTGTAGTTGTGCTGCTTGAGCTGGAACATGCAAGCAGGTAGAAGGTAGAACACACCTTGCGTTGCTGTCCTTTCTCCAGGCTCAGTCATTCACCTGCACACATACAAGCTTTAAGTACCTTTAAGCTCAAATGAACTGATTCTGCCCTTTCACTGTGACTCAGTCATATACACCCATGTAAATCCACCTCTAAATAAGTGATTAAAGAATTCTACAAAATGTTTGCTAAAATAGTGTCAATTACAGAGAAACGTGAAATGTCTATTTTTAAGTTATATTTTGGTCTGAAAAAACAGTCAACTTCAATTTGCTTTGGGTATTCTATCCCTCCAGAAAACTTGAAAATTATACAAAGGCCAAAAAAAAATGGGCAAATGTAATACCCTAATTTTCAGTCACATATTAATTTTACAGAAAGGCTGTATGAAAAAAAAAAAAAAGGTAGTATTACCCTCTCCAGATATCACCCACAGTTGTATCTGCAGATCAGGGTTGGTTTTTTTCTTTTTGTTTAGGAACTAGAAATTCGTTAAATCAAGTGTGTTTTAAATAATAATAATAATAATATTCCCTATATCAAGTGGCTCCATGAAGGAGATGGACAGTCTCATTCACTCAGATGAACAAAGTGGTAACTCAGAAACAGAAAGGAGAAGGGATTGCTCTGTTCCACAGGCTATCAAAGCCAGGAGCTCCCAAATATCAGACTCAATGCCTGAAGGTCTAAAAGTTCCACACTAGAAAAGTACAGAGCATCCAAGCCTTATTTAGAGAGTCAGGGAGGGAGTCAGGTAGAAAATGACTCTTTCACTCTTACAGAGAGAAAGGGAGTAGGTCATTTTCTGGAAACCCACTGGCAACTTCCAAAACACACTGACCTCGGGAGTGTCAAAACCGTTCTGACAGAGGTCACAAAAACCACCTCCTCTGGACCATCAGGAATTGACACCACTTTCTGAGCCTCTAGTTCTACTAAAAGGTACGGCAGAACTAAGAAAAACGAGCCCCTGACAGTGGAGAGTACCAAGAAAATCCAAGTAAGGGATTGGAAAAGACTGAAGAAATCAACATGATGATTTTCTTAGAAAACATTTCTGAGCAGAACAGTCTCTGCCTACAAACCCAAAGCTTCTCCTGCGACACTTTCTGTCTTTCTGTGGCAGACACTGCCTTCCAAAGGAAGTTCTGAAGGAGCCACAAGAAGGACTTTTGGCACACTACCACACACTGCTCAAGTGTCTGCATAGGCAAAACAAAACTGATGAGGTCAAGCAAAATACATCTTTTAACCTGAATTTCATCAAACCGCCACCTTTGATAACCCTCCTCAGCAACAGCCCCCCACCCCCCCCCCCCAGATCGCTGCCACAGCAGGTAAGCCACACCAAGCCAATGGACAGCAGACCCCAAAGTGCCTGTCCTACCTTGTCTTCAGACGGGCAGAGATACAGATACTGGAATGTGGCAGTAATGTTCTTGGAGAACCTGGGCCCGAAAACGTCCTTGTCCGTTCCGAACTGGTGCCGGGACTGCCGAACGATGGAGTCGATGACGTACAAGCCCGGCACTTTGTACTCCGGCTTGCACTGCCAACAGCACACAGAGATTCTGTCATTCTGACGTTCTGCAGGGGCTCCACGAGGCAACGACCCCCTCAGAGCCTCACTCACAGCAAACCTGCTCTGGGGCTGGAGCACAGCTCTGCATTCCAACCTGCTGCTCCTCGTGCCCCGGCAAGCATGAACGCTGCACCCTCTGCAATTACCTACTGCCTTAGTGACAATTCATCTGAAGCTCAGCACCTCCAGGCTCCTTCCCCAGCCGCTGCTTAGGGCAGGTGGGAAACCTCTACAGTTTACTTCTTCCCTCCCCTCCTTAATGTATTATGGAAAACTACAATATGGAGCTTATATGGACAAAGTGACAGCAAAATGTGTGAAATCCTAACAAACCAGAATTTCCTCCCTCAACCCCTAAGCAACAGAAGCCTTTCGGGTTATTTACTGGCATTATTAGCAATATCTGGCAAAGCATGCAGGTAACTTTATCAATAAACTACTTTTTTTCCTTTTTACCTTTTTGATAAACTTCTCCACAATCTGGACAACATGCTTGTAGAGCTGGAAAATAAATACATCCATTAATTTCTCATCTCCTCAGCAGTGGCACATCATATCAGAAGCATTTTAACTCTTTGTGCTCACTACCATTTTGGAAAGGCTAAGGAACGCTGTAGTCACTTTCTAAAAAGCAGGATGTTCCCAAACTGAGAAAAATATTCCGTGGGGGAAACCCAGACCCAAGCCAGAAGCGTGTCAGCGTGCACACAAGGCACAGAGCTTACCAAGTGTTAGTGAAAGCTTTCTGCATTTCTGCATTTACTTTCTCAGCAATCCACACTGGTTTCACATGTTAAGGTGCAGTTGCATCCTGCAATATTTAGTTTTATTACACAAAAATCACAACACTCTAGTGGGTGTAGCATGAAAAAGCAATGACTCAAAAAAAAAAAAAAAAAAAATCCAAGCTGGCATTTTGCTCCTAGTCCAAAACCAAGGGATGATATTCACCACCCACTTGTTTCTAGACAACAGCCTTTAGAGCAACTAGAATAAACCATCCCCAAATCTGAGATTGGGAAATTATGAGTATTTATTTACAAGTGAAATAATAAAACATTGCTGCTGTTACCGTTTCATCTCTGTTTTGTTGTACTTTACCTTAATAGCTTTAATGGCAGCTTTTGTGATGAGAATCATCTTAGCTCGGGAAATAGGAGGCTTCATCTCCATCAGTGAGAAGAGCTAAACGGAGAAAACAAACATTAAAAATGTATTCTGAAGCTCAGCAATTAAACAAAAGAACCAACATTTCAGGTGGGTGACTTGATTACTGCCATCCCACACCGTGCATGGCCCTGGGAGAACTGGGTGTTTTACAAACCCAGCAGAAACCAGCATTCACCAGGTTACTGCTAAGAACTGCTTCAACTGCTCTGCGGGCTTGGCTGCCTTACCCTCCAAATGGCTCCCAGGGGAAAAGCTCACTCCTCAAGGAGAACCTCTGCACAAGTTATAGGCATTACATGAAGTTTACAGAGGTTTATATGAAGTGTACACAAGTTGTGTGTCATCTTTATAGGTGACACTGGCCATAACTGAAAACAAGCATTAGCTCCATGTTTCAGAAACTGAGGGAAACCAGAACGGCACACGGAGCTAGACACAGAAAGCTGAGCATACACACATAATTGTTTTTACCTTGAAGTACTCCTCACAAATCAGAGAAAAAAGCTGGTTGACCTTACGTAATTTTGTTTTCATCTTTATCATAGAGGAAAAACTGAGCCCTTGAATGTGAGTAAGAAACGTCATCAATTACTTGCCACGAAGCAAAGTAAGAGAATCTAAGTGTCTTCATTTGTCAGTGTAATGGAAAGCAAGATGTCATTTCAAAATCTGTCTCTTATTTTATTAATTGAAGTTCCGAGATACTGGTGAAGTGACCAGCTTACACAGATTTATCTACAGTCTCAGTTAAGGACAAAAAATACCCCAAAAAAATCAGTGAAGGAGATAAAAAAAAAATGGCCACATACTCAAAGACAAGGGAAGTGCTAACAGGGCTTTCAGCCGTACAAAAGGAAGCCTTACACCTAGAAAACACCAAGTGTGGGACAGCAAGGTATTTACTTTCTTAATTTGATTCCTGTTCCAGGACATAGGAAAGAAGAAAATCTGTCCTTCCAGACAGTGGTAGCCACATGACTTTTCCAACACCAACACAAGACCATGACTTGTCATTATTCATCCCCACAAAATGCAAGTTCTTGTGCCAGAACTTTGGGGTTTAAAAGCCATTTCAGCTGTAAGAGATACTTCAGCTACCATGACTGCTCGCTGAGAAATCACAGTAAGGACAAATAAAAACTGCCAGACAAAACAGAGAAGCAGAGAGGGGTCTGTGAGCTGATGTGGGTTTTTTGTAAAAACCTTGTTTTCAATTTAGACTTAAGTGCTTTAGAATACGTGCAGAACCTCTTGATGAACAAAGTCAGTGCTATTATCAAAACTCAGGAAAATCTGTTTTAAGAGGTAACAAAAGGGGGGGGGGAATCCAAACCCCCAACACCCATAGACAAACCACCAGAAGGCTCAAAAACTGAGATGGGGGAGGAAGAAAAAGAGCCAGCATTACAACAGGCACTCCATATCCTCTCCTATCGCCCAGGAAGAAGCAACTGGTCCTCCAGGAAAGGATCCAGTTCCACAGAAGAAGAACAAAGGAGCTGGTGTGGAAGCACTGTTTTGGCATTTGTATTTCAGGAACACAAGGCAACACCTCCAAGAAACTGGGAGAGCTCAGAGCAGGGCCCAAGGTGACAAGAAATGAGCGCAGCAAAAAAATAAAAACAAGTGTCTTTAAAGTATCCCAAGCAGGACATAGCAACTGGGGGAAACACAGAAAAAAAATAAAAACCCAAAGACAAGTAAACTGCCAGGGAGAACGAAGGCACATACACATGAGTGTGCATATCCACCTACCTATCCATCCTGCTCTATCTATCCCCCTCCAAACCATCCCTTGGAATTTTACCTCAGAATTTTGCTCCTCTTCTTTTTTTTAAGATCTTAGAACACCAAATAACTATCGATAGCCAATTTTTATGCAATCCTTGGTATCAGTTACATGTGTCAACACCATGGTTTAGACACGGGTGCAGCTAAAATTCAGCTCCCTTCCTAGTTCCTCGTAGCTTCTCCCTTTCAGGAAGGGGAGCTGCTCAGAAGACACCCAAGTACCTCCACTTGCATTTGTTCAATTAGACCTGGATCATCTTTCACACACATTTCCCAAACCGATACACAAAAAAGTCACCCGACCACTATTTTTAGAGGGCTGTTTCACAATAATGCATCCAGTTTCTCAAAGGACACCACGATTAGCTCAAGGAACAACTTGCACACAAAAACTCACACTTGTATTTGCAAGGGAAAAAAAAGTGATGGATGTAAACAAATGCAAAGCAAATTTAAGGCTTGAGAGGTTTCCAAAGTCCTGCCTCCCAACAGGAGCCCATGACCTGCTAGAAATGGCTTTCTGCTTTTACTGCCCCTAATTGCACATTTACAGGATGTCGATACAAAAGAAGTAGAAGTGCTCAAGGGTATTAAACTCAAGCCACAATTCAAAATATTTGAGAGTATTTCCGGGTGCTTTTTCCAGCAGGACAGAACTACATGGTGAAGTATCTAAGTCTGTCTGTTTTCAGTGTGAGGAAACACAGTAAAAGTACCTCTTAGGACTCCAAGTGACTTCCTTGGCTTTGCCCTCTTGCTCACGTGTCTGTGCCATAAAAAGGTGTCTTTATTTACAAATGAAGAGCTACGAGCCTATTTTACACACTCGCTAGACAAACCCCAGAGCACAGCAGCTGCACACAGAGGAGCAGGAGCTACTGAACCAGACCGTGGTTGGTGATTAGTGTGGGTATCAGGCACCCAGGTCGTTGTCAGGACACCTCGTTCAACCTCCCCTTCTCCAGTTTGCAGAGCAGCCCAACACGCCCCCAACCATTCCAACATACCTCAGGTGTCCAGCAACCCTTCCCCAAGCAGGGTCCACGCACAGTCAGCACTCTGTACATACATTCTCTGTCCTCTGGAATGTATTTTATTCACGAATTTAGAAACCACCCGACCCAGACATAACTGCGGTTACTTGTTCCCATACAGAAACAAAGGGATGGTGGAGGACACAACCAAGGGGCACAGATACTGCACTGTTTTGTTAACAAAACACCTTGATCGTTAATGCACGACCACATCTCTAAAAGGAATTCTGTCAGCTCTATTCATTCGCCTTCCCCTACAAAAGTCACTGCTTCCTTTCCTCCCCAGGTCCCCCGTTCTTCCTGAAGGGAAGGAGAAGGATCTGTTGCTAAGATGTATACCTCAGAGGACCAATGCAAGTTTTAAACGCTTGACCACCAGCTGGGAAGCACAGTGAGAATTAGGTGCTGCTGAAGGTAAGAGATCACAGTAACACCCAGAGCTGTCAGGCTGCATTCTTTGGAAAATAAAGTGAGATTTGAATTTGTCCAGATATGACCCCAAGGCAATGAAGCTCAGCAGCACTTCATCATCTAAGCTACTTCTGTGGCCTAGAAAGACCATTCACAAATCCCGAATCGCTGGGGAGAAACATCTTCACAAAAGACACTCGTACGAAAATGACGTCACGCGAGCGCACAGAACAGAGTTTTGTTTTCCACTCATGTGCTTTGGAAATGCAGCTTTCGGGGTCAGGGCAGGGCTCTTTGTCCAACACATCTCCTGGAAAGCTGCTTGTCTCACTACTTCTCTTACCAGGAACCTCTACCAGAACCCCACAGCTTCCAATATTCCCGGAAACAAGTTCAGGGCAGAGACAAGAGACTCCAGCCAGATGCTGGTGGTCGTGTCCTTCTCCTCTTCTGTGCACATAGAGACTCACTGGGGATCCTGAGCTCCAGGAACTGCTGGAGAACCACTGGGAAGGATATCCTGCCAACCTCTATTTATAGCTCCTCAGGATGGAGGGGAAGGTTGTCACAGAATGGCCAAAATGAAGTCTTGCCTTTGGCAGAAAACAGCCACACTAGATCCAAACTTCAGCTGCCCAGTGCCCTGAGGATGGGCAAACAGCAAAGAAGGAATGTGCAGTTCCAGCCATAAATAAACAGCCCCAGGACCTCTCATCTGTTTGTCTCTGGGCACATTTAGGTGGGGTATCAATTGTTTCAGGGATACATATTAACTACTGAGACACAGCGCTAAGTGAGTGATATGCATTACTCAACACAAATAAGGGATTACAAAACAGGAAAGCTGACTTTATTCTACTTCCAGCAGCAAGATTGTGAAAAAAAAAATAATATAAAAAAACTTTATTCCTAACTTTTATAACCAGTAAACTATGCTTCAAGTTTTCCAGATGAAAGGAGAGACATCCCCTAAACTAAAACATGCCAAGGACTAATAATATGGCAGATCTGTGGGTTTGGTGGGGGATTTTTGTTCGCTTGTGTTTTGGGAGTGTGATTTTTAATTTTTTTTTTCATTTTTTAAGAAAAATGTTTTCTTGTTTCCTTGAAACTATAAGAAGTTCTGTCCCATTATCCAGTTACCTTTTCTGATTTATTTATACAGCACCATTACTGTAACATAACACATACACCTA
Organism: Cinclus cinclus; assembly: GCF_963662255.1. NCBI lineage: Eukaryota > Metazoa > Chordata > Aves > Passeriformes > Cinclidae > Cinclus > Cinclus cinclus. The sequence continues at coordinate 1,124,471 of NC_085047.1, forward strand.
GCAGCACATGAATTCCACCTCGTGAAAGTCAACTCCTCAGAGAAAACACATTCCACTACAGACCTGTCAAATCCCACCTATTCAGCTGGCAGCACCTGCTCAGACTACAGCTGGGTTAAAAAAAAAAAAAAAAAAAAAAGCAGCCAGTAAAAAAAAAACCCTGCTTGCTCCTGCAGAAACCCAAGCAGCTGGAAGGGGACATTTAGTGGTAAAGTTGCACACAAAACGCAGGTCCAAAGAACAGGATTGGGAATGGCACACAACCCATCGCGATGGAATTACGCAACCCAGGAGTTCCCACCCCTTGCCAGAGCCAAACTCACTCCCCTCCCTCCCCGAGCTCTTCTGCCGAGAGGGGACACCAACCCCACAGCTCAGAGGACACCAGGTTTACAGCCACGCTTTGAACTCGGGCCTCCCACCACCCAAAAAAATCACCACAAATGCCAAACCCACCCAAAAACCCAAAAAATGATGGGACCACCTGAAGGAATAAGCACGATCTCCTCTCTCAGGCAGAGGGGCAAAGAGCTGGCAGGTGCCACCTCCAGGGAAGCAAAGCCAGCAGGGAATCACCTCTAGCACGAACGGCGAGTGGCACTGCACAGCCAGCAAGAGCAGCAATTCCGGGCCTGTGGGGTACTCTGTAGCTGCCCCATCTTCATTGCTGAAGCTGCTCCCCCTCCCAGCCAAAGAATTAAAATCTTCAGCGACCTGGGAGTGGCGCCCCTGAAGGCCTCACAACCGAGCCCTCCCAGGCTGAGCAGCCCCTGCTATCCCCACCACCCCAAGAACGCTATCCAGACCTTTGGTACGAGCACTGTCCCCCCGAGAGAGGCCAGAAATGAACAATACCTGCCCGTAAATCTGACCCTCCTCACATTTCACGTCTGCCTTCCTTGCTCTGTGTGACCAGCTCCAGGCAACACAGCCAGAAAAGGGAAGGGATCAGTCTGACAACTGGACCTTATGCCCTGCGCACCAGCACAAACACAGCTCCCGAGAGGGAGCAGGGCAGGAACCACACAGCCCCTCAAGTTGTTCATGTGCTGCTTTACACACCAGCAGCTCTGCAGAAGCACTCGGGCGTACAAAGGACGGCAGAACGTGGAGTTTAGCAAGTACAGTTCTCTCCCCCGGAACCGAGATCCGACTGAAAGCCAACAAACACATCAGGATTTCAATCGGCATTTCCAACTGCACGGAGGCAAAGCATCCCACCATTCCTGAACGGGAGACGAAGAGGTACAGATCCAAACATGCCCGTTTCCAAGACACGGATTAGTCACGGGATCCCCAGAAACACCGCTTTTGCTCTGCAGTCACCATTCAGCACAAGCAGCGGGGTTATTGTTTGACAGGCACCACTCAGGTTTGTCAGGCAGCAGTGCCCTGCCAGGACCACCGCTCACATCGAGGCAGCTAATTAAGAACATTGCTGCTCCCTCTTCCCATCAACACTGAAAATGGCACACGTGTGCTGTTTTAACTTATTCAGGAAGGTGGCTTTGCACCCCGCCATTCCCCTGGTTCAGGGCTGCACAAAACCCGCAAGACACTGGCAAATAAACAGACCACTGACAGGAGCTTTTCCCTTTGCACTTGCACAGCTCTGGTAATGATGAGGGCACTCGCAGGTGCGTGTGTGACAAACCCTTGCAGAGAGTGAGCCTTACACGGCCTGAGTGCATCACAGGGGAGCAGCTGCCATTTCTCCTGTCTCTGTTCAACAGCCTACCCGGCCTCCAGCACCACTCTGGCTCAGTTTTAAGCGACTTTCTGTCCACGGAGGGTCTGCAAAGCCACACCGTCCAACTGAGGCAGAAGTATAACTAATAGTAATTAACAATCATCTTAAAGTCACGTGTCAAAAACTTTATACAGCAGAGACCGCATTGACTTGCTATGTATTATGCAAAAAACAACCACGGTCCGCTTTGCTTCCAACTCCTCTCGGCTAAGAAATAATTAAAAAAAAAATAAAAAAAAATACAAAACCAGAAGAAAACAGAGAGGGACCTTCTTTGCGGTAGGAATGGCGAGCAAAACCGCTTTCCGACCTGTCCTGTCCCCGGAACTGGGATCGATCCCCGAGTCCCATCCCAGGCGCCGTTCCCACAGAGGGACGAGCCCCCTTCCAGCTCTCCCTCCCTCTGCAGCCTCTGCCCGTGCCGCCGCCTCGCACCGCGGCTCTCTGGCCAAGCCACTACCGGGAAAGACAAGTCCCGAAACGCGGCTTCCCCAGCCCCCGAACAACACACACGGCCGGGTGTCGAGGCCTCCTGGAGCCCCTGCGAACAGCGATCCGGCCCAGGATCCCGGGACCCCGCTCTTCGGCGCTACCAGGAGGAAACCGAGGGGAGCAGCGAGAGGACCGAGGCGGCCGGGGAGGCCCAAAGGTCCCTTCAACGCCTCCCCCCCTTCAGGCCCGGCCCGGCCCGGCCCGGCCCGGCCCGCGCAGGGCCTCGCGGAGCGGCGGCTGAACGGCCCGGCCGTGCTCGCCTCCATTTTCCCCCGGAGCACCGCTCTCCGCCCGGCGGCAGGCCCGGGCCGGTGCTCCCCGCGCAGGCCGCGGGGCCGGGCCCGGCCGGAAGCGCCGGGAGCTGGGGGACGCGATGGCGGCCTCCGTATGTTCCCCCCCCCCCGCGCCGCGGCCCGCGCTTCGCCTCCCACCCCCCGGCTCCCACCTCTTGGTTGAAGGCGTTCACGGCCTCCATGTCGGCGCTGGCGGCGGGAGGCGGCGGGAAGGCGGCGGGCGGGGCGGGCGGGCGGCGCGGCAGGGCCGGTCGGTGCCCTCAGGGCGCGGCCATGATGGCGGCGGCCATGGCGGGGCTCGCGGGCAGCGCGCGGCCCGGGCCGACCGCGCGACGGGCGGGGGGGGAGGGGGGGGGGGGGGGGGGAATCTGGGGGGAGGCGCGGTGCACGCCGGGATCGGCCGGGCCTCCTCCCGGCCCACGCGAGAGGTTGGGTGGCAGCGATGGCGGGACCACGTGACCGACCCGCTCCGCGCGCGCGCCAGCGCCATGTCAGCGTAGTCAGCCCCGCTGCCTGGGGCGCGGGGTGGAGGGGGCGAGGAATGGCGGCGGCAGCGCCGGTGCCCTCAGCCGCTGTCACTGTCACCGACACTGCCCCAGCCCCTGGCACCGCACTGCCGTCCCGATACGCCCCGCAGGCGCCGCGGCTCGGCCCCTCAGAGCGCGCCGCAGCTGCCGTGCTGCGGCCGGGCTCCGCAGGGTCCGGCTGAGCTCGGCTCGGCTCGGCTCGGCTCGGCTCGGCTCGGCTCGGCTCGGCTCGGCTCGGCTGAACTCGGCCGGTTTCGGCTTAGCTCGTGAGTTCGGCCCATCTCGGTTTGGTTCGGCTGGGCTCGGCTCGGTTCGGAAGAAGGGGTTTGGGGCGGCGCAGTGGCTCCAATAAAATTGGTCCAATAAAATTTTGTGCCGTACTTGCGCTTTTCTATGGGCCGTAAACACGGAGTATTTAAGCCCGAGAAGGAATGTGTGACTAATTAACTTGGAAGCATTTTTGGATTTGCAATACACTGGTTAAAAATAATAATAATCATAATAATAATAACTTAAATTTCTAGCTGTATTATATTTGAGGGAGGAGAAAGGATTCCTATGCAAGAGACAATTCTTAGGTCAAAGTTGATCATAGTTTTCCTTGGTACTCTGGAGAAGCGGTGGTCAAATCCTAACTTGTGGCTTCTATTAAACTTTCCGGGTGTCGGGGAGCAAATCATTCCTGAAGGGTTTCACTCCTTCCGAGTTCATTTTTTTTTTTATTTTATTTCATTTTTTATTTTATTTTTTGCGGTTTAGTGCTGCTCCGCCAGTGCCTGCAGCGGCCAGGAGATGGCCCTGATGTCCGCACTAAGAGCGGAAAACCAAGGAAAACCCAGGAAAACCAAGGAAAACCCAGGAAAACCAAGGAAAACCCAGGAAAACACGAGTAGCTCTCCCTGAAACTGTGTCTGAGGAACGTCAGCAGATACCTTGGGCCAGTGCGAATTCGCAGGATAAAAGATCACTTTGATCTCGTAGCACATGAGGGACGCAGATTCAAGAACAAAGTCCAGGAACTTGTTCCTTCACAAAAGAGCTCTGTTTCCTCGCTCAGCACGGAGGATCTGAGGTGTCCCTGAATTCAGGGGGCGGCCATCAAACAGAATTCCCGGGTGTTGCTGGGGGGTTGTTTGTTTTTAAAGCAAGAATAATCTAAAGGCAGCTTCTTCCAGCGCTTTGCTCTGAGGTGTTGAGGTCAGGTCTAAAGATTATTTTCCCCTGAGAAAGGCTTTATCTCTTCTGTTTTCTTTTTCTTTTTTTTTTGTTTGTTTGTTTGTGTTTTTTGGTTTTGTTTTGTTTTGTTTTGTATTTCTACCTTCCCTTCCTCCCCAAGTTACGGGGTCTATATCCTTCACGGAGCCTGCGTTGTTCTGTTCTCCAGCACAACCCACTGGGGACAAGCCACCCCAACGAGAACCTTTTTATCCTGGTAAAACTTTGTCCAAACATCAGGGCCAGCCATTATCCCAAGCCGGTCCTGTCCCAGCAAGATCCCTGTAGTCGGATCTGGAAGGGAAGGAGCTCTGAACTCCCCAAGGCCACTGCTCCTTGTCACCTCCTGTCCCCTTCACCTGCCCCTGCCCGCAGCCTTCTTTCCTGTGCCAGTTTTTATCACCGAGTTGTTTTCAGGATTCACTTTCAGACCTCTTGCTTTGCTCTCAACAAAAGCAGCCAGCCCTGCTGGCATCCAAAATTCCCCAGCCGGCGTTCTTTTCAGTCAGAATACCAAGTGTGAGAACACAAAAACCTGCTTCAGTTTCTTAATAAAAACATCATTTTATATATATGTATACACACACACACACACACATATATATATATATAAACACACCCCCACACATGCAGACTGTGCCATGGCCGCTAGGCAGATTGTTTTCCACTTTGTGTGCAGAAGGATCCTTGCAGAGGATGATCATTTTTGTGATTCAGGACTGAATTAAACCATACAAAACTCCATCCAAATCGTGGAATGGCCTGGGTGGGAAGGGACCTTTAAATCCCATCCAGTGCCACCTCCTGCCACGGGCAGGGACACCTTCCCACTGTCCCAGGCTGCTCCCAGCCCCAGTGTCCAGCCTGGCCTTGGGCACTGCCAGGGATCCAGGGGCAGCCACAGCTGCTTTGGGAATTCCACCCTGTGCACAGGGATGGATTCGTCCCGGATATCCCGTCCATCCCTGCCCTCTGGCACTGGGAGCCATTCCCTGTGTCCTGTCCCTCCATCCCTGGTCCCCAGTCCCTCTCCATCTCTCTTGAAGGCTCCCCTCAGCTCCTGGAAAGAAAGTCCCTAATGCCAAGTTCCTAAGCAATCCAAAGGTCTGAGCCCTGGAGTCTGGGAAGGGAAAGCAGTCGGAAAACACCTCCAGGTGTTGATTGTGTGCCAGCATCAAACACTTGCCCACTGGCTGGCAGGAGATAAAAGCCCAGGAGCTGAGAAAGGAGGAAGGACACCAGGAGCACCAGGGAGGGCTGGCTGTGGCTGTGGGCGTGCATGCTTCCATGGAATTCCCTTTCATGTGGGCAGCAGGCTCAGGAGCCCCGTGTGCCCCCTGCTCCTGCACCGGTCACAGGCAGCTTCTGGCACTCGTGGTGCTCGACTAATCCTGTTCCTTCTGTCACCATGAAACGTGAAATGCTCCGTTTGCAAAACCGGCTGCTTCGGCTCTGACGGGATTTTGGTTGGGGTTTTATGGTTTGTTTGGGGCTTTTTTTTTTGTTTGTTTTTTGGGGGGTTTTTTGGGTTTTTTTTTCAGATACATGCATTTCTGTGTTCTGTTTTCCTGTAATTCCTCTATATCCACAAATGAGGGTCATATTAGAGAAATATGGGTAAGCCTAGAGTGGATTCTAGGAAAAATACCTTGCTCTAAATATACAAGTACGGCTGGAAATATATTACTGTTGAATACACGTGCTCGTAAGGAAGATATTTTCTTTAGATATTTTTACTCAATGTAGGGATTGGGGCATACTTCAGAAGTAAATACTGCCAACATTTTGGGAAGATTCTCAAAGCTTTTCCGTATTTTTGATATGTTTGGAAAGCAACCAGCTGGCAATGAGGCATGTTTGGCACGGGCTGGGAAGATGCGTGTTCTGCTCTGAGTGACCCTGAGGTCTGATAGCATTTTATTCAGAATATTCAGAAGATGCAGCTCATGTAATTATGCTTTTTGTACACATTTTTTGTCTTTTGGGGAAACGAGGCCTTAATCTGGTAAGGGGATGACTGATTTATCCGTGTTGTTATTGGTGACTGGATTGGATCAAACCCTGGTTATTGATTGTCCAAATATTTCAGTTAGCGATGCTCATGTGGAAAAGTCATCCCGTGATATTACGGGGTTACTTCTCAAAGTGAACTTCTGTAAAAATGGACTGATTATAAATATTATGGTCTAAATTTATTTTTGTGTGGCTTTGCTCTGCTTAAAACATACTTTATTTGCTTGGAGGTTCACGTCCACTTTCCTCACCTGTCTCGTATCTTACCCTGCATTAATGTGTGTTAGGGGACAGACTAAAGGAGTTCTTGCATCCTAGCCACGAGTGAAAATCCTGCAGCCACAGAAATGCCTAATCCCTAGGTGTTTAAACACACCCCTGGATTCATCCCATAAAACAGCTTGGTCCCCTTTGTCCCTCACCCTTCCACGTGTTTCAGCTTCCTCTCCGTTGTGAGTCTGCCCCTCTGTCCCTTTGCATTTCCTGGTGCCAAGCTTGCATTGTTCCTTCCATCACCTTTCCACGACAAGTGAAGCCAGCTTTGGCAGGAGCTGAAACGCTCTGTTAGATGAACAGGTAGAAATGGAAAAAGCTCCAGAGGGGCTCGTGAGAGCTGACCAGACTCTATCAGGCGATGGAACAAAGCTCAGTGCCTCTCCCCATGTGCTTTGCTGGAGCTTCCCGCTCTCTCTGTTCCAACAACTCCCAGTTCCTACGGCAAAACTTTGACTTGGTTCTCCCTGCAGGATCTGGTTGGCTCCAGCAGAATAACTGGAGCTGCTGGTTTGTCCTGCCAGATGGGCCACTGTGATCCCCTGGGCCACCTTCCTGCCTGACACCCAGCACCAGGCTCCTTCCTGCCTGGAGTACAGCACAAAACACATCTGAGTTTGATTTAAACGTTCCCAGAGAAGGAGACTTTGCCATAATGCCTTGCTGGGTCGCTGTGCTGGTTAATTACCCTCACTGTTAAAAATATGTGTCTTGTTTTATAGCCTGAATTTGTCTGGATTCAGCTCCCAAGCCCTGGATCTCATTACAGCCTTGTCTGCGAGCCTGTGTTCGTACTCAGGCACTCAGACTGGGAGCAGGAGCCCCCCCCCTTTGCTAGGCTTTAAAAGGACCAAGTTCCTCCGCTGGAAAGTGTATTATTTATTTATTTATCGATTTTTTTTTTTCACTCTCAGAGCACTTTTCTGAATTTTCTTCGGCTTACCAGCTCCTTCACTTGTGGAGGTGCAGTTTTCCAGCTGGGGTTGCGGGAGTGCAGGATCATTTAGCAGCCTTTTTTTTCCTTCCTTTTTCCTTCTTTCCCTTTCCTTAAGGGAAAACGAGAAGAAAAATCCTTTTTCATGGACTAAGATGTTATTTTTTGACAGGCAGGAAAGCCAGCCCAGTGCCTGAGTCATGCTATCTCTTTTGGCCACTTCAGAGCAGACAGGGAATAGCAGGATCTGAAAGTGCTGTCAAAGCCAGAGTCTTCACGAGTAATTCCTCTTCCCTGCCAAACATTTCACGGTACTTAGTGTTCATCAGCCAGGTGGATCGGTGCTGATTCGAGAGAGAATGTGCTTGCTGCAGAAACAGGTGCAGGAATGAATAACCCACTGGGTTTTGTAATGATCAACCTGATATCCAAACACGTCTGCGAGTGATTCTGTACTCGTGCAAATACGCAAAACCAGAACTGTGTTTTTATCTATGTTTGGGGGTTTTTTCCTTCCTTTTTTTTCTTTTTCTAGGAAGTCTGTCAGTAAAATATTCAGGAGTTTTATTTGGATCGTTCAGGAACTGTCTTCCCATTTTCCACTGAAGGATTTACAAGGATGTGTTGACTGGAACCATTCTCCCCCCGAGCGTTTGAAGCAATTCCCCCCCTGGAGCCCCTGGGATCACAGCCCAAGTGTCTGCAGCAGCAGCAGCAGCAGCCACGGTGGAAGCCGGGGGCAAGAAACCCATCTCTGTACCCAGGGCACCAGTAGGAGAAAGAGCAATAAAATCTCATGGGAAATATTATTTCACCAAGTGTTGGGGTTTTTTTTGTTTTGGTTTTTTTTTTTTTTTCTGTTGAAGGGTGAGGTTGGAGTCACGGACAAATGGTCCCTGGTTTGTGTTCCTTGAACCAACATGACAGGGGGCTTGAGACTGAAAAATAAGCAGGAAAGGAAAAATAACCTGGGGGGAAATGGGAACTAAGTGGGAGCTCAGCACATCAAGCATTGTTGAGTTGAGACAGGCTGGCTTGGGCCAGGGATCCCAGGGGAGCATGGGGAGGGGACTCTGGAGCTTCACCCAAGGCAGGAGCAGGGACCAGAGGGGGGGACAGCGTAGGTGTGTGGAAAGGGAATCTTTCCTGGGCTGGAACACGGTGGGGTGCAAAGGAGGGAGGCTCTGTGCAGCGCAGCCCCGGGTTCTGGGGAGGAAAAACCAACACCTTGCGGAACACGCAGCATTCCGTGTTTGCTCCCAGGTGTGGCTGTGGGGCTGTGAGCCCAAGGCCCCCACTCTGGAGCAGTGGGACAGCACGGCTCGGGCAGAGGCTGCCCCAGGAATTTGCTGCTCCCCTCCTCTGGGAACTGCCTTGACAGCCCAGAGCAGCCAGAGAGCTTTTGCTGACACGCCCTGAACTGGAACATCTGGAGAGCGTAAGCTCTGCTTTCCCTGCGAAACATCCTCAGCTCAGGAATCCTCTCCTCCCAGTGGCCTCCTGCAGCCACATGCACTGACCCCGGGGCACAGGGATAACTCATGGATAGCTCATCCCATGGGAGTCCGTGTGGGATGAGCGCTGGCCTGGGACGGAGCTGGTTTTTAAACCGCGGCCGTCGGTCCAGGCTGTTAAGCAAACGGAACAGAGCCATTCCGCCCTCTCCGGGCGTTTTACAGCAAATAAAGCCACCGAAATAAATAAACCCCTCAGATTCTGGTGGCTCTTCATGCCTGAGTGAGCAAGAGACCTCTGCCAGGACACCCCTTCTTGGTCCTGCGAGGGAAGTGCATCCCAAGCGCCCCCGGGACAGCAGAATGGCACGTGTCCCACTCTCGGGAACAAACCCAGACTCGATTTTTACATGGAACCGGCGGGCGCGGGTGGCAGAAAGGATCTCAGTGCAGCAAAGAAACACTTTTTTTTGGGGGGGTGGGGGGTGGGGGGGGTGGTTCAGCCCAGTTAGTCCTCCTTCTAAGCATGCCAAGGAAAAACCTGGAAGCCTGGCCTCGAGCTGGAATACCCCTTGGCTGGAATATGTGCAGAACAATGCCGAGGGCAGGGACACATTCCGCTATCCTCTCCAACCTGGCCTTGGACACTTCCAGGGATCCAGGGGCACCCTGTGCCAGGGCTTCCCCACCCTCCCAGGGATTCATGATTTTAAATGCAATCTGTTTATTTTAAGCCGGTGTCTCTTCGGAGACATTTCAGGCACTGGACATAGGCCAGGGTATTCACCTGTAAAAAATTGCACACTCTACAACTGGGATTGCCAGCCCTGAGCCTTTGATGCAGTTTCCATAGCTCGGGAAGGTGCATCCAGAGACCCGACTGCAGCAAGGTACCTGTGACTTGCAAGTGAGCCTTGCAAGAGTCTCCACGCAGCAAGTCTGCCCTGGACACAAAGGAGAACGCTTGGAACATGAATGTTTTCAGCTGCAAAGCACCAAGGTGAATTTCCATAGCTTGGGACGAGATCGCATTCATTTGAAGATTTTTTTTTTTTAAACTGATTCTTTTGCTGCTTTCCAGCAGTTCATCCAGCCATCCAAAAACTCTCTCATGTTTAAACACAACACGGAGGTCTTTGTTCAGGAGGGAATCGCTGTTCTGGTCACATTTTAACAAGGTGTTTGGAGTATTGCTTGCAAGGAAGCGTTTGACTATCTGACTGAAGAAAAACTCACCCTTTTGTGGAGGTGCAAGCACACAGCCAGTCCTGGACTGTGCTCTGAGGCTCTGGGATATTTTCTGACCTGTTGCCAAGAAAAAGGAGGAGATCAAGGAGATACAACCGTACATTTTGGGGGCGTCTTGGTTCCGAATTGTCACCGTGGGATGGCAGAGGCAGGAGGGCTTGGAGCAGCAGCAGCAGCCCCTCCTGGGGTGCAGAGCTTCATTCCAACCCCATCTCTGTGCTCACCATGCACTGAAGCGGCTCCCGGGGCACAGGAACACCAGGACTGACCCAAGGGGGCCGCTGCGGGGGCTCTGTCAGCATTCCCCTCACCTCACCCATTTTCCTGCAGGGTACACAAAATCCAGGGATTCACAACGCTCTGGTCTCCTTGTTCTTCACGTCTCATCCCTCACCGATGCCTAGCAGCTTTTTTGAAAATACGGAGCGTTTCCCACACAGCCCTCCGGTGCTCTCTCACGCGCAAATAAAACTTAAATCCCAGGTGCTAAACCGCACAAGAGCGCGCGCCGCAAGGAGGGCTGCACAGCAGTTTAGCTGAAATTCAGAAACTGAGCTTCTTGATTGATGGAAGGTGAAAAAGAATAACAGCACCGATACAGCAAACCCCCCCCCTCCGCCCCGCTCCCCGCCAGTCACTTCGATATTAAATTCCATTTCCTTTATGATACCTCCAAGTGCTCGGTTTATGTGTTGGCTGTGGAGAGCTGCAGGACAGAAGCTGCAGAGAGCAAACTGGAGATTTTTCTGGGAGCGCAGGTCCAGCAGAGGTTTTGGAGGGGCAGTGCCAGATCACCCTCAATGCTTACTCAGATAAATTTGCATATATATAGTGTATATAACTATATTCTGAATATCTATGAGGACAACCTGTGCCCAAATACAAGTTTTAAGCTGATGAATGCTCAGGTGCAGGATCCTGCAGCCATGGAAAAGTGAAATACATTCATTCTCCATCCTGGGTTTAGGAAGGTCCCTGTCACCTACAAAACCCAGGCACAGAAGTCACAACGTCCTCAGCTGGACATCCCTGGCATATGGAGAGGGTTCTCTCCTCCACTGCTGTCCCTGTTTTGGCTCGTTCCTGTTATTGTGGCAGTGCCAGCAAACACAGGACCTTCTCTGCCTGAACTCAGGGATTCAGACACCGCAAACCCCTTAAAAATGATCTAGGAACAAATATATTCTCACTTCCAAAAATGTCCGTTCAATTAATTTAAACTCTTTTAATCTGTAATATCTGAACCCCAAATATCACAAAATTAAACAGCTGTCAAAACAAGCCTCCCTCCCCCCCCCAAAAAAAAAACCCTCAAACCAAAAGCTGCAAAAAATCCCCGATTATTTTAAAGCAGGATGAGATACAGCATAAGCAATAATGGCCTGACTTTCTCTTTTTTTTTAGCCTATCAGCACTAAGTCAGGCTATCTCCTGTGACCTGACTGAAGTCAGCAGTTAACCACTGGCTGAAAAAGCCCTGCTGATGTGGCAGGGAAATGTTGAATTACCACCTTTAATGTGACCAGGACAGGATGTACTCGGTGCCCTCCTGCAGCACAGTTAGAGTTCCCACTAAGGATTCAGCCCAGGTAGACCTCCACCCTGGGGATTTGGCCCAGGGGTCGCAGCCTCCTCCCTCGTGGCTGGATAACTCCCAGCCCACGAGCCAATAATCCACTTTACTGCAGTATTTTAAAAGGCTGGAGATGGCAAAGGACAGTACTGTCAGGGTAACTCGGAATTTCTTTGCTTCTGTGGGTATAAATCAAGCTCTATATTGTTTCTAGTAGCTTGTTATTACAGCTTTTGCAACCCGAAGACAGACTGCTGCCTTTAATTCATTAGTAATTTCAACAGTTAATCAGAAAATGTCGTTACCTAGAAAATCTGAAGCTCAAAATAGAGCACACTGGAGTCAGATTTAAATTAAAGCACGGACCGAAATGAATGCAGCCTTTGATCCCCTTTTCATCCAGACTGCACCCTGATGGGCACAGCTGGACAGAATGGGAATCGTGAGAAGGCAGCAGTCTCTCGCCTGGTAAAAGGGTACTATCAACTCATTAAGTCCTCGAGTTGAGGCAATTAAAAAAAATATATACATTCACTGGGTTCTTTCAGAACTCTCCCCGCGTTTGCTGCAATGGACATTTCTCGCCAGTTTTATTTTTCAAAAGAGGCTGGTTTTCAGGTGTTTGCCTGGAAAACACACCCATTAATGTCTGCTTAATCCTCCAAGTGGCCAAACCATGTTAGCGGAGCCCAAACAAAGGCACCCAGCTCTGCCTGCCTGCCTCTCTGAAGGGATATTCCTCTAGGCAGGGAAAGAGCCTGGCTCCAAACCCTCTCAGCACAGCCACATACTGAAATAAGACGGGATGTAGCCTCTTCCCGACCAGAAAGCAAGCTGTACTTTGCGGTCTCCCGACGTAACTGTCTGCAGTACAGCTTTTTTACCCCCTTTTTTTCCCTTGCAAACCCTCGCATTTGTCATGCTGGCCAGAGGAAGCGTGACACAGACCCAGGCTGGCCAGGGAGCCATCACCTATCCCTACACCTTCCCACAAGGCACCAAACCACTCCCAGGACAGCGTTAGGTCAGAGGACGTGCACACTCTTGCTTTAGGCGGCCGTGTGCTGTAGCGCTTGTAAATGTACCCAGGACACGCAGTGAGTGCAGATTTCCAGCCCAAGCTATAATTTATGGGCTTTGAAGCTTTCCCTTCTCCAGTTTCTGCCTACTGGGACAGTGCCGGATTTGTGTTTTGTTTGAAATTTCATCTGAAAACATGTATTTCAGTGGAGCACGGTGGTGCGGAGCCAGCTCCAGGGTTCCCAGCCCTGAGAGTGTATTTAGGCACTGGGAACAGTTCGGAGAGGTCAGTGAGCGATTCGGATGGTGGAAGGTGGCCAGCTGAGCTCCGGGAAGCTGCAGGGTGGTTCTGCACAGCTCTCCTTGCTGGTGAGCTGCCCTGCAGATATCTGCCCCACCTGCCCCTAACCCTGCCCCTAACCCTAACCCTAAACCGTCTCCTCCTCTTCCCAGCAGGACCTTTCTTCCCCCTGCGAGGAGATCGTGGGGGAAGCAGGGCGCTGCTCAGCTCTGGGGAGGGCGAGCAAAGCAGCGATGGCAGGGAAAGGTGGTGTGGAAGGAGCACGTGGCTCATCAGCACCCGTGCCAGCCAAAATCCTGCGAGCCGTGCAGGGAGGCTCCTCCAGCAGCAGCGGCTGGAGAGGGATGGTGCACCCAGGCAAGCGGTGGAAGGGGAGTCAGGCAAAAAAAGAACCAAAAAAAAAAACCAAAAAAAAAAAAACAAAACAAAACAAAAAAACAAAAAAAAAACCAAACAACCAGGTTAAATGGACAGCAGTGTGATGCAAAATCAGATTTACATTTTTAAGGAGTCAAAGAAGAGCTTAAAAAGCAGGCAGAGGTGTGTTCACTAACCCTCTGGTGGGAGCAGGAGCTCTGCATGTGGCAAGATGGGACGGGACGGGACGGGACGGGACGGGATGGGATGGGATGGTGCCAGGCACAGCTGCCCCTCAGAGGGAGGTTCTGCTGACACAACTCACATCCGTTAGGGCGTACGTGGTTCCTTTCAGATTTGAAAGTATTCCCTAACACAAGCACGCAGGCAAAACTTAAAAATGCAAATTATGCTTAAAGACAAATTGGAGCCCTTCACGACTTTCTGGCTGATACAACTGAAGAGGGGTTGGAGGTCAAAATCCTTATGAGGCGTTTAATTTATGAGGAATTCCTCAGCGCGAGCAGAAGGCGGCCAGCACATCACAGACCGGCAGAGACAAAGAGGAGGGCAGAGCATCGCTGGCCATGGGAAACTCAGAGCGGCGTGGCTTGGGCGGCTCTGTCCCCTCTGCCGTGCCTGCTCTCCTCCGCTCCCGTTTCCCAGCCGGCTGGCAGGGGGCTGCGCGGGGACAATGGCAGCGTGGCGGTGTGCTCGCCCGTTCCTCCTCCGTCCCCGGGGAAGGACGCTCGGGCCGTGCCGCGGGACGCAGGCAGCGGGATGGGGGCACCCCGAGCTCCGGGAGGGATCAGATGGAGAAGCGGCGGTGAAAGGAGCGGGGAGGGAGCGCAACGGAGCCGCCGGAGCGGCGGCGGCCACCGCGCCTTTCCGAGCACGGCGGCGAGGAGGGAGGTGGGGAAAAGCAACACAAAAGCTGCTCCCGAGCAGCGGCGAGGCAGAGCCACTCGCAGAGCGAGGGGCTGCCGTGCCCGGGAGCGCCGGGTTAATTCCCGGGAGAGGGATGCGCTGGGACGCCGGGGAGGGGACAAACCCTCAGGCTGCCGGGTCTGCATGGCAGCTGCTCCCGCGGCGTGCGAGCGGATTGAATTACCGCAAATTCAAACCGAACGAGCCCGCTCCCCCTCCCTCCCTCCCTCCCTCCGCCCCCTGCCCCGCTACCGGCGTGAGGCTGGAGCGGGGAGGAGGCGCAGGGGGGAGGCGCCGGCCGGCTCCGAGGAGGGGCGGCAGCCCGGGGCACCTCGGCTCGCCCCAGCGCCGGCCCCCGCCCGCCCCGCTCCGCCCCGCTCCGCCCCGCTCCGCTCCGCCGCCCCGCAGCCGCAGCCGCAACTTCGGGGAGCGCCCCGGGGGCAGCGGCCGGAGCAGGGCAGGGAAGGGTAGAGGAGCCGGGAGGAGGCGGGCAGAGGAGAGGAGAGCAGAGGAGCCGGGCATGCCGGCGGCGGCGGGCGATGGGCTCCTGGGCGAGCCGGCGGCCGTGGCGGCGGGCGGGGAGGCGCGGCGGGCGGCGGCGGACGGCGGCTCTTTCCTGGCCGCTTGGCTCAGCGCCGCCGCGCCCCGGGAGCGGCTCCGAGACTTCCAGCACACCAAGAGGGTCGGCAACTACCTGATCGGCAGGAAGCTGGGAGAGGGCTCCTTCGCCAAGGTCCGCGAGGGGCTGCATGTGCTCACCGGAGAGAAGGTACCGCGCCCGCCGGGTACCCCCCCCGGAGGGAAAACGGGGGGAGAACGGGGGGCTGGATGGGGAGCGGGATGTGCCGAGTCCCTGCTGGCTGGGAGGATGAGTCCCCCGGGAGGATGAGTCCCCCAGGAGGCTGGAGGAGCAGGATGGAGAAACCCCCCGAAGGATGGAGGAGCTCCTCTGGGAGGAAGAAGGAGCCCCCCCGGGAGGATGGAGGAGATCCCCCGGCAGGATGGAGAAACCCCCCGGGAGGATGGAGGAACCTCCCGAAGAATGGAGGAACCTCCCGAAGGAAGGAGGAACCCTCCCGAAGGATGGAGGAACCCCCCCGAAGGTTGGAGGAACCCCCCGGGAGGATGGAGGAGCCCCCTCAGCGCCCAGCTTCCCTCGGCTCCTCCGGGCGCTCCCCCCGTGCCCGCCGAGCTTTCCGCGGCTGCAGCCTCGCCTTCCTCTTGCCCTGCTTCGGCTGCCTCGACCTCTCTTTTTTTTTTTTTTCCTTTAAGTTTTCTCTTCGTCTCCCTTTCCCCCCCGTCCGTTTGCTCACTTTTTCCGGTGAGGAAAGCGGGGGTTTTGGTGAGGGCGGTGTTGCTGGGGAGCCGTCCCCGCGTGCGGCCCGGTCGCGACATACCGCGCCCCCGGCGGACGGAGGGAGGGAGGGAGGGAGGGAGGTGGGGGGCACACGTCTCTGCTGATGGAGATGCGCCCCGGATGGTTCTTCCTCAGGGATCTGGTGGGGAAAGTCCGTGCAGGGACTCTCTCTCTCTGCTCGTTTTTATCCGGAGCCCCCGACAAAGAGCTGGGCCGCTCTTGTTCATCCGCGCAACTTCTGAGTGCCGTGGGGAGCGGCTCAGGGAGCTGGGCACGTTTGTCCCGGAGAAAAAGGAGGCTCGGGGGGGAGCCCTGTGGCTCTGCACAGCTCCCTGACAGGATGGGACAGCCTGGGCGGGGGCGGGGAGGAACGGGGAACGGGGACGGGAGGAGAGGGAGCGGCCTCAGGCTGGGCCAGGGCAGGGGCTGGTCGGACACCAGCAGGAATTTCTTCACGGAAAGGGTGGTCAGGGATTGGAACTGCCCAGGGAGGTTTTGGCGTGCCCACCCGCGGAGGTGTCCGGGGAACTCGTGGATGTGTCACTGCCAGTGCTCTGGGCTGGGGACGCGGTGGGGATTGGGGCACAGCTGGGGCTCGGTGACCCCGGGGCTCTGTGAGCTCTGGCACTTGTGCCTGTCCCGTGTCAGGTCCCGAGCGGAGGGTTCCCTCCCCGGAGCTGTGCGCGCCGTAATTCCCTCCAGCTCCAGCGGCTCTGCAAACGTGCCGCTGTTGATGATTGCATTCCTGCGCTCTCGGGTAGTTATTTTTTCATTCCGGTAAATTTGTCACGGAGCGAAATTTAATACAGGGCTCTGAGAATCTCATCATGTGAAAAAATGATAAGGTTTGTGAATATGATCATATAGGAATGCAAAAAAAAAAAAAGAAAAAATAGAAAGATGTCGCTCTCCTCTGTTACCAAGCGTGCGCTTCTCCTTGGTAACAGAAACATCCAATAATCCCGCAGTTGATAAAAGGCACATGCACACACACGTCCTCCCCACCTCCACATTTCGGGTTTGCTACATTTATCTCAGTCTGTTAAGAGGGGGGGGGGAAATAAAAAAAAAATCCCACCACGCACCCCTCTTGTCTCAGCTCCCGGGTCTGCTGCTCGACTCGGGTTTCTTTTTCCTCCCCCGGTGTCTGGAATAACACACGCGGTGCCAAAGTGAGGAGCAGAACCTCGGTCGGTCGCGCTCCCTTCCGCCGTGTCCATCTCTGGGGGCAGGCCAGGGCCATCTCTGAGCTCTGCCGGACCTGACCCAGTGCTGTGCCACTGCCTGGCACCGGGTGAAGCATCCCTCACACGCTGTCATACTGACTGATCCAGCGTCCACCTTCCCAGAAACCCACCTCTTCAGTTCCAGCTCTTTGTGGATAAGCAGTTCGAGTTAGCGGGTAGGAGATAGCTCTTACCTCCTGTTATGAACACCTTGTTTCAGGTGAGGTGCTCTCTGAGCCACGTTCCTGCCTCTCACCCCGGGCGGGGAGGATGCTTTCCATCCCACCTGAGGATTTCACCCCAGGTTGGAGCCGAGGGACCCTGGGCACGCTCCTGTGCCCAGCTCTGGTGCGGCCCCCGGTCAGAAGCAGCTGAAATGTGCCCACGTGGAGCCCGCCCGAGGCGGCAGAGCTCAGCTGGGACGGCAGGGAGAGAAGGGAAACATCTGCTCGGCCCAGCTCCTTCCTTCCAGAGCACAGGGGAGGCTGAGGCTGGCCTGGGCGGGAATGACATCGGGATCAGAAGCGCCTGGTGGCTGGAGAGCAGGGAGGGTCTGCTGGCAGCTGCTCGGGGGAGGAGGCTCGGAGAGGAAAGACCGCTGCCCTTGGCCGTGGAGATGAGCACTTCAGCAGAGCATCCTCCCATGACATCCAGCAGAGCATCCATCATCCCTGCTCTCCAGGCACTCCTGATCCCATTCCCACCTTGCTCCTCCCAGGGCTGGAAGGGAAGGTTGCTCCGTAAGGTGCTGTCCCCACTTCCGTGGCCCGAGGCAGGTTTTTGCCTGGGCACTGCCTAAATTCAGCCAGCTTGCCTCGCCCGTGCTGTCTGGGAGCTGTTGTGGCACGGCCCAGGCCCTTACGGTCACTGAAATGTCACTGAAATGGGGGGGGCCCAAACAGGTTTTGATTTGCAGCAGACTTTAGCAACTCCGGAGGAGTTAACGCCTGTGGTTGTCCCAGAAATGCAGTGTTTGGGAATGAAATCCGTGGATTAACGAGCCCCCAGCCAGGCTGGGATCCATTGCCCTGACACAAGGCATTGTGCACGGGCGAGGCGATGCCAGGCGCGTGCCAACAATCTGCCATTACTTCACCCTGACATTCCTGGGAGCTGGAAAGGTCCTCAAGGGGTTGGGATGGCAGCAGGGCGGCTGCTGGGTGGTGCCCTCGGGGTGACCCGTGTGTCAGCTCGGGAGGCTGAGCCGAGGGGAGATCCTTCAACCTTCCCTCCCTGGGATTGCGTTTCCTTGGGCTCCAAACCCACACCTCTCACCGCGCTGCTCGTGGTTTGTGCTGCCACAAGCGACAGGCAGGTTATTATTTTCCGGGCTTGAACGAACCCCTTGGTGGGGCCTGATGCAATTAAGTGCATTTTAGCTGAGCGCAGGAGAACGTTGGGCAGATTATTCTTTCCGTGGCTTTTGGAGGAAATATTGCAGCCTGCAATCTGACATTTTGGGGTAAAGGGCTGATTTGTCAGCTCCGCTCAGGCAGTGTTTGTTCCTAATCCCGAGGAAACGCAGCTCCTCTATGAGGAGCGAGCCAATTTAGCTTTAAATTGTGTCTCCAAAGCCCTGCTGAGTGAGCTGTGTTTGGGTGGCTTTGGGAGCCTGGGCACAACATCCTCTTGGATCGTTCCAAGTCACTCACTGTGCGGTGGGGATCAGGCAAAGGAGATACCCCTCCTTCGTGAAGACAGATGGTTTTATTAAAAGAGGTCTGTTTTTGTAAAAATACGCCTATTTTTTGCATTCTTAGGGGGCCGAGAGCGCGTTGCCATCGCTGCGGTGGGGCAGTTTGGGGCTCTGCTCTCACACTCTGCGTTATCTACTCTGTCATCTGCTGCAGACCCCAGTGCAACTCTCCCAGTAACTCTCTACAGCAGGGTGGAGTGATGAACACATCGACAATGCACTGAGCCAAAGTTCCTGTAAACAAACCTGATCCACGATTATATTTAACTGCTTTTAAGCTACAAAAAGAGTCACTGAGGCAAATTGACTCATTAGGTTTCTCATCCACGGAAAACTTTGTTTGTAATTTTCTTCAGTGCTATTGTTGAGCTGGAACAAGGTACTTTTTTAGTTACACTTAGCCAAGAGGCTTTCTGCAACAGTGGGAAGCAGTGGCTAAAAATACAATTTACCAGCTTTTCTGTGGAGGCAAAGCAATTAATATTAATTACAAGTGGCCTGTTCACAGAAGAGTTCACATTCAGAATGTGTTTCTTTATTAAAGAGGTGGAGAAAAAATAAAAAGAAAAGGCGTATTTGAGCCCACCACCCCACCCCCCTCCCCCGGGAAGTGCAGGGGTGGGTGGGCAGAGCAGCCTCCCTGCAGAGACCTGGAAATGCCTCTTTGTGTCACAGAGTTAATTTTGCCGTGAGCAAATTCACCCTTTCCCTGCGTGTTTCACCACGGGTGTCGGGGAACAGAGGCTTGGTGGCTTTTGGGGGGTGGGGATGCCCTGGGTGGCTGTTCTCCCCCTCCCCGGGGACATCAGCCTCACCTGTGTTCCAAAATCCAGAGTTTCCCAAGCAGTAGCACCGGCTTCAAACCTGGGAAATTGGGTGTTGGAACCCTGAATTCAGGCTGGGAGTTTCGAGCTTTCTGTGCTTTCTGACACTGATCCCTGGGAGAGCACTGCTTTTGACTTGAGGCCTTGGAGAAGGCTTCCAAAACTGAGTGATGGAATCACTCAGAAATGGTGAAGGGTTTAAAATTTGGGCTTTTAGGATATAGTAATAAGTATGGGACAAAATGGAAGTTCTTAGGCGCTGTCTCTTTCTTCCTTCTTCTTCTTTCTTCTTCTTCTTAGTCTTAAGTAATAGTTTTTGGTTGGATAACAAATCCCACAGTTTGGGTCTCGGGTGTTCGGTCATTGGGTCAAAAATATAAATAAAATAAATATTAGTTTTTAATTGAATTGTTAGGCTTTAAAAGACCTAATAACTAGCAAGATTGACCAACATTTTGTTGTTTTCAGCTTGTTAGCTAGAAGTGCTGCAAAGCTTTTTGTACTATAAGAATTGGTAAACAACCAAATCCAAACACAAAAATCCGATTTTCGTACGTTCAATCCTAACTCTAAATGCAAACCAACAACAACAAAAAGATAGCCACCAATATGTAGTGCCGCTGATAACTGGGTACATTACCCGTGTGCAGTTCTAGGGTCTTTACCTCTGTCCTTCCCCTTTCTGAGCTTTGGAAGGGGCTGTCTGAGCTTTTTTGAGGGTGTGTGTGGTGTCACATCCAAACCATCCTGCCAACCAAATGGGACAGCAAGCGGCTTCACTGCAGACAAAAGTTGAGTTCCTGAGGTGTTTGCAGGTCTTTCAGTCCAACCTTTTCCTTCTTCCTCCCTCCCAGGTACTGTGAGGTTGCGGGTAAAAACCGTGATTGTTTTTTGGGGCATCAGAGCAGGATTTTAATCTGAAATTTGATTTTTTTTTTTAATTTCCTTCTTCCTCCCTTGATACTTGTATATCAGTCTCCTGGATGCCTTAGTTCTCTCACTTACGTTTAGTTAGCAATTTTATCTTTGCCTGTTCCTCAACACATTTTTTAAGTTTTATCTCTATCAAAAAAATTTTTTTTTTTTTAAAGCTTGTTTTGAATAGCACTGACTGCAAATCCACAGGGTGGCTTTTTCCCAGGGTGCTGTTCCCCTTTCTGGAACAGCTGCCAACTGTTGCACCTGGATGATGTGCCACTCTTAATTACACGCGCCGAGGAAGCAAAACGAGGGCGTTTCTGCAGCCTGGATTTTGACGTTTTCTTGCTTGTAGGTGTTTGGTTTCACGGCCTTTCCGTTCACAGGGGTTTGTGTCTGTGTGGGCAGAACCAGGATTTGTCCGTGCACACTTCTGTTAACGTGCAGCCCTGCAGGAAATGTTTTGGAGAGCAGTGTCGTGGTTGCAGTGGCAGCTCTGGGAGCTTGGCTGGGAGCAGGAGCAGGCTGCTGTGCCGGTGTGCTGTTCCCTCATAGGTGTTGTGGGGCTTGAGAGAGTTTCAGCAGAAGGCAGAGCGAAGCCAGGCTGCTGACGTGCTCCGGACTGCTTCACCTGGAAAATAACCCAGGTGAAGACTGGACGTAAAAGCCGCGCTCTTCCCCGTCCCCCTTTCCTGCTTCGCACGGTGGGTGTGAGCAGGAATGAGCTGGGATAGGCCAGGAGCCTGTTCGTTAATGCCCAGACTTCCAGCAAGACTGACTTAATGTTTCTCAGCTGTAGCTTGCAACTGGTTCTGCAGAGAGCCGAGCCGATGCGCATGCAGCAGCTCCTTATCCTCTTGAGATAATCTGCTCTCAAGTTGGCGTTCAGCAGCACTTTTAAGGATTCCTCGTGTCAGCAACGTGCTGCTTTTCCTGCAGACTGTGTTCCTTTCAGTGGCAGAGGCAGGATGGAGGGAAGCCCAGCGTCCCGGGTCGAACTGACACCGGGTGACATCAGCTCGCATCTGGATCCGAGCGTTTGCTCCTGCCACTTTTGCAGTTGGAACTTGTTTAACGACACGGAGAGCTGCGTGCCCGCTTCCAAAGGCGCGTGCTCCCTGCGAACGTCTTGGCAGCTGGAGCACATCGTGCTTCCCGCGTCGTGTCCCCCGGCACCGCTGACCCGCGGGATGCTGCTGCTGCAGCTCCCGGCATTTCGGCAGGGGTGGTGGTGTCCGCGCCCCTCTGCCCTCGGGAGCTGGGAGCAAGGAGGTTGTGAACGAGCAGCACGCGCTCTCCACAAGGACGAGAGCCTGGCAGGAGAGCAGGGGTGACAAAACCTTGTGGGGACTGAGTAGTGACGGCCTGCCTGAACCCCGAGCTGCCTGAGCGGTGGCGCGGAAATGGGCTGAGGGCTTGCAGCTGACTCTGCTGTTCTTCAAGGTTATGGAGAGGCACCAGAGCTGTCCAAAGCCAGCGGCTGGGGGGGATATGAGCCAGGAGGTAAATTAGGGGGATTGCAGAGTCGGCGCTCGCCTGGCGGTGTGGGATATATGAGTGTGCCACAGCAGGCTGGCTGGGCTCGGGCCATGCTGGTGCTGCTCTGCTCGCCCCGCTGAGGCTCCTTCAGCTCCAGGTTGGCCGAGCTGTTATTTTCACGTGAACCTCCCTCTCGCGTGGCTCAGTGAAGGAGCTGTGTTTCCCTGGGGGGCTGATCTCCTGCAGGGGAGATCCTGCAGTGCTTTTGGTGGGCTGGAGGTGTGCTGATGAAGAGAGCTGGGCTGGCTTTTCTGCAGCAGGAGAGAAGCTGCCCTGGGCATCCCCTGGGACAGAGGCACCCCTTTGTGAGCTGGCTCAGTGACCCCCAGCCACACCGGAGTGCTGAGCTGTGCTCTGGCAGAGAGCAGGGTCACACCCCATCCTCCTGCAGAGGGCCTGGAAGGAGTCACCACGGTTCCCCCAGGGAAGCCACCTGTGAAGAATCAACAAAAGCTGCTGCTGCTGCTGCACTGAGCAAAGTCTCCTTTTGTGCCAGTCAGTGTTTGCTCTGCTCTGGCCCTGGGCTCTGGGTTCAACACCTTTGGTGCTATACCTGCGGTGCTTCTCGTTTGCCATGTGAGATCAGAGGCACGCTGAGGAAAACCACTGCAACAAAGAGAACTAAAAAAAGCCAAGTTATATAAAATAAAGTTCCTTTGCTCTCTGTCTGTTGTGGAAGATTGTCATGGAAACATTTTTTTTTTCAGAGAATAAATTCGTTTTCTGTGAATAATGTCCACAGAGCTGAGGGAGAGAGCGTATTATTATTTATATATATAAAATCTTTATTGGAGACACCTTTCTCGCTGGCTCCTGACAGTTGTAAATGTTTTATCTGCTGTGTTTTAAATCACTACAAAGGGAGGGTATTACCTGGGCCTCAAAGGCAGTGGGCTCACAGGGGCTGGCTGTTGGTTGAGCTCACCTCAGGAAGGGGGCTCCAAAAGCCCTTTCCTGAAAAAGAGGGAGCTTTTTGGAGAGCTGTGCCTGATGGATACCCTGCACTTTGTCAACGGCAAGGCAAACCCATCTGTCCCGGGCACTCAAGACTGTGCCTTGCAGGAAATGTCTCCGGCCTGGAGGCTGGTTTTGACAAGCTCTGCAAGGATTTCTTTTGGAACCTTTTAGTGCATCCTCGTGTCTGTCTGTGCCTGGCTTTCTGCCACCACTACTTTCATCAGTCTCTGCATAATCTCTCTTGACTTGTGTAGATATCCTTAGAGGCCAGGGAGGTAAGAATGCGCTGCCCTCCCTCACGGCTGCAGTTACCATTAATTAGCTGACCGAGAGAGCACTGAGAGGCTGCTGGAATTGGTTTCCTCCTGCCAAAAGCAAGACAGATCCCCCACCGTGACCCACTCCAGATAAGCCGTACACCCAGTTCCTTCCCAGGGATGAGGCTGTTCTGTGTTCCTGCCTCCCAGGCGGTCTCTGACCCTGTGCCATCTGTGCCCGGTACAAATGCTGCTGCTCTGGACATGCAGAGGCAAGGAAAAAAAAATAATTAAATTGTATTTTGCGGGGGGTTTCTTTTCAGAGTGGCTAGGTAGGGGCGTCGTGTCGCCCCACCTGCCCCCACACCATCTCCTGCTGGTCCCCGAGCTGTAAAAGCCTGGCTGTTCCAGGTGCCGGGGGTGCTGACAGGTCAGGATGTGTCTGCCTGTCTGTCCCTGTCTGAACAGGGGGTGACGTAGAAGGTGAGAGGGAAGGAGCAGCTGGCTCTGTGGAAACAGCGGAGCAGAGGTCCCGGGAAGGACGGCCACGCTTGCCTGTGGAACGTGGCACAAAGTTCCCCATAAATATGATGTGAGGTAACACGCGTGTTGAATGAAGAGGGGTAGCCTGAGTTTGGCCAATTTACCTTTCGGGATGTTAATTTTATTCAAGAGCTTTCTCTTGTCAGAAATCTTCTCCCCCCAAGCAGGCGCTTGCAGAAAACCATTGAGTCGGCGCTCAGCATTCTTTAAATTAAACATTTTGAGCTTCAGTGAGCTGCCAGGACAAACGGCTCTCGGACTGCTCCGAAGCTCTTTTCAGAACTCTTCCCAAATCTTCGACGTAGTTTTTCTTTAATTACTGGCACCAGAACTGGGTACAGCAATCTAATAATAGTCCCCAGTGCCTCGGACAGGTGTAATTAATACCTTTTCTTACTTCACCAAATACATCCTGCTTATGCTCTTAGGGATTATGTTTAAGTTGGCTGCGGCATCAAGAGGCCTTACGATCATTTTGCTGACCTAAAGTCCTCCTGGATACCTTTCCACGCTGCTGGGTACTGCCGTGTTTGGGCCGTAGGGAATTGGCAGGATGTTGTTTTCATCCCCTGGCAATGGGATTCTTTCCCTTCGGGCTAGCAGGAGCCCGAAGTACATGAGTGAATGCGCTCGGAGCTGCTCTCTGCTCTGGAAGGGTTTATGTTTCTTCAGGGGCTGATTTCAAGCCTTCCTGGCTGTGTCCGGCCTTCCAGCAGAGCCCGTGGCCTTCTGCCTGCCCAGACGTTCAACATGGACTCGTCTGCAGCAGCTGGGTTTGGGTGTTGCTACGCCCCAAACTCTTGGCTTCCAGCTGTCAGGCTCAGAAGAAAAGAAAATACCATAGCAGCAGCGACCCCCTCCCTACCTTTCCTGATTGCTGATTTTACTGCAGTTAGAACAAACGCCAAAGCACCCTTTTCTTCAGGGCTTAATTTCTTAAGATACTCGCTGTATGAACCCCGCAGTCCTTCACTGCACTGTAAAATTTGCTGAGCTCTAACACTCAGAGAAAAGAATAAACTCTACCCAGAGAACGGAACTTGCATTTTCTAATCCTTGGTTGTGATGAACAACTTGTTCTGTGCCTGGCTGGGTGATTGCCCAAAATGAGATGCCCTCGAAGGGGCTGGTTCTGGGGCTGCGCTGACAATTGGGCAGGCTTCAGAGTTAGGTCTGTTTAATATGACTTGAATTGGCCACCCAAAATCACCAGCTGGTTTTGAAAATGGAGCTCAGATTTTTGTGGTGAGAACAGTGGTAAATACAAAACAAGCTTCAAGTGAAGCCAGACAGCTATGGCTGGAAATAAGGGAGGAAAGAAACTGAATTTATCGCCGCCTCGGGCACAGCAAAGAGAAAAAAGCTGGGGATAGACTTGCAGCACCGATGGCTGCTAAAGATCTCCATGGTCTGGCTCTTTGTCTCATTCTCCTGGCTAAGCTTACTCTGGGCAGTGAAGGTTTGTGGTTTGGGTGCAGAAGTCCAAATCTCAAACCTTCTCTTTGCCTGTGGCCCGAGCTGCAGCTCTGGATGCTCAGGATGCTCCAGGATGAGTGCTGGGAGTGAGGGCTGCTGCCTGGCTTGGCACCATGTCAGGCAGGTCTGCCAGAAGTAGACTCGGGGGGGGGGGGGGGGGGGGGGTGTGTTTAAAAAAAAATGAGGTAAAAAAGGGAGGAAAAAGGCAGGAGGTTGTCCCTCCAACAGGGAAACAGCCCCTCCCATAGCTGCAGTTGCTTCTCCTGTGCTCTGTTGGTCTCCTGGCCAAACCCCACAGCTCTTGCTGGGTTCTTTTTCTGCCCAGTTTCCTCTCAGTTCAGCCGAAGCCCCCTTTGGCAGCTGCCCGCAGGAGCTGGTGCCTCCTGCACGGACACAAGGATGAGGGCATGCCTGGGATGAGTGCGACCCCCTTCCCCGCTCCGCGGCCATTCCATACTGCTGACAAAGTGGCAGCAGCTCCGGCTCCCGGATTTCTCCAGGCAGCATTTGCTCCTTTAAACTGTTTCTTCTCAGGTTTATATTTTTTTTCCCTCAGGGGCCTGGCTGCGAGTGCTTTTTTTTTTTTTTTTTTTTTTTTTTTTTGGTGCAGTTTGGTGCCAGTCATCTTCAGCCTCCCCCGGCTCTCAGTCCCCGAGATCCACAAGCAGGATGCTCCGAAGGCAGGAGCTGGCAGTGTTCCCCGTGCCCGTGTGCGTGGGACACGCGTCCGTGCGTGTCTGGGGAGCACACGCGTGAGCCCGTGCTGGGGCTTCGGCTGCTCGGCCCTGCGCCCTCTCCTCCAAGGAGAAGAGAGCTGCTGGCCCTGCCCTCACCTGCGTGTGCTTTAGCCCAGCCTGGATGGTCCTAGAGAGCAGCAGCAGCAGCTGCTCTTATGATGTGTCACACCATAACCTTCAGGGAAGTCACTCGTTCCAACAGTGCAATTCTAGGACTCGGGAACCAAAAATGTGGGCTGTTGCTCATCTTTGTATCCCATAAGGCAGAGTAACCTAAACCATTTATCTGTTTACACAGCAGAGGTTTAGCCAAAAGCAGAATGTCGCTGTTGCTACATATTGAGAGTAATTACTTGCTTTATCATTTATTATTTTTTTATTTATTTCTGTGCCAGGAATTTGCCAGGAACCCAAGTCAGGAGATAGGCACGATGCAGAAACAAAGAGCCCCTACTTGAAGGTTGGGAGAGCATAGCTGAGTAACTTTTGCAGAGATTGCGTTGTGCTGCCAGTGTAGAGTGCGGTATCTCATGTTTCTGTAACCTGTGAATTTGTTTGTCCTCACCAGAGTAACTCCTGTGGCTTGCTGTCTAAATACTCCGTGCAAGCCTCTGTGCTCAGTTCCGTCTCCTTAGATGAAAGAATGTACTAATTTAAGTCCGTTTCCCTGGAGAATCACCTGAGGCTTTCAGAAATGGTGAAATCCAGCTCTGATTTACCTGTAGTTTTATCTGGTGTCTCTTCAATGTGAGCCGTCAGGAGTGTAGCTCCCAGGTGTTTATGGCCCTGTGGTGCTCTGAGTTCACCCAGGCACCTCTGGTGTGCGGTGTTCAGCCTTACCTCTTTTGTCAGGGCTGTCATCCTTCCCTAGCAGGAACACATTTCCCCCACTAACACACTCAGCACTATTGGCTCCTGGCTGTTAGCACACGCTAGGGAGCCCCAGTTCCTGCAGCTTTACCCTTCACTTCCAAGGCATTCATGTCAAAGGGGAGGTGCAGGTGACTGGGAAGCCTGAACATTTCCAGGGATCCAGGGGCAGCCACAGCTGCTCCAGGCACCCTGTGCCAGGGCCTGCCCACCCTCACAGCCCGGAATCCCTCCCCAGTATCCCACATCCATCCCTGCCCTCTGGCAGTGGGAAGGCATTCCCCTTGCCTGGTTCCTCCAAGCCCTCGTCCCAAGTCCCTCTCCAGCTCCCACAAGAGAGAAAAAGCGGACAAAAGAAATGTGCCGGGAGAGTGGTACTAAGAAGGTTTTGTTTTTCATTGTATGCCTTTGCACGAATCATGCAAAGCCAGCACTTGACTGTGGTTTAAAAAAATGGTAATGAAAGGATATCATCTCCAGTCGTGTACTCAAAGGCAGGAAGAGCCGAAAACGAGACTCAAAAGTTGCAAACACCAGCCTGGAGGCTTTCTGAGTAAACAGCTGCGATAAATCCTTAAGTGTGTCAAGTGTTTGTGGGTGGTTAGTGGGATTGTCCCCTCTCCTTTGTCGCTGATTTCCTCGCAATAGTTTTTGGCTGTCGTTGCAGGAGGAAGGAGAGGATGGACGAGTCAGTGGGGTCGTGAGAACCGCTCTGTCCTCTGACCTGTGCCGCTGTGCCCCAACCCACGGTGTGCCAGCTGACAGGGACACCCTTTCCACTTCTGCTTTTCGCAGTGGCTGTTTACACGACGGATCATCGACGTGACAGCTAACAGCCCCCTCTCCCGTTCTCCCCTTAGGTGGCAGTGAAAGTAATCGACAAGAAAAGAGCCAAGAAGGACACCTATGTCACCAAGAACCTGCGGAGGGAAGGCCAGATCCAGCAAATGATCCGCCACCCCAACATTGCCCAGCTGCTGGATATACTGGAGACGGAGAACAGCTACTACCTGGTCATGGAGCTGTGCCCTGGGGGCAACCTGATGCACAAGATCTACGAGAAGAAGAGGCTGGAGGAGCACGAAGCCCGCAAGTACATCCGGCAGCTCATCCTGGCAGTGGAGCACCTTCACCGGGCGGGAGTCGTGCACAGGTAATCTGGGAAAGCCTCTCTGCTGCTGGAGTTTGTGTCAGCTCCCCTGAGGGGCGTCTGTTTGTGTTGTAAGGAGTTTTCCTCGTGCAGACATGCCCCTGAGAGCTTTCTGTGGCTGCTCGTCGTGGTGTTGGCTGGATGCTCTGGGCTTGGGCACGAGGCTGCAGCTGCAGAGAGCACTTCAGCAGCTGCAGGTGGGCACACAGGAGCTGTGCCAGGAGCTGGACCCCATGATCCTTGTGGATCCCTTCCGGCTCGGGATATTCTGTGGTTCTGTGTCAGTAAGGACAAGGCGCAGTCCAAAAGTAGGGTCCTTTCACTGCGAGCGCTGTTCTGCCTCTCGGGAGCTCCGCACCAATGGGAGCTAATGAACCATGTCTCTGTTTCTTTGGGAAGGTGCCTGTTGCTTAACTGGTGGAAGTACAGCAGCGTGGGGGGTGAGCTGATTCACCCAAAAGCTGCCAGCAGCAGGGCTGGGACAAAGCCTCAGCGGGACCACTGAAACCCCTGGCTTCTGCTTCCCTGCTCGTTGCGTTTGTTGCATCGTCCTGGCAGGGCCTCACAGGATGGGGAGAGCCAGAGCTGCTGCAATGCATCGCCTCGTTTCTTCAGGACCTTCATCCACAGAATCACAGGAAATGCTGAGTTGGAAGGGATCATCCAGCCCAGCTCCTGGCCCTGCACAAGACACCCCAAAAATCCTACCCTGTGCCTGGGAGCATTTCCCAGCCACTCCTTGAGCTCTCTGTACGAGCAGGATACGTGCATCTCCTGGCACGAGGATGCTGTGGAGTCAGGAGATTACCTGGGGATGCTCTGGGGGCAAACAGGACCAGCTCAGCAGGGGGAAGGCTGATGAATAAAGAGTGGCTACCTTTGCTGGAGCTCCTGAGCAGCAAGTGGGAGAGTGCAGGTGAAGGTGTCCCATGCGGCTGACTGCCTGTCCCTGCACCCTTCTCCTCTTCCGTGCTCTCAGCTGCTGTGGAGACAGGAGGACGGTGGGCTGGCTGGACCTTTGGGGCCAGCAACTCTCCTCTCCTGTTCCTAGGTGTATTTATAGGGCGCTGTGCTAAGAAGGAGGCTCTGCTTTCTAAATTTGGGCCAGCTGGTGTTAAGTCTGGACTCCCACACAGTTCCCATATGATGCTGAGCAAGTTTGTGTAGGCCCCCATCCTCTCAGGTTCTGTGGGCACGCTGCAGGAGCCAGACAAGTGAATGCTTCTGAGGATCTGGGTCTGCATCTCCTTGGCTCCCCTGGGTGTGCAGGAGGCGGGGAGCTGCTCCTGCAGCTGTGCCCAGCTGTGTGCTGAGCTGCCCACCGCTGCCTGGAGCTCCACATGCTCTGGAAGCTGCTTTTTGTGTCTGCGTGTTCCCTGTGATCCATCAGGGACAACTGCTATGTGCACAGTTACACTCGAGCTACATTTCAGGTACCACTGCGAGATAAATACTTGAGCATCCACTAGGCACTCCGTCAGCCTCAGAACTGCTGATCTCTTTAAATTATTAACCCTGCAGTTTGAGGCGGGGGCAAGGAAGAAGTTTACTTGCTGCTTTCAGGGATCAGTTGATACCCAGAATTTAGAGAAATAGGTAGATAAAGGAAATAAATCAAGCTTCTGAGATGGGCAGAGGAAAAGAAGGCAGGAACAGATGGACATGTTTAGCTTTTAACAGCAGGATTGGGTCAGCAGCAGCAATTCCTCTCCCTGTAAAATTTACCTTCTGCACAGGGGCCAAAGCACTTACAGGAGGCTGGCAGGGCTTGGCTTTGGTTCCGTTCTTTTTCAGGGAGGACTCAAACCCACATTGGGTACAAAAATAGCTTGTTCCCTAAGCACAAGCTGGAATCAGCAGGCTGTTGTGGTGAGAAAGAGGCAAAGCTTTGGGGCCCAGGGAGAGCCTGAGTTTCCGTGCACATCCAGAGTTTCTGTGTTCATCCAGAGTTTCTGTGTTCATCCAGAGTTTCTGTGTTCATCCTGAGTTTCCGTGTGCTCCGGAGGCTGTGGGAGGAGGCAGCAGCCCTGAGAGCAGGGCTAAGGACAGTGTGACAGTGCTGGGCTGCCTCTGGCAGCTGAGTTCTGCCTGTCCAGCCCCGTGGCATTGAGTTAATCCCTACCCCACGGGCAGCCTCCTCCATCCTCCCTGTTTCTCACATCACTGTGCAGCACTGAGCTGCTTCCTGGGAGGCTTCCACACGGTGCATGAGCAGGTCTAATTCTGCCTGAACTGATAAAACTGGACAGAATCACAGGCAGCATGTCTGCAAGCATTTTCTCTGGCTTAACCCTTTCGATGCATTGCCCTCTTCCTCAAGAAAAGAGTGGGGAGCAGTGTAGAGATGCAGGAAGAGCCCTGGTGGTGTGATTCTGGTTTTATTCTCTGAGCAAGCGAGGGAGAAAAATTAACAATTACCTCAGGAGTTGTCCTTCAGCATCTCTGACAGTGGCAGCTCTAAAAACAGGCTACTCCATCAGCTACTGAGGGAGGGAAAAAAACAGTGCAGAGGAGTCTGATTCATTCTCTGCCTGGCTGCAGTGGCAGTGCTCTGTTGTTGTTGTTGTTGTTATTTTTAAAGCAGGTAAAAATACCAGCAATTTCATTTCAGTGCGTGGTGATCCGGGGGTGTTTGAGTTTTGCCACGTGTGGGACAGATTGCAGCATCCTCAAGCCAGAAAAGGGGGTGCTGGTTATTGGCTGCTTTATTGCAAACAAACAAACAAACAAACAAAGAATCATAGCTTTGGTCTGCGTTATTCGGGGAATCGTGTGGATGGCTTGCCCTGGGTGAAAAACCCCAGATGGAATTTAGAATAAGTTGCATGAAATTTGCTTGTGTTATTTGATGAGTATTACTCAGAAAGCTGCATGGCCTACAACCCAGACTAGGCATGGCAGAAAAGCACTCAGATAGATCACTCTGTGCTCTGTGGATGAGAGCAGGGACCCAGAATTCACTGGAAATGCTTTTGTTAAGAGGCACTGATGTGTGAACAGCCTAAAATGAAAGAACTTCGAGAAAGCTCATTTTTATTTAGAGGTGTAAAAATACCCCCAAACTCATGTTTGGCTGTATGGATGTATTTTAAAATTCTACATATGTCATCTGCTGAGGTGGATGAAGGCTGCAAGTTGCAGAGTGCAGAAGCTGCTGCATCTTTGGTGAGGGGTGCCCAGGGTTCAGAGCTCCTCAGCTGCTCACCAAAAGAAAAATGCCACTATTCTATATATAATTCCATGTTGTCATTTGGGTTTCTTTCCCTCTATCAGGAGGGCTGCTAAAAATATACTTGCAACCAGCTCAGCTGTGAATCAGGTAGGAATATTTATCTTTTCCTCTGACAGAGGAGAACAGAACCAAATGGCAGGGTCTGGTGAAGCTTTCTCTCGGCAGAGGGTGTTTACACAGGTCCTCCTGCTGTCAGAAAGCAGCATGAGCAGTAAGCCCCCTGGGAGCACCAGGACAGCAGGGAAAATGAAGTGAAAGCCTTGGTGCTTGCCACTCCATCATCCCACAGGAAATTCTCAACAACCCTTTTAAAGTAATTTTAACAAAATTCAGTGCAATTACTGTCAGGCTGTCAGAGGAAAGAATCGAGCAGTGTATTGGTAGCAGAGATGGCTTGCAGTGTTCCCCTTTTTCTGCCCTCATGGCAGCAGATTCCTACCTTCCACTGCCATTTGGTGATTAGAAGCAGGTCAGGAGCCTGGGAGAGATGAAGAGACCCTGGTGTTTGGGGGTGTGTTAGGTGATGCCACGCGATCCAGCTGCTCGGAGTGCCCCAGGATTTCTCATTTGGTACTTGCTGTTTGACACGTTGGCTTTGATAACTTCCAGACTATTAATTTTAAGTGCCAGCAGTCTGGCTGCTGCTGCAATATTTATGACAGATCCTGCTCTACAGAGCAAACTCTGCTTTTGAAGTGCAGAGCTGGCTCGTCTTCCTCCTTTATTTCAGATTTCGGGATTACCTTTGGGCATTCTCTTCTTGGAGTGCTCTGGGGTGAGCAAACTAAACATCATTTTGGTGAAGACACATGGGCCCGATTCCTCTTTTACAGAGGCGGCCCCATGGAATCCATGGACAGAAGAATTGGCCTCAGTCATATTTTGATTTCAAAGCCTTTGAAACGTATATCAATGCACAAATGCGGTGCTGCACCCAGATCTCTGCAGCCTTCCCAGCTCTTGCACAAGGCTTGGAGGTGGCCTTGAGAGCTGAGACTTAAGGAGTGATTTTCTGTGGTGCTGCTCCGATTAAAAATAAGATTGGGGAGAGAGCAGCCAACCACTGCTGCTGTGCAGCTGCTCGCTGGTAAAACCTTCCTTCTCATCCTTCCTCCCCCAGACGAGAAATAAAGTGTGAAATGCAAAACCTCCCTTTTGCAGCCTGCTGCCTACCAGGGCGTGGAATAACCTGCTGTGGGAGCAGCTGATGGGGTCACTTGCTCCGGGGATTCACTTGTGTTCCTCACTGGAGACACTGGCTGCACCTGGGGTTTCCTGAGTGGTCCAGAGAGATGAAATCAGCCCCATCAACAGCAGGACAAACTCCCAAAGAAACTTAGCTCATAAAGATGGTGTGCTTGCACATCCAGGGAATGCCAACTGTGTGCTGCCAGCTCCACAGGCTGAGGAGACAGAAATATCTGCTGGTTCTCCACGCTGTGGGAACGCAGCCTGGCCTTCCCTGTGCGCCTTCACTGTTCCTAGATTTGACTTAGACACTCTCAGCATCAGGGAACTGATCCCTTAGGCAAAGGCAGCACTTCTTGTTCCTTTTGCATTTAATGCCTGAGAGTATTTTTTAAGTCTTTCAGCAATCAGTGCTGAGAATTTGCTTACGGGGGAAAACCCATAAATAATCCTTTAGTCATGGGTTTGTTTGTTTGGTTTTTATTAAGGAGTCATGACAGTAAAGGAACAAGATCAGATTTACTTCAGGGAGGGAAGCTGAAAATGTCCAGAGTCCATGCTTTGTTGCAGCGGAGAAAAAGCAACACCACTGCCCCCAAAAGTGTTTGGAGGCCTGAGTTTCATGCACTGTAGGATAGAGGGTTTGGAACACTGAAGGCCAGTAAGACTCTCAGTGAAGGTTGGTGAAGGGTCTGGAGCACAAGCCTTGGGAGCAGCTCAGACAGGTCTCTTTTTGTAAATGGTAATTGAAGTTTGTGTTGGACAGGGCTGACTCAATAAAGCGTTCAGGATGTTTGTGGATATGGGTCCTAAAGCAGGTGTGCAACTGGGTCGCACCACCACAAAGAGAAATGTGGGAAAGCCTGCTGTCCTGGCTCCTGGTATTGCTCCGGAAAGCAGTGCCTTCCTGTTGTGGTGGACAGAACCCGTGGTGCATATGGACCATTAGATCACTTACCACTCACTGGCAAGTCTGCTGGGAACAGACAGATGGGTAAACAAACAGCTTTAACCAGGTTTGACTGCGCTCTATACTGAGGCAATATTTACATTTCTGTCATTTTCCTCTGATGGCTTTAAAATGCCCCGTGTAATAGTTACCTTTTGTTTCTCTCTCTCTTTTTTTTTTAAATTTATTTTTACCTTGAATCCTTTATAATGTCTTTTCTGGTGTCCATGGTTAACCCCCCGCCTCCCCCCCCCCCCCGTCACTCATTTGTTATTCTGATTGCCTGGATGTGTTTTCTCCTTAACTTACAGCTCACCTCAGAGGGGCAGAATCCCCCCTTCACCTGCCCATGCTGCTTTAATGCAGAGAATCCCTCCTGTCTAGGTCCTTGTGGTCTCACTGGTGAAGTGAGGCTCATCCTGCCTGCAGGTACTCTTCTGCCTCAGGTTGGTTTGAAACACAGCACAGGCATGAAATAAAATGAAGAGGAACATTTTGAAAATGGCTCCGAGTCTTCTTCTTTTGCAGATCCCTCCTTGTGGAAGTACTTGGTTTAGTTGGGTTACTTGTCCTATTTTATTAAGCCTGATATCTTCACCTGTGATGGAGGTGTCTTTCATCACAGCCTTTGCCTTCCAAAGGCAAAATACCATGGATGTCACTGCCTGCCCATAACTAGAGCTGATGGCTTTATTATCCCGATTTTTCCGAAGCGTGCCGGGAGAAGCATCACTGCCCCTCTGAGCTGTGGGTATCCAAGCACACTGATTGTTACAAATATTTCCTGTCTGGACGCTGAAAAATCCATGTGATGAAGACTTAGCCAACTGCTAGAGGTCACGGGCGAGTTGCGTAGAAGCCAAAATGATTTTTTTTCACATTGTACTTAATGCTCAGGCTGCACAGCTTGGGGTTTTGGGGATTGGGGCGGGGGGGGGGGGGCATTTTCTGGATGGCATTGTCTCATACATACTTAGAATGTTTCCAGTTTGTAAGTTTTCTGTAAACTTCCAGGGCTTAAGAAACTTGAAGAGCCTGGCTAATTGCAGGATGTACTGACAAGTGCTTGTAATGTCATTTTGTGCCTGAAGAATAGGTGGGAAGCAGAGTGTGAAAGCGCTGTTAATTTTGGGCAGGATGCATGGGGCTTTCTGCTTTCACTGTGGAACTGTGTGTGCTGCTCTCATTATACCTCTGATTATGTACAAGTCTTGTGCATACACTGATGGGAGCGAGGCAGAGCTGCTTCATTATTTTGGAGACTCACTCAAAATATTTTCTTTCTTTCAGAGACTTGAAGATAGAAAATCTGTTGCTAGATGAAGACAACAATATCAAGCTTATTGGTATGAGACCAGTTTGGCAATTCCAGTAATTAAAATTGTTGGTTTTATAAAGAGAGCTTCTGAGGCTTTGCAACGCTCCATGTGACAACTGCTAATGTTGCTGCAGAGAGGAGCTGAGAGTATAGATAGCAATCAAGCTGTTCCTGACAGCATCTTGTGGAGAAAAATGATCCAAATAATTCAGATTTAACCGGGTGCGGGAATAATCCTGCACCTTAAACCCACATCTTTCATATTTGAACGGGGAGCTTGGTAAAGGATCTAAGAATCGACGCCACAGAAGTGGTTGATTTTATTATCATGATCATTTTTTATTTGCTAGGGGCTGTATTCTGCCCCCGTGAACATATGCCTCCACTGAAGTCAGTGGGAGTCGCACACATTTTTAGCAGCTGGCAAAATGCGGTCCTATATTTATATTTGTTAAATTTGCTTCCAGCACGCAGGACAAAATTGGTTTAGAGGGCTGTTAAAGAATGAAAAAGATCAACGGTAGAGCCTCGGTTGTGTTTAGGAATCAGCTGTGTACAAGGCTGGATTCATTCAAGCTGTGCAGGCATTTTAAATTAATCATTGCTGGGGATAGTCTCTCACTGCTTTGCATAGCTCCCATTAATGTTAATGTGGGCACTGAAAAGAAAATATTCCTTTCATAAAATAAATGCCAAACATCTGTTTATATTTCTTTCCATACCTACACCATTGCCAACAGCAGTGTCTGTGGCTGCAGACTTAGAAACTCAGCTGACTCCCCTCAAAAAGTTTAATGGGCTGAAAAGTGGTGAAAACCACTTGACACTCAAACATCCAGGTGGAATGGACTCCATACACTGTGATGTGTGAAGTGCGTGCATCTCCAAGCAGACCAGGGGAGGCTGATCAATGAAATCTGAAATACCCAGGTTTTGCTTCGGGAGTTCGGTTTTGGGAACGCTACCCCGACTTCCAGCGATTACTCTGTAGGAAGTTAACAGCCAGGAGAACTCTGTGTTACCTCAGCTGAGGGTCAGGAGGATGCTGACAAGTGACCCCGAATCATTCATCAGGGCTGATGGATGCCACCCATTATCCTGATTTAGCAGACAAGCGACACCAGATGGTTTGCAGCACTCTCTACCGACATCTGATGGATGTAAAGAGCTCACATAACTTCCCTCTTGTTGGGTGTTTGACATCCAAGCCAAGACCTTCCCAGGTGATACGCCTACAATTAAAACTCACGTGCCAAAAAAAAAAAAAATAAAAAGTACTCCAGGCCTGTTCCTGCAGTTCTGTTTGCTTCGGCTGTATGGAAAGGTCTCCTCGCCGTGGGTGGTGTGGGAAGAAGAGAGAAAGGAGACACTTTGATCTTCCACAGCCTCCATAAATTGTCCTCAGGTCTGCAGCCTGATGTTTAAGCAAAGCAGATTGCAGGCAGCGTGTATGCTAAAACAAAACAATTAAATCCCACCACCCATCTGGGGGGGTTGTAGCAAAAGAAAGGTTGCAGTATTTTTGTGTAGCCTGCCTTACTAGAAAGGACCAGTTGTGTCACCACATAGTCCTTCCCAGGAAGGCTGTTCAGAAGTGAAGAACATGTTTTGAGTAATTAAAGTGCCGCTTTCCATGACTGGGAGGAGAGACTTGGAGCTGCAAAACCATCTTGCATTACCTGCTGTGGGGTGAGAGCTTGGTCTCCGCTATTTGTACAGCAGTCAACACAGGAGTGGCTAATGAAAATAAAATTGCTGTTCTTGTAATGGCTGTGAAAGGAGGAACAAAAGGTGAAATGCAGATTGAAACTGTGGCGCTGAAGTGGCTGCTTGTTCATGCATTTCAGTGAGACCTGGATGCCTTGAGCCCTCAGCTGCTCAAGGGCACCTTGGATTTGTTTCTCCCTTTGGCTACCTGACAAGGCGCTTTAGAACCCGCTCTCAGATATTCTCCTTGGAAGAATTCCCTTTTGAGAGGACTTACTCTTAGCAGTCTGTTAATCCAGTTGAGGAACGGCAGGGTAGGAGATGTTGGAAGTGACTCCCTCCTTGTTGTCCGCCAGCCCGTGTGGTCCGAAAAAGCCACCCGCAGACCACTCAAAGTCCTTGGCATCCTGCTGGGACATCCAGCTCTGCTGGGCTCTGCTGGTCCAGCTTGTCCAGGAGCTGGTGTTGGACAGCTCTTTCCCTGCTCCAGGGTTAGCCGTGCATCCAGAGCTCGGTGGGGATTCCCTGGAGGCAATGATGCCTCGACAGCCCGAGCAGTGGGAGTGGTGCAGCTCCCCTGGGAAAATATTTACTTGGGGGTACCAAGTGTGGCCTTTGATCAGAATTCTGTAACTTGCTGGGCTTCTCAGAAGGGAGAAACAGGCAGGGGCAGCGAGGTTATCGGTGCTGGTGGCCACACTGTCCTCATCGAGATCAGCAAGCATGCATCCTCAGTAAGAATAACAAAAATCACGCTGTGATCACGATGTGCTGACACGGTGTTAACAGCAGTGTTCCCATTTCCGTGGCTGTGAAACCCCCCGTCCCCAGCATGCATCCGTTTGAGCAAATTCTGCATTTCAACGGGCATGCTGAAATGAGTGAGCTGAAGGAAGTGAATGAAGGGTTGACAATTGAAGCAAATAAGAGAATGAAAAGCTCTCGTAGAGTATGTCTCCATTGATACTGATGAAGGGCTGCTGATTGACACCATCACAGAATGCAGCCCTCGTATCCTGTGATTGCAAAACATCGAGTTTTGCAGTCAAGTGATTTGGAGCTGGTGTGACACAGCAGGGTAAAGACCAGGAACAATACTGTGTGGAGATATCATTTCTGGGAGTTTTTAAAAGTATTTTACAGTTGACAGAACTCATCTCAGGCCATAGCTAATGAACACGTTAATTAAGTTAATGGATCCCACGCAGTATTAGTGAAAGCCCCGGGGATGATTAAGCAGTGTCCGGAGATAATTGTTTTCCATCAGAGGCAAGGAAATCATCTTGCTTCTCCCTCCAGTTGTGATGCTGTTCTGCAGGCAAGCCCCAGTGAAACTCTTTAGCTGTGAAAGATGGTGATTCCTGTCTTGCAGTCCCCTTGATAATTGCATTTTGGTTTTTCTGTAAGCATTTTTCCATCTTTGCCTAGTTTAGTGAGGGAAGGGGGCTCATGTGTCTGCCCTGTCAGGGTACTTCTAATGCCTCGAGGGACTCCCCAGATTTCGGCCAAATTTGATTTTCAGCAGGGTGAAAGCTAAAGGACAGGCCAGCACTGTGAGTCCAGTGCAAATGAGTGTGCAGGTAAGGAAAAAGAGCCACAAATTAATGACTGAGAGAGGACATTGAGGAATTAATCAGATGTTCTTAATAGGGGTGGTTTTCAGAGATTCGCAGAATATTCTGAGTTGGAGAGGACCCACAAAGAATCAAGGAGTCCAGCTCTCAATAAATGGAATTTTTTGTTCCCTGAGCCCATCTCAGCCTGCAGCCACACCTGCACTGGAGCAGACAGGACGGAAATCTTGGGAGGCAGTTTTTTGTTCTAAGGCTCTTCTCATTGTTTCATTGTTTGTGGAAGCCTCTGGTTATTTAGCGCCTCGTAGAAGCAAATTGCATAAAATATTTGCATGTGGATGAGTTTTGTTTTTTGTTTTGTTTTTTTTTTGTTCTCCTTATGGAGTTCATTGCTTAGCTTTTTAGAAAAAAACAAGTTCTTTCTTTTTAACTTGCTCTCTAGCACAGTCTGACTGTGTCTGTCTTTCATAACTGTGTCTCTCTGCCTTTCACAGACTTTGGATTGAGCAACTGTGCAGGAATCCTGGGTTATTCTGATCCCTTCAGCACCCAGTGTGGGAGCCCAGCATATGCAGCCCCTGAACTTCTGGCAAGGAAGAAATACGGGCCCAAAATAGACGTTTGGTCCATGTGAGTTACTTCTGGAGTTATGTAATTGTTATTGCAAAGGGCAGGGGCATCCCCAGCTGGATCAGGTGGCTCAGAGCCCTGCTCAGCCTGGCCTGGAATGCTCTCACTGACAGGGGCATCAGCCCTGTAGTAACTGTCAGACGTTAAAGATGAAGTACAGTCTCCAAATCCTCAATTTTTCCTTGTTCCTGATCACTTGGGTTTCTCTCTCTGCATGTCTTCTTTCAGTGGGGTGAACATGTATGCCATGCTGACCGGGACATTGCCCTTTACTGTGGAGCCCTTCAGCTTGAGAGCCTTATACCAAAAAATGGTGGACAAAGAAATGAACCCCTTCCCCACCCAGCTCTCCTCAGGTAATCCAGGGGGAATGTTGGGATCCGGCGGGTCAGAGCTCTTGCATGGAATTGCGGATCGTGAGCCGTGCTGCTGATGTGTTGTGCTGACTGGGAGAAGTTCCTTTTTTTCACCTTGGCCTCTGAAGGGCATGCAGGAGTTGATGTAGCAGAATTCCTGTTGCTTTGGCTTCTGGAGAAGCACCAGGCTGTGCTGAATGTGAGGGAAGGAACAAATCCGTGGAATTCTGTGGAGTTGCTTCGGTAGAGCAGTTGGTCAGTTTTGCGCATCCAGAGGGGTGAGGATGGTTGAACAGATTATTTTGGAATAACAGATCCCTGGGCATTATCACGACTGGAGTTGAGTGATAAAACTGACTCAAATGGCCTCCCATTTATTACGGAATAACGCGTGCCCAGAAAGTTATTTTGGGACAGTTACCCGGGATAACCTTTGTGTGTTCACAAAATGCAAAACAGTTGATGTATTAGTATTAGAAATATTAATTCCTGCTTCAGAGCCGTGTCACTAGGCAACAGAGTCACTTTTCAGCTTGCAGCAAGGCCACCGTCGGCATTTGGAGCAAGCTCCGCTTGGTAGCTGGCTTTTTATTTCTTTCTGGCAGATTTGTTGTCCGTGGAGAGCTTCTGTCTCCTTCCCTGCCAGCCCGTTTGCAAAGGGCTTTAGATAAAATTAAAAGATGGTTAAATACGAAAAAGGGGATGGAAACCCTTGGGAGCCGAGTGACAAGGTGAACGCTCCGAGTGCAGATGCAGGGTTCCACCTTCTGCCCTGTAGAAGGCCAGGGCCTGAGTAGCAGAAAAGACAGCACAGCTTTTGGCAGCCTTTGTTTTGCTGCTTCGTCCATCCTGCCATCTAACCGTGGAGATCAGATTTTCTCTCTGCAGCAGCTGCAGCTCACTTGACACTCCGCTCCCCAGGGAGGAGCAGGATTTTGTTTATGCTGTGAGAGCTCCAGCAGGCTGGGCTTGCAGAGATGATGGCAAATTAATGGGCTAGATTTAAACACGTTAACCTTTGCCCACGGTGGACAAAGGTACCCACCAGTCCCTGCCCCCCGTGAGCTCAGTGATGTGGCACAGTGTGATTTAGGGGGACATTTATTCCTGGCTTTGGGTCACCGGGCAGAAACTCTGCTCTGGGAATCGCGGTGCTCGTTAACTTCTTGGGCTGATGGACCTTTTAATTGTAGTCAGGTCACAATTTCCAAAAATTCATCTACAAAGGGGACAATTTTTACAGGAGGCCGTTCTGCATGTCCAGTATGTTGCCTTTCAATGTTTAATTTCCCGGTTACTGAACACACAGCCCTTAACGCAGGTCACCAGTCTTACCGCTGAGCAGGAAAACACTTCATTCGTGTGACCTAAAACGCAGGGTCACCGTGAGCACCTGAAACGACCTGGGCAGCAAAACAGGGAAGGTTTGGAGTTGGTGTTTGGTTTTCCCACTTAGGGACCTGTTTCTCGTTAAGCCTCCTGAACAGCGGCTATCTGGTTATTGATTTTGGGGGAGCAGAGGTCAGATGCTCAGGAAGTTGGTGTTCACCTTGCATTTATTCCTTTTCCTTCTTGTTTGCTCCCCGGGGAAATCATTTTGCTGTCCCAGAGCTGTGTGGCTTAGCTGGAAAATCTCCTCGTGCCATCCCAGCTCAAACTGGCCGAGGCGCTGTTCCTCTTCTCTGGGAGCTTCCGGGGGGAATCTTCACCCCAGAACTGATTTCTCCCAGCCTGAATCTGGTGATCTGTGGCACTTCACAAGCTTTGTTTAATTAATTTGCCTTTTGGAAAGGGTGGGGTTGGAGAAGCAGGATTTTTAAGGAGAGGTTGGGTGATTCGGAGATCACGGTGGGTTTGGGGGAAGAGGGATTTCTCTGGCTCTGAGCCAATGGGATGTGGGAGGTTTCCAACACAGACACGGGGGAAGCATTGGAGCGAGAGGGGATTAAATGGGAGAACAAGGGTTTGCTGTTTGCTCTAGTGGGGGTGGAGAAAGAGCACTCCAGGCACACAGAGAGCAGCTTCCAGCAAGTTTGGGAACTCGCATGTAGGCTCCTCCCGCTGCTCCCTGCAACATGGATGCTGCAGGATGACAACAGCAAAAAATACCGGCGAGCATGCAAGCAAAGCATCTCACATAAATCACTGTTTTGTGAGGAGGGAGATTGGAAAAATGCCTGGCTGAACTGGTAAAGACAGAGCAGTCAGTCTCTCTTGCACATCTAAGCTTCTTGGCACAGAGAGAGCCCCCTCTCCAGCTGAAGCCTGATTTTTTGCAGGATATCGTGCATTGAGGTTGCTCAGGTTGTTGGCAGTTGGCACCTGTTGGGTCTAACCCTGATTTGTTTAGGGAGAAACCCTCCCTTCCTCATCCTCCACCCTCCCCTGGTGCACCAGCCCACCCTGTGCCATCCCACTGAGGTGCCACCAACAGGTGCTCTAGTCTCCTCAAATTGCAGGTAGGAGCAGTGGAATCCAGCCCTGATAATTGGAGGAGTAATGACCAGACCTAATTGAACCCTTGATAATTTGAGGAATAATGAACCACACCTAGAACCAGCTCAGGGGGGCATTTCTTGTGAGATTTCAGGCAGATGACTTGGTTTCATTGCTCCTGATCATGTAAGAAGCACATGGCTTAAAAATGGAGCGTTTTTCCAAGAAACTCAGGAGTGGCTGAAAGTCATTGAAAGTGCAAGGTTCGGGAGAACAAAGCAGAGCCTGTTAATTTTGCTGTACTCTTTTAATTTGGCTAAAACCTTCTGCAGCTGATTGTGGGTTGGGTGGAAGCCAGAGAATTTTTCCTTATCGTGTCAAAAGGAGCCCAGTTTGCCGTGTCTTCCTTCCCATGTCTGCATCCCTTCCCTGCCCCCCACTCACCCCCGGTCCATCTCCTTCTACTCTGACCATAGTGATTTGTCTCTGACCTGGCTCCAGCCTCTTGCCCTCATGTGTGAATGAAGTAAATCTGCTCCAAAACTTCAAATGAGCTCTGAGCTCCCCACTCCTTCATAACTCTATAAATCATTGTGGCTGTAAATCACTGTTTGTTTTAGTTACTAGTCCCTTATCAGTTCTTCCATTTTCTCAAGGGCATCGCAGCGGGCAGCAAGGAAAATGTTGCCTTTTTTTTAGCG
Organism: Cinclus cinclus; assembly: GCF_963662255.1. Classification (NCBI taxonomy): domain Eukaryota; kingdom Metazoa; phylum Chordata; class Aves; order Passeriformes; family Cinclidae; genus Cinclus; species Cinclus cinclus. The sequence goes on from NC_085047.1 coordinate 1,166,489, forward strand.
TGCTCTTGCTCAGGCCACACACCTGCAGTAACTCACCTCCCAAAGTGCAAGTCCTAAAGCAGGTGACAGAGCTGTCGTTTGGGGTTTTCTCCGCAGCTGCCATCAACTTCCTCCGCTCTCTGCTGGAGCCGGACCCTGCCAAGAGACCAAACATCCAGCAGGCCCTGGCAAACCGCTGGCTCAACGAGAACTACCCTGGAAGAGCACCCCCCAATGTCACCTACCCAAACAGGTACAGCAGGGGACGACAGCCTGGGCAAAACCTGCCAGCGTGTCCGGGCATTACGCCCTTGCGTAACTGGTGTCCCAGTTCCATTCACGCGGCAGATCCCAGGAACTGCTTCTGTGAACCCGTGATAAAGACTACTGAGAGTGGCCCTGAGTTGCTTGAGGCGGCCAAGGGCAGTGCCTTCACTCAGAAGCTGCAGTTGCAGTGCAGTATTGGCAGGGTGGGCTGGGGCGCAGATCTTCTGGTCAATGCGCTGCGGGAAGTGGGAGTGGGGAAGGTGTGCCAGGCAGTTCTGATCTCCTCCTCGCTGGTCAGTCAGAGCCAAGCTGCTCCTGCAGGAGAGCCTCTGCCTGTCTTGTGAGCAGGTGTGGGGAATATGCAAACCGTGGTGAGAAGGGTCAGAGCTTAATGGTCTTGCTTTGTGGGTTGTTGCACCCTGCACCCCGCTGATTACGTGACTAAAAGCAGGCAGAGAACGAATCTCACGGTCAGTCAGACATCCAGCCAGGGAAAAAGAAAGAAGGGAAGACACTTGTGGTCCGGTTTGGTTAGAAATAACCTTGCTTGCCTTTGACCAGTGTGCAGTTGCAGTCAGCGGAGAGAAGCAAGGGCACTTTTTACGTAAGGATTCATCAGACTTCCCTCTGATTCTGCCTTAGGGTGACTTTGTGCCCTGGAGATACCGAGTTCCTCTCCAGTGTCTGTAAATGAAGCCTCAGGCAACTCACTTGGAATTGCATGTCTGGATTTGATCAGATTAAAGCTCCTTGCTGTATCAAAGCCCTCCATTTCTGTCTCATACACCCCCCAGGACCTGCAGGATTCGCTGGCTCACAGGCCAAGCAGCACCGAGGCACAGACAGCAGCTTAAAGCCTAATTCTGCTGCTTAAAACTCCACGGTGCTGCAGAATTTCTGTCCTAACTTGGCTAAGAGGAGAGTCCCTGAATGAAGATCATAACTCCCCCTCCTTCAGCTGCCAGGAACCCTGTGCCATTCCTTGACCTGAAGATGGATGGATGGATGGATGGATGGATGGATGGATGGATGGATGGATGGATGGATGGAAAGCAGTTTAGATGCCTGGGGATATCACTGGAGCCATCCCCTGAAATGAGGAGGGCATTATATCCCCAGGATATAAAAGTGGCCCCTGTGATGAATTGTTTCCCAAGGGATAAGAACAGGCAGAGCCATTCTCTCAGTATCACTCCTCCAAATTTAGGGGCTATGTGAGGCTGTAAAGGATAAAACCCTTTAAAGAGATTATTTAATTATTTTAAAAACAGTGTGACTTTTGTTTCATTAGTTGACTTCCCAGGCTTGACCTATCTAGACTTTGTCATACTGGAGCTTTACAGGGAGAATAATCTGCAAAGTTTTAAATATTTAAAGACGTGGCCTGGCTCCTTTTGAGCTTGTCTCAGAAAGTGCCACTTGAGCCAGCTTCCATGGAACTTCTCCAATTTTTCCTCAGTGTGCAGACACAGATAAGGCGTGGTGAAATAGTGTGTGAAAAAGCCACTGCTGAATTTGCAAAGAATAATTTCCTCTCTTAATATGCACAGAAGGAGTTGTGTTATGTTCTTGCAGCGTCCTTCCACTGCTCTGGGGGGTAACACCCATTGTTCACAAGACAGGAGCATGGTAGGAAGGGAAGAGCATGGAGATAAGGTGAGAGAACAGCAGAAGCTGCATTTTCAGGAGAATGTTTTCCCAGGCTTTTTATAGGCTTGCTTTTGTTAAAGAGATTCCCCGAAGGCAAGCAAAAATTTCCCATTTTGCTGAGCACTTCGAGTCAAAATTGCTTGAATTTCTTTTGCTGCCCAGATGTCTCAACATGCAGTGGCCAAGACAAGTTTTGCTTTTGTACTTGTGGAAATAAAGACCCAACCCCAAGCATTCCTTAGGGGCAGAAGGAGTGCTCATAAGAACAGGGAACAAAGGGAAGGAGTTATTTGAGATTTCCCAGACTGTGTTCGACATCTTGTCTGACTCCTGTGTGTCAGAGCCGGGGCAGGAGTGGGAAAGGTGGGGAGGGATCCCTTGGAAGGGGAATCTTACAAAATAAGCTCCCTCTGATATTAGGCTTGGTTTTAGAAGTGAGGAATATCCTCCAGAAACAAACTGGAACCCAGCATTTCTCTGGAGATGGATGGGTATCTCTGGGAAGCTGGCCAGCCCATTTAGAGGTCTAAATAGGAGCAGAGTTCTTTGGAAAAATCTGGTTTTAACTCAGACTGAGCCAACGCTTTGGCGTTTCCACAAGACCCCTGCACTGCTTTTCCCTCGGCCTTGGCTGAGGCTGTTGCAGGCTTTATAGAAGAGAGAGACACAAGCATGGCTTGTACTTGTGACAGGGGCAGGGGGAACAGCAGCGCTGCCATTCTGAGCTGCAGGAACAATCCTGTGCATCCCCTTTCTCCAGCTGGAAATTCCCTGCTAATTAGTGCATGGATACCGTCCAGCAGGTGGGGGGGGACGGGGGGGGGGAATGAAGCTCAGAGCAGTGCTGTTGGATTACAGGAAAAGGGGCTTTTCAGAAAGCCAGATCTGGGCTGGATTTTGCCTCTTTTTCCTTGAAAACCAGCTCATCTTGATGGTTTTCAGTGGTCAGGTACAGGGTAACAAATCACAGGTCAGGGATAGACACAGGGGGCAGAGTCCTGTCCATTCAGCTCCCTGCAGCTCCTGCATTCCCAGATACCTGTCCTTTCCCTTTCCCTTCCTTCTGCTCATGGCAGAAGGGAACCAATCATCCCCAAGCTGCCGAGCCCTTGGGGACTCCTCTTGGTGTTCCGTCACGGAGAGGACACCCCAAACGTCCTGCTGTGCCTCTCCCTGTGCAGGATTCACCTGGAGGACCTGAGCCAGAGCGTGCTGCTGCACATGACTGAGAAGCTGGGCTACAAGAACAGCGATGTCATCAACACCGTGCTGTCCAACAGGGCCAGCCACACCCTGGCCATCTACTTCCTGCTCAACAAGAAGCTGGAGCGCTACCTGGCCAGCCTCAGGGTGAGCACTGATGGGCCACGAGGGCACCGAAAGGCACTGCATCTCACAGAATTGCAGAATGTCCCCAGGGCCATCCCCTGTGAAGTGCTGCATCCCTCTGCTGCGATGGTTCTGTTGCTTGGAGTGCGCCAACAGCACGGTTTATTGAGTCAGGACACCAAGAAGCAGCCTAAGAGCTCTTAGAGTTATTTAAGTGAAAACTCAGCTGAAAAGTTTTACCAGGTGGAATCTCCCTGGACCCCTGAGCACAGCTTGGGCCTTCCAGTTTGGCAACAGTTTCTTAGTTTTTTCCCTTCCCTCGGTCCTTTTCACATGAGTGAATGATGCCGCCAGTGGTGTTTGAAGTGTAATGGGCCCAGTCCATCATCTCTGCAAGGTGGTGCTCCCCTGCTGAATGCCAAGAGGGGGTACAGGCTATTCAGTAGTAATTAAGCGTTTGTTTTCTCTAATTATCCTATATATTTTGCTCTTCTGTGCTTTTCTCTCCACAGAAGGCGGAAGGCCAGGACAGTGTTTGCCACAAGAACCAGCTATACCAGATAGAAAAATACAAGGCAAATAAAGACTCCTACGAGGTAAAGCTCACCAAAGCTGGTTGAAGTGCTTTGAAAGCAGGTTGAATGTGAGCATCCCTGGTGATTGTGATTACGGTGATGGGTTTGTGGAGAAAAGAGAGGCATGTGGTCTTGCCCGTGCAGGACAAATAACTCCCGCTATTTCTTTTTGAAGAAACAAATAGTAACCCCCTGGAGAGGAAACAGAAAAGTGACTTTCAGGGGTTTTTAAAGAAATGAAATGCTTTTAAATCTCTCTTGGGCAAAATGACGCAAACACGGGGGGGGCTCCATAGCTTCATCCTGGGGTGCAAGTTGCTGGTGTTATAAAAAGATGAAAACTGACGGCTCCTGAGGCTCTGAGCCTTGAGACCTTGGTGCTGTAGGACAGAGAGCGGAGTGACAACCAGGGTGACTCTCCTGGTGTCCCGGGCCAACCCTGGCTTGGCTGCCAGGAGCTGCACTAGCACAACACTCTTCAAAGTCAATTTTCTCTGCTCCTTAGCAGAAGTGATGCAGGATCAGCCCACTGCATCACGAAGGAATTCCCTTGGGCACACAGAAGATCTAACCTTTTGCTCTGTCGGTCTCCAGCCTTCTTGCTTGCAAGCAGAGAAGGTATTTTGCATTAAATCATGGCTGGATTTTTCTTCCCTGGCTGATTCCTTGCCAAGCACTGAAATTACAGGAGTAATATGAGCTGTGCAAGTCTTCCCTGCCAACACAAAGAGCAGCATTCTTGAGGAGTCCGCCTGTTCCCAAAGCTGCTCCTCAGCACTGGATTGATGATCTAATTGCAGGGGCAGATTTGTGTCGTGGCTGGTTTTGTTTATTATAAAGGCTGCTTGCAAGACAAGCTGAACTGCAAGCCAGATGGAAATATCAGGGCAAAGCACTTATTATTTTCTTGAATAAATCAAAACCCTCTCACTTGAGATGGATCATCAGTGGCTAGACTCAATGAATATGATATTTCACAAAGCTCCCACAGCCTACTCGAGCTGTTGCAGGGCAGCGTTCCCTGGAAGCAGAGGCATGTCCTGGGAGTTGAACGCTTCAGATCCTGCACGGGGCATCTTGGCTCTGTCTGGACCAGCTGCTGGTGTCACTTCCCTGAGCAGTGACAGAGCCACTGCACTCTGGGCTTCTGCATTCTCCAGGGATCAGCTCACAGCTTCTGCTCCCGTGCAGGGCAGGCTGAGCAAGGCCAGTTCCCTTCCCTGGGGAAAGCTGGAGACTCATGGCAGTGCCATGGTTTGTGGGCTTGCTTAGGGAGAGGAGCTCCCTGCAAAGCCTCTCCTGCACTCAGAGTTCGTCCCAGGGTAGCTGTTTAGAGGATGAGGGGGGTGTCATGTGTGTCTTGAAATATGTACCAGGGTGCACTCACTGTGCAGTAATAAATAAAAATAAAACAAAAATGCAATAATAATAATAATAATAATAATAGTAGTAGTAGTAGTAGTAGTAACAGCCTGTTCTCCTGCTGCATGGGCACAGAGTGTGGAAGTGCAGGCCAGTCTGGGCTAGGGGAGGGGGTCCCTGCCCATGGCAGGGGGTGGAGATGGGCTCTGAGCTCCTTTTCAACCTGTTCTCTGGCTCTACAATGCTTCCTGTCACTTTGGCTGCCCCCCCACAAGGGGATTATGTTAGTTGTGCTGTAGCAGGACAGGTGAAGCAGCACACAGGGGTGAAGGCACAACCTGGGATGCTTCTGCTGTCTGTAACTAAGGCAGGCATCTCTCCTAAAATCCTCCCCTTGGGTGGAACACAGCCCTGGCAGCGTCCAGTTCAGTGGGTGCCACTGTCACTCAGGGGAAGGGGTTTTGTAAGCTCAGGAAGGTTCATGAGCTGGAGATGGAATTCTCCTGATGCCTTCCCACCATTTCCAGAGCAGGAATTGGGAGCCACTGGTCCCTAGGCAGGCACTGCAGCCGAGCAGAGCTGCAGGTTGCCATGGGAATAAGAGGGGGAGGGATGGTCAGCTCCTGCTTCAGCACACCTGGAATTTCTCCCACCTCTCTCCAGCCACGGGAAATAAGGACTTGGCTTCAGGAGGGGCAGGGGGGCAGCAGCCATGTCCTGCCCCTCTTCTCCTCCGGCTGTGGGGGTTTCCAGGCTGGGGTCACTGCAGTGCTGTGCAGGGACAGGGAGGCAGGCAGGAGGCCGTGGCTCTCTCCACCTCTTCATTCGTGGAAGGGGTCTCGAATGGGCATGAGCGAATCCAGGGGAGCTGGTGGGCTCACAGGCGGAATTTGCAACTTTTAAAAATTGTCCCATCGCCGTGCCAGACATGGCCGAGGCAAATACCCTTTATCTGCCTTTCAGATCCATTGCTGGGACTAAGAGTAGGTTTTGAGGGTCAAGGTCAGGGCAGGAAATAGCAGAGGATGATGTAATTCCCAGCCTCTTCAAGTACAACACACCGGCACAGCAGCTCCTGCATGGTGGGGCAGCGGGACACGGCCCCGCAGTGCAGAGGGAACTTCTGCAACTCTCCTGGATGAAATCTTCCTTCCCTTTTCAAATGTAAGTGCCCGGCACCTTGGCAGTTCAGGGCTTTGGTCCCGAGCCTCTCACAATGTCAGCAGTTTCAGAAATCCTTCTAAGACAATTTGTGTTGTCCATCCAGCATGAAATAATTAATTGCCAGCAGCGGATGCGTGAATTTCCTGTGCCAGGGGTGCTTTAACTGTGTGTGGCTGTGGCTGAGAGAATGTACCAGCAGGGAGAGGGCAAAGGCAGGAGCACTTGGCAGGTGAGGAGCTGCAGCTTGGCTCGTGCACTCTCAGGCTAAAAATACTGCAGCCCTGGAACGTCCTGCACTCAGGCAGAGGCTGCAGCAACCAGCACACAGCTTCTTCCTCACCCGTCCAGACCAGCAGACAGCTCCCAGCAGTCTGGATTGGCTCCTGTGGGCTTATTATAGTCACCACTTAGTCTCATCCTCACAAGTGCCTTTATAAAAAGATCCCGGGGAGAGCCTGGTCTCTGCTGAAGACTCTCTTGACAGCTGAGTTTCGGAGCTGTGGGAGGAAAACGAAGTGTGGTGGGCTTAGAATTAGCTGTACACCTTCCCCTGGCTGCTGTGGCAGGGTGATATTCCCTCAGTGTTATTAGTGGTAGTATTGCTGCTGTGGTTTTTGCTGTCCTTGGCACCTCGGCCTCTCCAGGAGGGGCTGTGCCGGTGGGGCAGTGCCAGATCCACGCTGCTGCTCCCAGCTCAGCATGGACAGGCACCTCTGAAGGTGGGCAAAGGTGCACAGATCCCTGAGGGGCTCCTTGGTGCCTGTGGAAGGGCCAGCCAGCTGCAGCTAGCCAGAGGGAAAGGAGTTGGAGGGGATGAGGGATGGCTTCTTCTTTTTCTTCTTCTTCTTCTTCTTCTTCTTCTTCTCCTTCTCCTTCTCCTTCTCCTCCTCCTCCTCCTTCTCCTTCTCCTTCTCCTTCTCCTCCTCCTCCTCCTTCTCCTTCTCCTTCTCCTCCTCCTTCTCCTTCTCCTTCTCCCAAGTCACCCACCTAACCGTGTCGGTATTCAAACAGAAAACGCTGCCCTATGAGTCACTGAAGGTCTTCCTTCCAACTCTGTAACTCCTGAAAGGTTGCAGAGTCCAGCAGTGCCCAGACACCATCTGTGAAGGGAGCCTGGCTCCATCTGAGCTGGGAATGTTCATCATGAGTCCAGATTTTTGCCTCTTCTGTGTCTGCCTTGCTTCCAGAGATGTTTAGTGGCCCAGGAGAATCCAGGCTGTCTTCTGCATCTTTCTTGTCCTCTCTCACATGTTTCTATGCACTTTACTTTGAGGGTTTTAATGGACTCCACCTGAGCAAGCTTGCAAAAGAAAATCAGGAGCAGCAGTGCATAATTACCAGCCAAAACACGGGCACGTAACTGGGAGAGGGAACTTTCCTTCACTTTTTAAAAAAGACTTGTATTCACAGTGACCTTTTAATCAGATGCAGCAAAACACGTTGCTTAAACGAGGACTGTGACCACAAAGACAACCCCAAACCACCAAAACACATTTCTTAATGCGAAGTAAGACTTTGGGCTCCCCTAGAAATCAGTGTCAGGTAAAGGATGTTAATCAGTTTGCTGAATCCAGTGACTGGAAGAAGGTGCAGTGAATTTTCAGTGCAAAACAGTGCTTTGAAAGCTGGCTTCCTCTTCAGTCCTGCTCCCAGGTTCTGTTTTTCCTCTGTCTTCACTGGAGATCAGACCTATCTTCTTCTTGCAATCCCACCTTCAGCTGCCTTCCCCATCAGGACCAGGAGTTAGGACTCAGGGCTCAGGGCTGGCTCAGTAATTCTCTCCCCCTCTGTGTCTTGTGCAGTTGCAGAGATGCTGTAAAAGCAAGGGCTGTATTCCTCCAGATCTTGTGTGAACAGAAGATAAATGGCTCAAAGGCTCCAAACTTCTTTAAAACTTTGCAGCTCACCATTTTAAATCTCAGGGGGAGTGGAGTGAAGAGAAATTGATAACTGTTTTTGGTGCTTCAGTAGGGCGTTTCAGGTGTGGAGGAGCACAAACCTTCATCTGCTTCCTCCAAGAGAAAAGCTTTCCTTTCCCTTTAACTCTCCAAAAGCAGCTTTCACAGTGTCTGAATGCCAGAGCGGATGGGAGCCATGAAACCGTGGCAAACTGATCAGAGGATTTAGTTACTCTGAGTGGTCAGAATAAGTTCCTCGTAAATACACAGTACTTAACCCACCCTGTGGGTCTGGGGGTCACTGAAGCTTCCCTTGAGTAAACCAAACTCTTCTTGTTTGTTTTACAACCTAAAGGACAAAAAACTCAAAGAGCAAGAAAAGAAAGGGGAGATTCTTCTCCGTCAGCTCCCAAAGAAAACTGAGAAAAGTCCAGTTTCATATAGACATCCTTCTTCCTGTCTTGTCTCACAGATCCAGAACACCAAGGCTCTGCTGAAGGACCGGAAAGTCGCCAAGGCTGGGGGTCAGGACAAAGGTCAGTGGAGAAAGTCCAGTGCTGGGTCTGTGTGTGTGCACGTGTGGTGTGCCGTTCCTGAGCCTGTCCTGCCCTGCCTGGTGTGCGTGGGTGAGCAGAGGCTCCAGGCTGGCATTCCCTGTCTGGGTAATGCCAGCACACCTGGAAGGAGCCGCCCTGAGGAAGCCGTGGTGGTGCTCAGCAGGCAGGAGTCCTGGCTTTCCGTGTTGGATGGAATTCCTGCGGTGCTTTGAAAAAAAGCATCACCACACACCCCAGATCGCTGAAGAGCCCGAGAAGGTAGCCAAGCTTCTTCCTACCAGCCAGTGTTTTCCTGACAGGGGGCTAAGGAGCAGCACGGGAGAATCCCTGACCTCCAGGAGTCCCTGGCAGGAGCTGGTGGTGGAGCAATGGGAAAGAGGCACTGCCATCACCCAAAGGAGGGGGGGAAATCACGAGCAGGGAAAGGACAAGATGTGACAGCCGGAGGAGAGCAGAGCTTAAATCACCAAGGGCAGCCTGAGAGGGGTGGGTGAGAACTGCTGCCAAAAGGAGGGCGGAGAAGGGAGTGGAGGAAAAGGGGAGTGAGTCAGCAGGGAAAATGGGGTGTGGGCACTGCACACCTCGATGGGAGACACTGAGGAGCAGCAGGGTGATGTAGCCCACTGTTAAATAGGGAGCTAAATGAGGGGAGGTCACTGCAGAGAGCTGTGGGGAAACACAGTGGTGGAAAACACTTACTGTGGTGTCAGGGGATTATTCAGAGTGGTGGCTTGTGATGCTTTCACGCTCATTGTCGTGACTTGGTAATTTATCATTTGTTGTGCTCAGCGTGTAAAAAATTGTCCAAATAAAGTGTCTGTCTGGCAGCACAGGAACCTCTGCTGCAAGCAGAGAGCTGGTCAGGAATGGGACATGCTTCACATGAAAAAATGTAAAAAAACAAAGCCTAAAATGCCCATTTTGCTCAGATTTGCTGTGGCTTTTGGGAGGAAGACACAGGGGGAAGAAAAGCCAGTTTGTTTTTTCACTCTCTAGGTTTCTCCCTGCTTTTTTGTTCTGAAACCTGAAAATCATGCAGATGTCAGCTAAAGCATTTCTCTGCTTATGGAGACTATGTTTTGACACACCTTGAATAACTTTGGCCAGTCTTAGAAAGCAACTGGCCAGACTGGACTTTTTTTTTTTTACCAGACAAGTGTGAGATTTCATCCTGTTCATCCATTCAGGTCTCAACCCCTGACAAGACCATCCCTCCACAAGAGGCACATGTGAGATTTGTGGCTGAGTGCTGGCAGACCTAAATTATTTTAGATGCTTTTTAGATGATTTGAGAGAGAGGGAGATGATGGAATAGCTACCAGTTAATTCAGTTAAGGGGAACCTGGCAGTCAGGTTCTTTGGACAGCTTTCCATCGAGGCAGCAAAACGTGCCTTGCTTGTGCTTAGCTTGGCATAAGGCAGTGCCAGCATTCTGTAGGAACTGAGCAGATCTTCTCCACGAGCTGTTTTTTTTGTGGGGTTTTTTTTGTTGTTTTTTTTGTTGCTGTTGTTGTTTTTGTTTTTTTGTTTTGTTTTGTTTTGACTGGGCCAAATCCTGCGAGGGTTATTCCATTCCTTTTCAGCCCTTGCTGGAGGAAGGCTCTCACTGAAGTTGGTGCAGCAAATCTGTCCCAACTGTAACAGCCTGAATCCGCCCAGTGCTGCAGCTCCGTACTTACAGGTGTGCAACCAGGAACAGATTTGGTTCCAAAATGCAGGGAGAGCCATCAGGGACTAACTCATTGTGCTTCCCGGTGTCTCTAGGTGTGCAGGGCCCAGCAAGAGCCACACAGAGCTGTTCTAAGAAAGGAGAAATGTGAGGTTTCTCAGGCGTGGTGTTAGAGGGTATCATTAATACAAACAGCTGAAGACATCTGTGGCTTGCCTTTTCAAGTGGCCTGCCTCAGTTTCAGCACTTCTCCTGCCCCTGTGCACAAGGGCAGATAAATTCCCCGGGATGCAATGGTGTCAGCGTTAGGGAATTGGGTTCTGGGTGTATCCCAGACCCCTCGGAGCGGGTGCCTTTACCAGGCTGCTGAGTTTGGGGCGCTGCAGTGCTGGGAGCTGCAATGTTCTCCTGTGCTTCCTTCCCCCGTTGCTTTGCAGACTCCGGCGGTGGCGTGAGCCCCTTCCACGAGCCCCTGGCACCCAAGATGGGCTGTGTCACTTCCAGCTCCCTGGAATACCTGGAGGTCCAGCAGCCACCCCCCAGGACCCCCCGGCTCCTCAAGAGGCAGGAGTCTCCCCAGCCGGAGCCGTCCCGGATCGGGGGCCGGGCAAAGGACTCCCCTCTCATCCTGAACATCGTTCACTCCTTCGAGTCGGTTGACAGAGAGGACCAGATAGACCAGGTCTCCCCTTCTCACCAGTACAGAGTTTTAGGCTCCCCGATGAATTTCCCTTACAAAAGCTCGAGTGAAAGGACACTGTCCCCGCTGTTTCCCCCGGGGAGCGCGTCCCCCGTCCACCCCACCCAGGTCTCCTTCACCTACGAAGAGAAAGCCTATCCGGCCAAGGAGGAGGCAGTGTCCCCCACCCAGCTGGTCCCCAGCAACCCGCTGGGCAGCCCCAACTGTGTGAAAAGCAGGGGCAGGTTCCCCATGATGGGGATCGGACAGATGCTGAGGAAGAGGAACCAGACCATGCAGCCGGCCAGCGAAAAGCCCCTGGAAGCCAGGATGCCTCAGCTGCAGCAGATGAGCCCCACGCAGATTTCCTTCAACACAGAGGCTGTCAGTGGCCAGTGTTAGTCTTGACGTCCTGGGATTTGCGCTGCTCTTCTCTGGGATCCACCCTTTTTCTCCTTTAAACAAGAAGGGAAAGCCACAGGCACAGCTGCTGTCACCTCGGGACACCCCGCAGCGGTGCAGCACAGGAAATCGGAGGTTTGCTTGCAAGGGAGGCACTGTCCGAAGTATCGAAGCTGAAAGAAAAGGGCTCTGTTTGTGCTGCTAAGAAATACTCGCATTTGGCACCTGACTGTACAGTAAAACATCCTGCGAGAGCTGCGTGGATCTGCATTTTTCACTGCTCTCGCCCGGCTGGAGGAGCCTCCAGCAGCCAGGGTTTGGTTCCTCCAGGAAATCAGTGGTGCCACGGAGGCCGGGCCAGGATCTGTGGTGAGACCGTCCCTGCTCCACCTGCCTGTGCTGCTGCTGCAGGCATTGCTCCCAGGCCAGGGGAGGGGGAAAATCCCAAACGCTCCGGCCAAAGTGAGCTTGCTGACAAGCCCTGCCTTTTGCCGTGAAGGTGGCAAAAGCTTGAATGAGGACACGAGTGGTCTAAATCAGAAAAAGTGGGAATATTGGAATTCAAGGCAGATTTTACTGTTAATTACATAAAATAGGTAATAACGCAATCCCTCTCTTCTTTTTTTTCATAAAGAAAACTGTGATTTAATTGTCACAAAAAACGTGATTATTTACAAACAAGGGTCATCATGTGGAAATTCACTGCATTAGCCCCTGTTTCATCAAGGCAGCATTGGACACACCTGAAGGCTTCTCTGAGACTGCAGTGAATTAAACAGACTAATAAAGGACACGTAAACCTGTACCAAGTCCCTTTTATACTCCGAGGTTGGTAATGTAGTGGTTACCAAAAACTGGGTATTGTTATGAGCAGTGAAGATTAACTTTCTAAAAAGACACCATGTTCTGTATACCCGTCTTGTTTTTCTAAGTAAATGATACATCTGAGAGGTTGGCAACATTTTTTTTGGTTCCGCTTCTGTCCTCAAACCATTCCCTATAAACTAGAAGGTTTAGCCAAAGACAAAGGCTGCTTTTTTCTCTCGTCTGTGCCACCCCTGTGTACGTGTTTGTGTGTTCAGAGCATCTCAGCAAAGCCTGTTCCCCTCAGCACTGGAGATTGGCACTGGAGACTCCGTGTGCACCTTCAGTGGAGTGAGGACTCCCACCTCTGGGGGAGTTGTGCTACCTGTTAAATGACACATAAGAAAGCCCAATATGAAGAGAAAAGACAGCCCTGAAGCAATTTTATCCATTTTCAGATCAAGAAGTGTTGCATTCTGTTTGTAGAGAGCACCTGCGCATCCCAGGGGGCCAGTTGAACTCCTTCATTGGTAAACATCAGAGCATTTTCATTCTCTTCTGCTGAGAAACATGTTTGTGCTGCCAAGCCAGTGGGCAGGGAGCACTGAAATCAGGGACCACTGAAATCAGGGACCACTGAAATCAGGGACCACTGAAATCAGAGACCACTGAAATCAGGGATCACTGAAATCAGGGACCACTGAAATCAGGGAGCACTGAAATCAGGGACCACTGAAATCAGAGACCACTGAAATCAGGGACCACTGAAATCAGAGACCACTGAAATCAGAGACCACTGAAATCAGGGAGCACTGAAATCAGAGACCACTGAAATCAGGGAGCACTGAAATCAGGGACCACTGAAATCAGAGACCACTGAAATCAGGGACCACTGAAATCAGGGACCACTGAAATCAGAGAGCACTGAAATCAGGGACCACTGAAATTAGGGACCACTGAAATCAGAGACCACTGAAATCAGGGACCACTGAAATTAGGGACCACTGAAATCAGAGACCACTGAAATCAGGGATCACTGAAATCCCCCCTTTGTGTGCATCAGACTCACATACCTGAACTGATGGCAGATACTGACTTGAATTACAAACTCAGGTTTACTTGGAGCCCAATAAAAGGTTGGGGGAGGCAGGAGAGAGACATATTTAGCGGCGGGGTTGTTGGTTTGTTTTTGTTTTTTGTTTTTGTTTTTTTGTGGAAACACAGGAAATATGTGTGAGAATCAGAATGAAAACAAACGCTAAATCTTTTATTACATTTATAGAGAATATATGAGTACTGCACTGCTAAAACCTAACCGTGTATTCAGCATAGTCAGTAGCCATGTACAGTCCAAGTGCAGTGACCACAGAAGGGACCCACAGAATATCACAGTGGAAATTCCAGGGTGGGGGGAAGAAAGCTGTATTTGGTATCATTATTAAATACAAGTGCTTTTTGGACAAGATTGCCACAGGCTGCTGACTCTGTTTGCCAGGTCACTGTGCAGCAGAGATTAGCTCAGGACAAAAACTACAAGGCCAGTTTGGATGGGGCTTGGAGCAACCTGGTCCAGTGGAGGGTCGAGGTCTTTTTCTGGTGTTTGCCTCAGTCTTGGCACCAAACCTGCCATGAATCTGTCTGACAGCTGAAAATACACCTTACACCTCAGGCTGAGCTTTGGTGTGAGATGGAGACACCTCTGTGGGGCTTTTCTGAGCTGCTGGTCACAGGCAGAGCCCATGGAAACACTCCCAGGAGGGTTTTGTAAACTGGCTGATTGTTGGGCAGCAGCTCAGGATCCAGAGTGGTTAAAGTGTTTTTGTTCAGGTTCTTCTGCCTGGAAAAACAGGTGTTGGATTTGTTCAGTGATAAAGATCAGAAATCAGCTGCTGGTGCTGAAGATGTTGGTCTTTGTACTTCTCCTGTAAAATGGGCTGCTAAATACTGAAAAAAATCACTGCTTGTAGCACCCCAAGCTCATATGGGCCATGCTTGTCCAGAAGTGAGCAGAAAATTCAGGGGAGCCGGTGCTCTGTGCAGGAGTCTGGATTTTGCCTGTCTCTTCCCTGATTTTTCCATCCTCTGCGGCCACAAATGGTCAATTTTCTCTCAGGTATCCTCCCTCCACACGGCTTCCTTGGAGCATCCCAGAACTCTTCAGTGTTTGATCTCAAAGGAAGCCTGGAATAGGATGCTTCCTGCTACTGAGGCACAGGCAATCAGAAGAACAAAGGGATGGAGCCTAGAGTGAGTTTGGAGTTTGCAGGAGCATCTCTGCTGTCTCCCTGCTGATGCCAGGAGAGAAGTAAGATGGTTATCGAGTAAGGTTGAGGTGCTAAGCTTGCTTTAAAACTAAAAGAAATACGGTCTTTATTAATGTTTGCATGAAGAGCACTCTCCTACCTGTACAAGGGGGGAAACCCCAATTCCTTGTCTCTCTCACAGGCAGAAAGGACAGGATCCAGAGCACAGAAAGGTCACAGGATGGCTGTTAGATAACATGAGGTTTGCCTCTCCCATCTCTGCCTGCTCCCAGACAATTTTCCCGTGTGTTGACTTGGAGCCATGTCTCCTGTGCATCCCAATGAGCCGACTGCAGTTTCCTCTACCTGGTCACCAACCCTCGTAATGTCTGGAAAATGTCTGATTTCAGACTCCTGTTGGTAGAAAGCAGCCAGGAGGGCTCAGAAGCTCTCCAGGAGGCTGAGGGATGCTGGAATGGGGTCTGTGACAGGTGCTGTCAGGCGTGGCCTTTTCTGACAGCTCATAAACAGAAACCCAAGGCCTTTTTCTTTGTTTAAACACCAAGGGAAATTTCAGTTGTGAAAGCACTGATCTGCAACGGGTCTGCCTCGATCCTCGGTTCAAAAGCTACCCAACCTTTCCCATTCCTGGCCCCAGAGACAGGAGATTCTCTCAGTTCCTCCAGTGTAGAGGGAGGTTTGTGCAGAGGTGTCCCTGCAGTGCCAGGGACGGGGCCCTCGCTCTGTCAGCACGTAGTGACAAAACTGTCACAGGTCACCAGCTCTGCTGGCCTGCAACGCTCCCAAGGGAATCTGAGAGGTTTGAATGTGCTGGTGACATCCCTGGAGCCTCAAGGCTCTGTGGGAAGTGACTCTGCAACTGGGCTGGATGTCTGGGTGCAGAGCCCTGACTGAAAAGACCTGGATGCTCATGCAGGGAAAGCACCTCAGAGTGAAAGGCTGGGGGGAAGCAAAGTGACTGGGAGCTCAGATTTACGTGAAACAGGAACGCATCTGGTGCTTTTCCCCCAACTGGAAGTAGTTCTATGCTAACCCTTGCCCTTTCCTACGTCAGTGGAATGGTGCTTTTGGGAGCACCCCTCCCAGCAGCTGTGTTTGGGGTTTCTCTGCTGAGCCAGCGTTCCGAGCAGCGCTTGCTGTGCAGGGTTTGGCTGGAGCAGCCCCGCTGCAGCTTCAGGGCTGGTGCAACACCGAAGGATGGAAAGGGAGCTGCCTTTCCAGAGCTGTCAGGAGAGGGGCTCAGAGCTGCCTGGCATCACAGGTACACAGGTGTTGTCCCTAAGGGCTGGGGTGCCTCTCTGCAAGCAGGGGAGGGTGGGTCCCGCAGCATTCCTTTGGGACATGCTCAGCACAGCTCACTGCACTGGGGACAGGTGTTTCAGTGTTGTCTGTTCCACCAGGAAATTCCTGGGAAATGGGGGGTGGGCGGTAGTTCGGGGGCTGTACCAGCTGCCTCCGCTGTGTACGTGTGCAGGAATGTCACCGCTGTGTACGTGTGCAGGAATGTCACTGGGGAGAAGCAGAGCAGATGGTCTGGTCCCTGACCAGGACTATCACCGCACCCCAGGGGCCCCCCTTACAGCACTTCAGTTGGGCATTTCATCCACAGCTGCAGCTGGCTGTGACCCCTCTGTCCTTTCCTGGTGCCTGGGCAGGGATGTGACCCTTCGGCTCTGCTGGCAGCTTCCCATGGAGCCGCCCTGGTGGCTTTGCCCCCGGTGGGAAACGCTGTCTGGGTGCAGTTGAGCATTCCTGCTGTTTCTCAGGTGCCTGCCAGGCTCAGCCCATTCTGAGTGAGGATCTGGGCAGGCAGGTGGCCTGGAGCTGGGACTAGAGCACGTAAAACACTTACTTGTGTCTCTAAGTGTTGGCAAAACGCTGCCCTCCCCATCCCCAGCACGGGTTTTTCCAGGGTTCAGATCCCACCTTTCACCTCAGGGAGGGCAGGATGTGCTGGGGTCGTGGTCTGGAGCTACCGTGCCTGTCTGGCCTCTGGTCCTGTCACGGGGACCTGAGGTGACACGGACACACCCACGGACCTGTGGTTTCCACTGATTTCCCTGTTTTGACTGACCCCCTGAGCCAAGGCTTTACGCACAGCGCAGGATTTTCCACGAGGTTGGAACCCTTAGTTGGCACGAAGGATGGGAGAGCCTCCGGAGGTCCAAATCCAGCCGTTCCCCTGGCAAACAGCCCTCGATTCCCACCAGTGACAGGGACCCGGTCAGTGCCACAGGGGCTTTTCTGCCTCAGGAAGGTCCACCTGCACAGCCACAGTCAGCAGGGAGGGAGGGAGGGACGGAGGGGAGAACCTCCCTTTGCCTCCAGGCGCTGCACACAGGCCTGGAAAAAAGCTCCTTCCCAAAAAGCCTCCCAGCACCTGCTGCTCAGTGCAGGGCTGAGCCCCTGAGCCCAGGCTGGGGGGTGGCAGCAGTCTCCTTAGTGATTAATGAATCATTAATTGCAGACAGGGCAGCGTGGCCAGGAATAAGGCAGGCAGAGCAGACCTGCCCTGTAGCTCCCACAGCTCTCCTGCCCTGAGGAAGGTGCTCAGGTGCCAGCACGGGGCTGGGACAGAGATGGAGAATTCCCCCTGCCACCCAAACCAGTGATTTCATGGGAGATGAGACTTCCCTGCCCGCCACGCCTGATCCGAATGCACAGGAGACGAGGAGGCGCAGGCTGTCAGCGCCGGAGGATGGAAATCCTCCCGTTGCTGTTCCCCGCTGCCTGTGCTGAGCAATCCTTCCAGGAAACTGGGATGTGGCACCCACCTGAGCCCTCTCGCTGCCTGTGCCGTGGGACACCTGAGCCAACGTGTTGGGAGACTGATTTAGGGATGCTCAAACTTTCCAGGGAGGAAAGGACGCCAAGAAACAAATACCTTCCACCTTTCTGTCTTTGCTGGGAGAGCCTAACGCTGTGTGCTCAGGCAATTCCTTCTCTTCCCAGCCCACCCTTTTCTCAGAATGCTTCCTGCTGCTTGAATTGTGGTTGCCAAGAGAGCAGCTTGCATGGACAGTACAATTTTTATTCAGTTTTACCTCCAGTCCCCTTTGAATGAAGACACCAAACCCTGAGGCACTGCCAGGTTTTGTTCGCTTGTTTTTTTTGGTTTTGTTTCTTATTTACCTGTGCCTCCCAGGCTGAGGATGGGATTACACAGCAATTAGGGAAGATCAGACTCACCTGTTCGAAGGGATGCTGACATCTCAGAAACAATTCTTACAGCAATTTCACACTGACCAGTCCCCAAAGCCTTTCAGGAATGGTAAATAAAACCTTAAAAGTCAATTTCTTAAACACGCTGTGGTTTGTACTTTGCGCTGGGGTGATGAGGGACAAGAAAGGTGAACTGCTGGCAATTACCGCTGTCACAGTGTCACACTCTCCCATGGTGACAGCCCTGCTCAGGCCTGCCCCCAGGTACTGACCTGGAAACATGAGATGGCTGTGGGGCCGTTTTCATCTCTGAAAGAAAAAGGTATGGATGCCTTGGAGTGGCTGCTGTGCCTTCAGAATCTGACTGTACGGTATTTTTTAATAACTAGCCACGTAAACCTAGGGTTGCAGTCATGAATTCATGTATTTTAATAGACACGAATCTTACTGCTCCTTAATATCTAAAAAAAAAATCCTGGTGCTCAATTTCCTCTTGTTTCCTGCAGCAAGGGGCCTTGCCAAAGCAGCCCTGCTTGAGCAGAGGGCTTAGACAAAAAAAAAAAAATTAGGGATGGTTTGTCTGGGATAAGCCAGGACAATGCTTTTACTGTCCTTATCTTTCCCTTTGATCCTCTCTCCAAGTGGCTGCTGAGGCTGGTTTTAGTGGTTTGGGTTGGTCCGTGCACCACTTTAGGGTGGAAGGACTGCTCCTGTCACATGTCTAAAGGCATCACAGGACTTGGCAGGACTCCTGATCTTCAGTGGTTAGTGATATTCGTGTATGTGCAACTTTGTCCTTTGAAACTGGAGGACTGGATCGTCTGGGGAAATGGTGGCTTTTGCAAAAAATTGTAAAGCCTCCTGGTCGTTATTTTCCCCCTGTAATTTGTGCACATCTGATAAATGGCTGTATAACGTCTATTACTAAGGCTGCACGGCATTTTTATGCATCTTTCGAAGTTCAGAACTTCTGCTGAAGCAGATTTTGTTGGCTGTGATGGTGAGAGGTGAAAGGGGGCAGTGAAAGGGAGCAGGAGGACTTGGGGCGTGGCAGATGTGCTCGTCTGCAGCAGTCAGCATCGAGGGAAGAGCAGTCACAGGTTGTAAAACCTCTTGCAATGAAAAAGCAGGTTGCTAGAGAGGCAAAATCCAAGAGAAATCCGTGGACGAGCCGAGCAGGAGTTGCTGCTCTGTTGCTAGGTGATGGATCTGTTATCATGCTAATGACAGTGAAGGATGGTACTGGTACCAATAAAACATCTTTCATCTGAGAATTACCACGGGTTTTCCAGACAGCAAGGCTGTATTATTCCCATTTACTAGAGGCACAGACAGAGATGAATTGATTTGCCAAAGGTCACTGATGGATTTCGGAATAAGAAATTGCCCTATTTGAGTTTTATGAGGCTGGGGATTGCCATAAACCCTTTCTTTGCAATCAATCCTTTCCCCTCCCCTCATCCATCACCCCCACGTCCCTCTCTCTTGAGGGGACATGCTCCTGTCTTGTTTGTCATTCTTCTCCTGTTTAGATTACAGGATCCCCTGGCCCTGGAGCATGGCTTAGCAGGGCACAGCAATGCATGGACCAAGCTCAGATGTTTTGGGGCTGCATGAACAAGAAGGAAGCAACCATTTCTCCCAGGTACTCTGACCAGGGAAAATCCAAGGGGCTCCTCAGAGACAGCAGTGCTGTGACTTTGGGGTGAGGGGCCTTGAGGTTTCCCCCCTTGGACACTCATCCCCAGCACAGCCCACGAGAGCCTGTGTGAGGAGAAATGCAAACTCTCCTAAACCCCCCCAAAAACCTCTCTCCCTGACTGTCTGCACGGCTCTTCCCAGTACTGGGAGTTCTCAGGTGTGAATCAGTGCAGGCATGAGTCAGGCATCACTTTTTGTTAGAGATCGTGAGGGAAACACGGGCCAGCCCAAATTCTGGCACTTGTGGGAGAACAACCACTTGATTTCTGCTGGAAGAACAGCGTTTCCATGATGACAGGGAGCAGCCTGCATCCCTTGATGAGTTGCTGCTGTCTGGAGAAGGGAGCAGGTGGGAACACGGGGAAGGAATGCCTGCAGGAGGGGTTTTACAGTCATCCTTCCCCAGGGTCAGATCTGGCTGTGTGTCCCACCAGATTCTGGCTGTGTGTCCCTCCAGGTGCTGTCTGTGTGTCCCTCCAGGTTCTGGCTGTGTGTCCCACCAGATTCTGGCTGTGTGTCCCTCCAGGTGCTGTCTGTGTGTCCCTCCAGGTTCTGGCTGTGTGTCCCACCAGATTCTGGCTGTGTGTTCCTCCAGGTTCTGGCTGTGTGTCCCACCAGGTGCTGTCTGTATGTCCCTCCAGGTTCTGGCTGTGTGTCCCACCAGGTGCTGTCTGTGTGTCCCACCAGGTTCTGGCTGTGTCCCCCACCAGGTACCTCCTAAGATGCTTCCAAAGACACAAACCCAGCAGTTTCCCCTGCCTCTGAGAGGAACACTGGGACTAGGCAGGAAAACAGGGCTTTCACAACCTTGATTTCCTTTTGTTGATGTGTAAAATGGGGAAGCATCTCATCTCTATCTGTCACAGTGAGGAATTACCGAGTCTTTCTACAATGCAAATTGCATTCATGGGAGGTGTTAAGCATTTGAATCACCCTTCTCCCGCTTTTCCTACTTCCCAGAGCACTGGCAGGTATCCTCAGCCTCACTTCAGGGCAGCAGGACACAGCCCCAGAGCAACTGCAGCACAGGAGCCAAACAGCAGCTTTGTGGGCTTTGTTCAATTTGTGTAAAAGAACTTTAAACCTCAGGGCATGTCTGTCAAATAGATCCTCCTGGGCTGCCACATCCTCCTAATTGATGTAGGGCTGCCACTGACTGGCTAAGAAAAAAATCTGTGTTAGCTCCAATCCTGAAAAGCATGAGTTGTAGACGTGAATTTAATGTTAGCAGGTGCTCTACTGGATTGGGACTGGTTTCCTTCACCACGGGGAAAAAACAAAATCAAGCAAAAAAAGTTCCCCAAATCCAAGCCCAAAACCCCAAAACGTGAAGTGACACTTCTTTTTAGGTAAATGCACACTCGGGGAAAGCAGGGATATTAGGAGCAGTGAAGCAGGGTAAAAAGAAAAGCCCCTCATGGCCCTCACAGTCTTAGATTTTTGGGTTATGCTTGAGCCTGGCTTGCAGGAGAGCCTGGAAGCTCTGCACTTAACTCCTTCAAAAAGTCACTTCAAAGCAGGGACAGGGAGGCAGACTGAGCTGATCTCAGAATTGTTTAAAACTTGGCAGTCTTTGATAATGAAACTCCCACCACTTCACTTTCAAATCGTGACTGAGAGAAACAATGCCGATCTTCAAACCTGCCCTGCACTCCAGATAATCCGGATAAGGGCTTTGTGCAGCACACTTTGGGACACTGGGAGGAGGTTCAACAGAAAACACCACCTTAAATTACCATTTTCTGTTATTCGCATATGGACACAAAAAAAAAAAAAAGAAAAAATAATAGACACAAACAGGTTCAGATTTGCTCCAGGCTTGCACCAGTGGCTCCATGTGGGGTCTGGGCTGTGTGGAAGGAGCACCTGAAGGGGAGGACCTGAGCTATTTGCCTTTGACCCGCTGCCAAGGCTCTCCTGAGGTGGCCCGTTCCCAGAAGCAGCACGAGGCTTTCCGTCTCAGCTGCAGCACTGGTGTAGGGCAGAGTGCTGGATGAGATCCCATGGATGCATCCCAGATCAATCTGTTTCACAGCCAAGCTCTCCCCACAGCCCACTCTTCCCTCTGGCACATCCTCCCAAGCCCTTTCCAGCAGCCTTGGGCTCGCTCAGAACCCTCGACCCAATCCCAGCCTCACCTCAGCAGCAATGGATGGCTGACCTTTGGATGCTCATCAGGGTTCAGGAATCCTGGCACTGTTCTCTGGGAAAGAGAGAGCCTGAAATTCAAATACTGTTCATTTCAGAATTTGGAAGGAAACAAGGAGAGCGGGATTTCAGAGGAATGGGCAATGCATCCTTGTCCCAGCCAAGCCCTGTGTTGCTTTTATCGAGTAGCTGGAACGCCTGGAAGACTTCCACAAGGATCAGCAAGGGATTTCTGCCAGCTACTGCTGTGATCAAGATGGATCCTGCACCCTGCACCAAACAGACAGAAGAAGAGCAGGATAACAAGCAGTTAATGTTGGTTAGTGTGATAATACTCCAGGAGCTATGTCTATTTTTTGCAGGCCCTGCAAAAAAAAAAAAAAAAAAAAAAAAAAAAAAAAAAAAGAGCATTTGCATGGGGGTTAGGAGGAAAAGTCTAAATTAGTTTTACAGATGCTCAGAGGGAATTTCCCCCCAAATCAACCAACATGCATTTATTAAGCAGGAAGTCATACACTAAAAACATCCCTGGCTAGGCCAGGATCCACCGGAGTAGAAAAGAGCTCAGAGCAATAATAGAGCCGCAAAAAAAAAAAAGCCAGAAATACAATTTCAACTATCGTATGGATTATAAACCACATTTGTCTCAGCAACTTGAAGCCTTGCACAGCCACACACTCGACAGGCTGCCTTGAAAGAAAATCAGAGTCTCAGTCCCAGCCTTCCCAGCAAGCGATGCAAAATCCTTCTGAATCCAAGTATATCCTGTCACCAAAGCCTGAGAAATCCCTCCATGGTACACTGTGTCTCTGTGTGCCTCTGGCTTTCTCCAACCTGCCTGCGATTTCTGCTTCAGATCCTCATCTTTTCCTGGATTTGCTAGGTGCAATACACGCATAATGATAGCTTGGGCCGATTCTGCACTTGACAGGAGCATGCAGGATTGCTCTGTGTGGGTTGGGGGTTTTTGTTGTTTCCAAGGGTACGTTTTGCCTTGGAAGAGGAAGGGTGACAATTTCAACAGCTCGCTGTAATTCATTGTTTGGGTTCTTTTAACCACAGGTGAAGGTGAGGGGTTCTGATATTTTCAGATGGCCCCAGAGCAGATGACCAGGGTCTGGCTGGAGATAGCCCAGCCATTAATGCAAAGGTTTCATTCCCAAAACCTCCATGTGGAAGGGTTTCTGCGTTGTGCAAGGTGTCGCCTTCAAGACAAGGAGATGTTAAACTGCTGCATGTGAAAGGTACTTTTGGACAGCCTGGTGTGGCAGGAGAAAGGTCAGAGACCACTATAAGAGCCGATTTAATGGTGTTCCCCCTCCAGGCATCAGGTGTGGAAAAGTCATTTGCTTCATGCCCAGCACAGGGATTTTCAGATGAAATGGATGCTCCACTATATATAGGCATGCCATGATGCTTGTAGGACTTGTTGGCATTACACATCCCACCTGACATGCCCTATCAACGTGGGCTGAGTAATTTCAGGTTGTGGTTAAATAAAAGGGACCGTATTTTCTTCCTGCGAGCACAAGACAGTTAAAAATATCCCGTGGCTGCTGCTTTGAAAACGCCTTCAAGCCAAGTTAGTGGCGTCACCAGGACAGGGCGACGTGACAGCCGCGTTCCCACACCGAGCTGCAGAGCCAGCCCGTCACTGGGAGCAGACCTCGCCACAGGGAGAGGTGGGGTGCCTTTCCATGGCCACCACAGCCACCACCCTGACCCCACAGCTGCCCCCTGGGCTGCCGGCAAGACATGCCCAGTGCCGCACACAGGACAGATTCTGCCCGCGCACTGCGCGCATTTGCGTCTTTATAAAGTCTCCCTCTCACTGACAGCGAGAGTACAGCCCATACGTTGTATTTGCTGTCCTGGAAGTGCTGCGGACACACAGAACCATGATAACCCAGGAAAAGTGGGACACAATGCTGTGGTGTTCCTGTAATGCTCGCCTTCACGGTCACTGAATGGGGTTTTGTCCCTCCTAAGTGTGTCATAAACGCAGTCAGCTGCAAGACCCAGACCCAGACCTGCTCCTGAGCTCAGACTAGGAAAGAGGGGCCAGCAGTAAGTCTGAGCCCTGCTTTTCCCTGGAGGCCGAGTGCTTTTGTGTCCACGGGTGCAACTGTGCTCCCACCTGCACGTGAGCAAGAGCCTGACTTCCTCTGGGATGTGAACCAGAGCTCTCCCCAGACACTTCTGCTCAGGGTGAGGGTGTGAGTCCAGAAAAGAAAAGAAAAGAAAAGAAAACCTCAGACTGCCAAAAGCAAGGGTCAGGGGCTGCAAGCTGCTCTTGGGGGAGGCGCTGGGGGGAGCACGGAGGCTGGGGAGGGAGGGGTGATGCAGCGCTGAGCAGTCCCGTGCAGACATCCAGGAGAGGGATCCAGGCCCCATCCGTGCAGAGGGATGTGAGGTAGAGGAGAGAGAGAAGGATTCCTGAGGATCAGAGACGACCCCCAGTTGGGGGTGCCAGGGCAGATCCGCACCCTGCTCTGCCTCACAGAGAGAGAAAACAGAGCGAACAGCAAAGCAGCAGCAGCTGCATGGAAACCGTACCTGAGCTTCCCCATCCAGCAGGGAGCTCAGGGGAGGGAAATCCCTGTGAACTGATCCCATCAGGACACACAGATCTCTCATTCTGTCCCTTGGTGCACACACACACACACGCACACACGCGCACACACACACACACACACACACACACACACACACCTGTGGCTATGTACACACAGGCGTCTTGAAGGGAAATTAAAATATGCCACGTCAGCTTCTCGGTGTTAATTCATGCCTGAAAGTCTCCCGGCTGTTCAAGCAGAGCCAGGGTGATAGCTGAACAGCCCACCCCAAACAAAGGACGTCTAGCAGCCCTCAGAAAAAATCACAGGAGTGGTCAAAGCCCCTCGTGTCTTTTTATTTCCACACACACATTCGCGATTTCCGCCGGACCGATTGCCTTTGACTGATTGATTTCACTGCTTTGAGGCGCCACACATACGGAATTATTCAGGAGGTTGCTGTGTGTACTACTGTGCTGGAGCAATTGTTCCGTTTAGCTTTATTCCGCGTGCTTACAAAATCTTAGAGGAACTTGAAATACCCTTAAGATTTGTATGGGCACGTTGGCACGCTTGGTTTGTGCATCTGAATGACAGAGCAAAAAGGAATGTAATGCTACACCAAAGACTGATTCTATACACAGAAAGCCAGGAGAATCCAGATCCGATGCTCTTGCAGCCTTGTTCATATTCTGAAGGCATGGGTCTCCTTAGGATCCACATTTGATATCCTCATTTGGATTGAGCAGCACTTTGCTTGCGGAGTTAAGGACTTGCTGTAAATAACAGCACCAAGGGCTACATCCTGTCCACTTTTTCTGTCAAAGAGGTGAGGGGGAAAAAAAAAACAAAACAAAACAAAAGAAAACAAAACAAACAGTGGTGGTTAATAGACGATGATGTAAAACTCAGCTTATTTATAGAAGAGCAGGAAGAGGAAAATACACACAGACCATCTCCCCTGTGGAGAGTTGGGATGAGGTTCTGCACAGTTAAAGCTGATCCAAGAGGAAGGAAAAGGGTGTTTGCTCTTGCTGTGAGTTTTGTGTGGTGAATGAAGATGATGTCAGGCTATTTGTTTGGCACGCGTGTTGAGGGGAGACAGACCTCTCACACCTCGCCTGGCATTGTGTGAGTTCCCCAGTTCCTTTGCTCTTTCCGAGTGGCTCTGTGGGGCACGGGGAAATGTGTCTGAGCCCCCCCAGCCTTTGCTGTGGAGGGAGAAAAACTGCAACTGCTTGGACACCTCGAAGAACAGAGCCCTGGATTTGCCAGGAAGGCCAGCAGACAAGAGGAGAGGCAAGGCTGCTCGTGACAACCTCCCTGGCATTTTCAGCACCCAGCTGAAAATTCATTGTCAAGGCAGCATTTGGCTGGGAAAGGCCTGCCCACCATCCCACCTCTGAAAACAGCTAAAACGCTGGGCTATTTTAAGTGGTGCAGTAAAGAAGAGATGTCTGGGAAGTCTCTTAGGAGATGTAAATTGTCACAGCTCCTTCAGCAGCCCTGTGCCGAGGGAGGACGTGCCGAAAAAGTTCGAGTTTTCACTGCCCATCACCTCTTGTGCTCTGGATTCTTTTGCTCATCCAGCTGTTCTGAAAGGTGACACGTGTCTGGGGTGGAAAGGGATTCACCAAGGGCTGGGGAAGGTCCCTTTTGCCACCAGGCCCTTGGTGCCAGCTCAGCTGGGTCTGTGTTGGGAACCAGAGGAAAACCCTTCTTGGGTGCAAAGTGCATTCCTCATCAAAACCTCATTCCCAGGACAGAAGCCAAGCACTCTACGCAGCTGGTGGGCTCTCCCACTGCCATCTGATGAAGTACAGGAAAAGGAATTATGCCCTTTTCCCTTGCTTCTGCTTCCAAAGGATTCGATTACCATTTAAATAGCAAGTTTAGCAATTGCCCTGTGTTGTGTGTGTGCACATCTGCAGCACCTCCTCTGCAAGTCTGCGCTCTGCTCAACCTTTTGCCTTTCTTTTTTATGGATCTCTTGGTAGCTTCCTTACCTCATTAGGCTTTTGAATTCTGAAATAAAAACACGATGCCTGACTTCTCTGTCCCGCGTTTGTTTTTAAAGCCCCTTCTGAGGACATTAAATCAAGATCAGAGCCAATAACATTCTGCTTTAGGGGCACAGAGTGACTATTTAAGGTGTTTGGGACCTCCACATGATCATTTATCACAATATTATCCCAGTTCAAATGTTTAATTATGGCATATTTTCAAATCCCTTTCCAGAAGCTCTATAAATACCTCAGCAACATTTAGCTGCCAACACCTAAAACTATCTTTTTTTTTTCTTTGTTGTTGTTGTTGTTGTTGTTGTTGTTGTTGTTGTTGTTTTTGTTTGGTTGGTTTTTTTCTCCGTGCAGCCTGGCCTGTACTTTCTCTGCTGCTAGAGGAGATTCTGTTTACATCTGTGCTCTGGGAGCCCATAAATGTTGTGTCCTTTCTCTGCCTGGTGTTTGCTGCCAGGGGCTCAGTATCTCAATATCTCCTTTTGCAGAAGCAGCTCTGGGGTTTTGCCCTTCCAAGGGGGGAAGACAAAGCTCCTCCAAGGAGAAGGCTTCCCACACACACCTGAGCTATGATCTCCACATATGCTAGGACTTAAGGTTTTTTGTTGGGTTGGGTTTTTTTTTTTTTTCACTGTTCAGGGCGTGGGAAAGCAACATAAAAATAGTCATTTAGCACATTGGCTAAGTGATATTCAGAAGATTCTGTGCTAGACGGGGGCAGAGCCACGTGTGTGTATTGGAAAATAGTAAATTCATTGAAAAACGTGGCCTTAGTCTTTCTGGAATCATCAGGGGCTTGAGAACTGTCTGTGCTGGTACATTTATTTGGGGAAAATCCATTTATTTCAGGAAACGAGTCCTAAAATTGCCTGAAGGCTGGGAGATGGGAGGCAATTCTGCTCAAGCAAAAAAAAAAAAAAAAAGAAGAAAAAAGAACTAAATTTACCCACATCCCAAAGAATCCTTGCAAACCTGAAATGGGGGACATATCTTATTGCAGGTTTTGATGCCCTACTTTTCCTTTTTGTTTGTTTTTCCTTTCACAAGGCCCAGAAATCAGCATTTTGCTCAATCTGGAGGCCTTATTTTGTGTAGAAAATGATGCCTTTTTGAGGCATATCATTTTTTTCTCCCCCCCTCATGGAAGAAATTAATTTGAAATCTTTCTGCTTAAGGAAAGGCCATGGAAAAGTACTGGGAAAACGAGTCACTAATACAATAGGCTACAGAGCTACAAATATATGTGTGAAGAATCCGGAGAACACATAAAAGGAAAAAAGGCAAAACTTAAATGGCTAATTTAAAATGTTTCTGCAACCCCCATGGTAGAACTGAGTGGTAAGAGAAATCCACCTGGAAATCCATGGCCTGGGAAGAGCCCTACAATGCCAAAGGGTGACACAGGGCACAGCTCAACCCACCTGGAATCAGATTTTGGCAAGAGTTCCTAAGTGCTGCAAAACCTATGGGCGCTTGTCCAACCCCTACTGACAAAAAAAAAAAAAGGAAAAAAAAAGAAAGAAAAAAAATAGAAAAAAAAAGAAAAACGTCCCTCCTACTTCTAGGAAAATTTCAGGCTGCTCTGCTTGAAACTTTAGTTTTCTGCTGAAGATTAAGGGGATGATACCAAAGCCTTACACCCACCTTACACCTAAACACTTCAAGGTAAGTGTCAAAGCTCAGTGTGTGGGCAGGTCCCACAGACATCACACTGCTTTATTTTGTGATTTTTCAAGACTCTCTCGCACCCCTTTCTGAGAGTCCAAAGCCAAGTTTCCTCCTGGCTGGGTGGCTTGGCAGGTGTGACACCTCCTCTTGGGCCTGCTCCTGCTCTGTTCCTTCTTTCTAGGAACTTGCTGGGATTTTTCTGGTCTGTGTTTCCACCTGGCAGGTGGAACACCTCAGCCCACGGATTTTTAGAAAACGAGAGAGATGTTTGTGTTGAACTGCAGAATAAAGAGAAAAAATAACCCTTGCTAGAGAGCCAAAACGTGAATGTGTTGGAGTCAAGGATGACACCATCTCCTGGCCCTATTTCCACTGGCTCTGCTCCCAGACCACCCACTTTCACTTCTTGGTCTACATGACTGGCCAGCACCCAGCAGAACTGCTTTAAACCTCTAGCCCCTTTTTCATCCCCCCCCCCCCCCCCCCCCTCAAAACCTCCACCTGACAAATAGTTTTAAAATTCCCATCAATAACTCTGCAGCTAACCGTAGCAGTGAAGCCAGGCTCCCTTTTCCCCATGCATTTGAGGGCCTGGAAGGAGCCCAGGTAATAATTCAAGTGTTGTCCATTCCAGTGGTCCAGGACAACCTGGAAATGAAGCTCCCAGTTTTGCTGCTTCCCCAGAATTCCACATAATAAGCAGCAATTTTCCCAAAGTCCCCAGCCTTGATATATGTGTGCTGCAAAACCTGTTTGGGGGATGAAATCCTAAAAGAGACTGCAGCAAAGGCAAAGGGATATATTAGCATCTCATCAGCATATTGCGGTGACTTTGGTATGTGCAGCTGCCTGATTGCAATTAAAAGTCATTTCTATTTCTGCTTGTGCACATCCAGTGCATGATCAGATAGATACCATCAAGATTCCCAACCCTGTGGTGACTTTGAAACAACTCTGAGTTGTTTGGCTACCCCAGTGTTCACAAAACTTGAGAACTGTAAAGATACCTGATCACTGGAACTGCAAACACACGCCTGCCAGAAGCCTTATTGCTGGTTTGGTATCATTTAATGTATTTAATATTTAATAAAACTCTGCATGCAGAACATGTATAGCTTTGTAGGATTAAACCTCCTGAAGCTGCTGACCCACGAGGGCATTTCTCATCCTCCTCCTGTTGGCTCTCCTTCAGCTTTGCAATATTATAACCAGAACTGACCACTTTCTAGGAGTGGTCCTTGTGGGCAGGCAGAGCGGAACACAGAAAGGGTCTTTTGAAAGTAATGATGAGAAATATTAACTCTTTTGGCATTAAGTAGTCTTTTAGTCTTGAAAAAATGAACAAAACCAAACGGGTTCTGAGGTGCCTTTTGGAAAAACAGTGCCCTTCTGCATACTTGTCTAGAATTGGAACAGAAAACATTTCCTGGTGCTTGTATTTTACCTGAAGTCAAGTTTCTGCAGAGAGAAGAACAGTGTGAATTACAGACAGACAGACAGACAGACAGATAGATAGATAGATAGATAGATAGATAGATAGATAGATAGATAGATAGAAAGAAAAAAGAGAAACAGCTGGCATTTGGACCTTCATGTGCAGGAAATGAATGCCAACTCAGAACCCCTTTCCTCTCCAATTTCCTCTGCTAATGCTCATGAACTGGTTAGAGTGCACAATTAGAAGGAGGCTGCCTGTTTTCAATTAGGTCAGAGGAGAGGACCTGCCTCTTTCCTAAATGAATTGCAGATAAAGCTTCCCAGGAGTGGGCCTCCTTCTCCGGGGGCTGGCATAAATCAGGGAATGCAGCAGCAGCCTGCAGCATGACCCCAAGGAAAGCAGGGTCCAGCCTGCCCATGGGGCTCATCCTGCCCTAAAAAGGCATCGTGGCTTGTCCAGGAGAGTCCTGTCCTCCTTTCCCCCACGGTTTTCCAGCATTCCCAGTTTGCAATGGTGAGCACATCTGGGTCTCGTTCCCTGCCTTGAGTCTGATAGGGCTGGGGGGAGGTGGTCTCTCTCTCTCTCTCTCTCAAAGTCCTTGTCAAGAAGACGGAGGTGCTGGAGCAATCCGAAGGGCAAGAGTGAGTTATTTTTGTTGACAGGATTCCAACAAG
This sequence comes from Cinclus cinclus, assembly GCF_963662255.1. NCBI lineage: Eukaryota > Metazoa > Chordata > Aves > Passeriformes > Cinclidae > Cinclus > Cinclus cinclus. The sequence goes on from NC_085047.1 coordinate 1,196,452, forward strand.
TAACAGTTCTGGCTAATTACTCTGTGATTGGTTTGGAATGTTAATACCGACTTCCAGAATCTCCTTACTTTCTTGTCCATCACAAAGGGATTTCCAGCTCTGGGCTGGTTTGTTTTAAAAAACAGAAACACAGCAAATAAAATAGAGCAATTGAAGTAATTCGCTAAAGCCCCTCAGGCCCGGGGATTAACAGGGAATAACAGCTGGAAAACCAGGTAGTTCCACAGGAGGGGCACTCAGGGGAGCCTTAGGAAGGCAGGTGACCAGGGGAACCGGGCACTCAGCATTAGCTGAGCCCCAGCAGTCACCAGGGAGATTCTCCTGTCCTTTTAATGTTCTAAAACCTTTGGTTCGCAGCGGTTTTTCCCTTGGTGACGTTTAATAGGAGAGAAAATAACTCTGCGTTCATATGGGAAGCAAAACCTGCCATTCCAAATCTACATTAAGGGGAATTAAAGTGCAGCCTCACCCCCTTCTCTTCCCCCACATGCTTCAGAACTGGGGCCAACTGGTGCTTCAAACTAATGCTGGGAAAAGGATTTCCTTCTATCCAAAATGCTCTAAAATTGTCCAGTCCTCGTTCTGCAGCATCTGGCATCGGTCACTTCTTGGAGTCAGGCTGCAAAGGACAAATCTAAAGGACTGGGATCAAAAGCTCTGCCTCTGTGAGGCTGTATTAACATTTTTTTCCTGTAAACCAGGATCTTTCCAGTGCAGGGAAAGTCCCATCTGAGGGCCCCTAGGTGTTCAGCCCGAGCTGTGGGGATGGGAACATTGTGAATGTACAGTGTCACAGAACAGCTAAGCCACACCTCAAACACCTAGGGCCAGGATTCTGCTTCCCTCTGGCAATTAATGGACTCTATTCTGTGAGATTTCAAAACAGGGCATCCCAAAAGCTGATTGACAGCGTTTACAGAGAACTATGATTTTAGTGTGACACCAGTACAACCTGCTGATGGACCTTTTCCCTTAAGCTCCATTCCATTCCATTCCATTCCATTCCATTCCATTCCATTCCATTCCATTCCATTCCATTCCATCCCATTCCATCCCATTCCATTCCATTAATGGGGAATCTGTGCCCTGAAGTGCAGGAGGAGCTGAAGCTCAGAGCCCTTTGGAGGCCATGCACAGCTGCAAGGCCACGGCTTATGGAGCTGATTAAAGGATGGATCACACTCCATGGGCTGCTCCGTGAGCAGCCGGCACTAAATCTCACACGAACGGAATCTCTGAAGTGACGGATGCGAGGAACAGCTTCAATGTTTGGGAGGTTTATGTGGCTACACAGGGCTCGTGTGCTGAGCACCACAGCTAGGGCTCCCTGAGAAATAATTCAAAGTGTGTTTCCAAGGACACGCAAGCCTTGAGGATGCTCTGCACGGGGCTGGATTCTGGTTTTTCTCTGTAAAAACAAAAAACAAACAAAAAAACCCAACCAAACAAAAAAAAAAACGAGGACTAGACACGTCCCCCTCCAAACCCCGTGGTGCTGCTACGGCAGCGGGGTGTGCGTGGTGAAGCTCGATGCATTTATTCCGATACAGCGCCGATGGAAAAACCTCCATTCAAGGAAACGGGCTCGAAGCCAGGCCCACAGTGAGGCCTTGTCTGGAGCTGTTACTGTGGTGGTGGATTCTATAACAACTGTATCATAAAACACTTTACAAAAAGAGTCGTGAACTCTGCCAAAGAGTAAGGCTTATGTATTCTGTTTAAACAGAGGAAGTTGCTCGGTGACTTGGCAGCCAAGCACGACCCCCAGTTAGGGGGAGCTGAAGCCAACATCAGAGAAACCATAAAAGCAGAGAGTTAATATCAAGGCTCACATCTTTCCAGCCTGTTACTGGTTCTTATGAGTATTTCTGAGCTGGATCTAGAGCTGGGCAAGGGGAAAATGAAAGGGCTGTGTGATGAGGGCGACAGCCCCCCGCACGCAGGCAGCCCGGGCACGCATTTGTGCAGGCTGCCAGCTTGAAACTGCTTTTTTGGGGAAATTGATACCCCAATTCCTCTTGACGTCAGTGGGGCCAGAGTTTCCCCTTTTTGTCTAATGAAATGTCAGAGGGTGAAGTGAAGTGGGTATCACGGAAAGAAAGAATGCAAATATAAATAGAATGCGGGAAAATTAGTAGCTGACAAATATTCCTTCCTTGTTGCATGGATGATCTGGAAGTTATAAAGAAAAAAAAATAAATCCCCACATTTCTTTGCATTCTGTAAAGAATAAATTAATCCCCAGGTTTCTGGTTAGGGAAGATAAATAAATGTCTGAATAAAAGGAAAGAGAGGAAATGAGAGGCAGGAACACATAACTTTTCACTCAGAAGGGTCTGAATCTTGGCTAGGACGAGGCAACAGCGTAAAATCATTTTCTTGTATTCTTGAGCCAAGGTTTGATGGAATGGAGGCTTTACTGACAGCGCTGCCTTAAATAAATGCCTCTCCTGACCTTTGATTCCCACTCCTGAGCAGCAGCACGCTGGGTCTGTGGAGCCATGTCCTAAAGAGGCTTGAACAAGCCGTCGAGTTCAGAATAAAAGCTCTGCAGGAGTGTTGGGAAGTCGCTGGGAAGATGGTGATGCCATCAGCTTTGGCACGGGCGTGGAGCCGGGTGACACCGGGACGCTTGTCCTGGCTGTGCGTGTTCCCTGGGTTTGGCAGGAGAGGCAGCCCTCCTTGTGCCCATCCTCCTGACCAGGGAGACAGGGATGATGAGGGCAGCAGGTCTGGGACACAGCCCTGCACGAGCTGTAACCAAGCTCAGGATGGCCTGCCATGAAGCTCTCCATCCTCCTTTTCCCCCCACCTGCTCATCAGTCCTTGTCCTGCGCTGTGCTTTCTTCCACCCACCTCTAATTGCTTTTTCTTCACTCTGCACCCAGTCTGGTGCTTCTGTCACTGGTCCCTGGCTAATGCTGTCCTCACCTGGTGCTCCTGGATGTGCCAACCTGCTCATCCCTGCTCCCCCAGGGATTCTCTGCCCACTGGACACCTCCCTAGCCACCTGCAGAATCCAGCCCTGTTCTGTAACTTCCCTCGCCTTTATCTGTCCTTATCTCTCAGGGCCAGAAGTTTCCTGTTGGGTCACCTTAACCCCACAGCTCCCAAAACAGAGGAAGGAAGAGGAAGGTGGTGAGAGAACACTCCTCAGCCATTCGCTGTCAGCCCGGGTGGCTGTCCCCACAAACACTGGGCAGAACAACCACCTGCGGAGAAGTTTTGCAGCAGAAGTTCGGGTGCTTTAGTGACTGCAGCGTGAACTTGGATCAGTAATGACCAACTGCTGAGAAGGAAGCACCCGGTGGTGAGAGGTACAGGCAGGAGCACCATGAGTTAAGACCAACACAAATAATCATTTCACACTGCTGGGTCGAGTTGTGGTGCTGTTGGCTGGTCTGCTCTGTCTAGATTTAGGGACTGCTCTCCAAGAAGGATGGCAGGTGGAGACTATTCCAGAGAACCAAGACTTGAGCTAAGTCAAGCTGTATCTGGTGGGGGTTTTGCTGCCTTCCCTTTGAATTCTTTCCATCTTTCTGCTCTTCTCCTTTTAGAGACACCAAGCCTTCCCCTTCCTTTCTTCCTTTTGCATCCCATCATCCATCCTTTTTTATCCAGGTTTTCATTTTGGCAGGATACGCCTGGTGACACCACGCAGGTATTTCTTTCAATAATTGGAGGCAAAAAGCTACTTGAACATGCACATTCAGAAAGATTTAATTCAAATCAAACGGATACTATGAATGACTAAAAACTCCCCACAAGCTGTAAAACATGCAACATATGCAGGCAACAAAAAATGACTTAGCGTTAGTCATGGTTGTGAATGCTGCTTTAGGTGGAAAATTGTGAAGAGGAGCTTAAAATAAGTGAGTGAAATGAAAAATAGGTGAATGAAAAATAAGATATTTATTCTCATACTGTCAGGGGCTTGAATTTGCACACAGAGTCCTGAAATCATGCAGATGAACTCAGCTTACACTGGGGGGGGGAAACCCACAATAAATCAGCTACAAAGCAGTTAATGTTCATGGCAGATGCTCTGTTTGTTTAACAAGTACTTTCAGGCTTGCCTTTTTTTTTTTTTTTTTTTTTTTTTTTTTTTTTTTTTTTGCCCGGAGAGAAGTGTCTCTCTTTTAATGTAAATGACGATGGTTCTTTTAAAAAAACAACAAGTTAAGCAGCAAAGAATAAAACATATTTATTCTAAATGGAAAGGCAATTACCTCAGTGATGTTCCCCTGAGCATAAAAATCTACATGCACTGCTCAGTGGAGCTCCAGTAACCACTTTTGAGAGTTGTCTGCGTGTAGAATTGAGTTGGTTTTAATTGCTTGTTGAATTACCTGGGTTTTAGCCCTTGCAGCTGTAAATTGGTTACAAGCTGAAGTGGGAAATGCTGAGAAGTTGTGGGTTTCAAAATAAGCCTTTAAAGTGCTTTCCTCTACGTATAAGGAACTTCCAATTTGAATTGTTGGGGGGTGGGGGAAGAAGAAATTGCAGGGGATGCACCGTTCAGACGTCCGAACAGATTTTTCATTCAGGTTTTTCCAGACAGAGGGAGAAGAGCTTTTGGGTAGTTTTGAATTAATTTCCACCTATCAGAGACAACAGATTGCCCCACCGGTGTCTCCAGCTAATAGGAAGGAACAGATTCAGACCCACGACCTCTCATTGTGTTTGAAAACTTCTGGCGAATGACAGGATGAGATAACGCGGGACTTTTAAATGGTTTCCTTGAGTCAACTGAGGATCTTGGTGTGGATGCCAGGAATTCCACTGCGATCCCTGCTGTGACTTCCGGAGAAAGGAACATTTGCAGCAGCACCAAGAATGCAGTCCTGAAAGCTGGTCTGGGGGAGAAATGGTGTCACCACCAGGAACGGTGCCAGTCAGTCCAAAGGCAGCTGCTCGAGGCTGAAACTCCCACCAGGAGTCCAGGGCACGGATTCACCCAGCAGGAAACCTTTGCTGCACCTCGCACGTTCCTTCCCGCTCTGGGGCCTCCAAGTGCCCTGTCCTGCTCTGGAGCTGTGGCTTCACCCCAGAGCTGCTGTGGTTCTGCTGCCCAGCAGGGCATCACCCATCTCAGGCAGCCCAGAAAGTTGAGATCCCACCCCGTCTGCTGTCCACAAGCAGGGAGGTGTTGGGGGCAGTCAGAGTGAGCCCAGCACTCTGCTGGAGGAGCACAGATCCTACACAGAGAGCCTGCACACCTCAGGCTGTGATGGGGAGCACCAGGGACACCCTAAAGCTGCACCAGGTGTTGAGGTCCAGGCACTGGAGGGGCAGCTGGGGAAATCAGAGTGTCAGTGTGCTGCTGGCTATGCCAAGGGAGCACACAGACACACAGACGCACGGACACACAGACAGACACTGCTGGCCTTGCTGTGTGTGCTGACACCTGCAGTGAGGACTTGGGGAGGAGCAGCTCAGTCAGCACACGTGTTACATCACACTTTTATTTTCCTTTTCCAGGCAAATTTTAACTGGCTCCTTTTTGGTGGGTTTTTTTTTCTTTTTTTTCTTCTTTTTTTTCTTCCTCCCTGGTGTGATTCAAATACCAGGCTGAGGAGGTCGTTCACAGGAAGGATTTGTTCTGTGTTTGGCTGGCTGGAGCCCTGTGCTTTAGGAGCCAGCCAACACACAGAACACAGTGTGTAGATGTCCTGCACAAAGCTGAGGCCTCCTCTGTCCCTGTTCTGCAGTGAGTTCCCCGCTGCAGGAAGGACACAGGGGATGTTTTCCTGTGTCTCAGGTCACGAGTTCTGCTTTTCACCCTGGGGCTGATTAAAACCTCAGAGACTGCTGAAAAGTCTCCCCCTGGCTCGGATGGAGCATCCTTGCAGACAGCACAAATGCCTGGTGGAAAGGATGCAGCTGCACATCAGTGTTTGGAGCAGGGGTGGGATCCAGGCTGGCATCCTCGGCTCGGAGCATCCCTGGCAGAGTCCTCACAGGAGATGAGGGGGTGCAGAGGGGAATTTCCCCAACAGGAGGGTCCGAGTGTCCCATCCCAGGCCGGGTACCACACGTGCGCTCTCCACTCTGTGATGGACGTGGAGTTCCCAGGAGCCTCCTGCTCTCCATCCACAGCCCTGCTCCGCATCCAGCTCTGCATGCCTGCAGAAATGTCCCTGTGGAAGTCCTTTCAAGGCTTTTCAGTGACAGCTGTGACATTGCAGAGCCCAGCTCAGCTGCAGGGCTGCTGCTTTTAATGCAGAAAGGGGCACTGAGAAATTCCTCTCTCTTTTCTAGTTATGTCTTCCTTACAGGAAGTTTTTGATATGGCTTTGGTCCAGCTGGCTCTCTGAGGAAAGGAGAGTCTTTCCACACATAAACCTGCCTTGAACTTTATGATTTAAAAAAAAAAAATTAACACTGACAAAATTAAACCTGTCAATTGTCAGTTGGTTTAATGAGAGCAGGGAGGGGAAAGAGGTTGTTTTAGGCATGTGGGACTTCTCCTTCTTAAAAACAAAACGGAAACTTAAAACCAAACAGTGCTGCAAATGGGTCCGAGTGATCTCTGCAGGCAGGGAGAAGGGGACTGCGAATAAAGAGGGTTGTTTTAAGGACTCAATAAGCAATGAAGCCCCCCTTTAGGCTGGGCTGATCACAAGCAAATGAATAGTGACTCCAATTTCTGAGCACACAGCCCCGGGAAGTCACAGCCCTGGCTGGCTGGCCTTTAAAGCCAGCTTGAGGCCTCTCTGTGAGAGTTAATTTGAGGACAAAGGGAATAAAATAGGAAGCGCATCACTTTGTGGATGAGTGTCCTCCTGTTACAGAAATCATTCTCCCGCAGGGAGGAAAAAGGGCTCATCTTCAGTGGCACAGCAAGGCCCCTCTGCCAACATTCTCACAAAGGGTCTGAAGCAGATGAAAACCTCCAAAAATCTGTCCAGCTCATCCCTGCCCCTTGTAATGTTTTATGAGGAATGAGGACTAGAGAGAGTTTTTGGGAGGGGCCGCATAAATGAGCACGTAGCGCCACTGCCTCTGGGAAAAAAAAAAAAAAAAAAGAAGACAAAATTACTCCTGAGGCCGCTTTTGGTGTTGGAAATCCTCATTTTTGTCTTGTGCAATAGGCACAGAGGGACTGGCAACAAAAGATGAATCTGGCTGCGACTGCAGTGCACCTCTCTGGATTGGCAGTGAGGGATTTTGAGTGGCAGAACTAGGGATTTATTGGGAAGTGGGCATCTGTAACAGGAAAGGGCAGGGCTCCCCGAAAGGAAGTGATGCCTTTCTCCCAGGGATACTGGGCACATCAAAGGGAACCAGAGACCTTGGAGATCTTTCCTCCAGCACCCCAGCGGGTCCAGTGCATTCCTGAGCTCCACACAATGCAGATCTGACCTGATTTCAGCCTCTCTCCTCTGAGGAAAACCAGCTAATTCAACCTGCCAGTCCAACTCGGGGCAGAGAATTTTGTACCCGGACTACGCAACGACTCAATCGAATTTCTCTTGAAGAGAACTCCTAGAGCAAATTAGATTATCTAGACGTGTAACAGGAGCTCAGGATGAGCACAGTGTAGAAATTGGTTGCGTAGAGTGATGTTCCTGGGTGTTTCCTAGCCTTACACACGTGACAAAGATGTCTAATCTAGTGACTGAGGACTCACATCAATGTCTTCCCAAAGTGAGGGCTGACACCAAGAATGTGCAAGCCATGGAAAACAGAGAAAAACGGACAAAAATACATGATGAGCAGACTGACAGGAATTTGTGGTAAAGCCAGATTGCTACGAGTTCTACTTCATTTTTGCTCTGCTGCTCTACAAGTCAGACAAATGAGGAAAAGCCATTTTTGCCAGTCCGTGTGCACGTATAGGCATTGCTGTGCTAATTGTACATTGTTTGTACTAATGTACAAACTCGCCCAGAACCCGTTTCTTCTCTGAATCAGCAACCCACAAGGCTCAGGGCTAAGTGCAATTTCTACTGAAGAAAAGGATAATTACAGTTCATTAGTAGATTAGGCACTCAGCTCTCTTTAGAGAACACCCTTCAGAGCACTGCCTTTGCTTGCTCCTGAAGCAAGGCAAAATCAGGCTTAAAAAAAATAAAAAAGAAGAAGAAGAATCAAAAAGTGCTGTAGAACTCTAAATGCCAGTAAGGAGAAGAAAAACACTTTAAAGCCTAAAGAAATCCTCTTGTTCTTTGTGTCCTATGGGTAAAGTCTTGGACTCGCAGAAGCCAAAGGCAAGTCTCCCACTCAGTTTAGCCGGGCCAACATTTCAACACGCTTTGTGAATTCTCAGCATGTATGACTTGATCCCTTCTAAGGAGATTTATAGCAAGCGGGAGAAGCTACAACTCCATAAAACGTTGGTGTGTGCCCATGAAGTGAATTAGCAGACGCAGAAGATTTTGACACTAAAAGTCGGGTTTGCAAATGGAGCCCTTCATCAGCTTGAGCAAATGCGGTGTGGTAAATCCGGATAATTCCTGGAGAATTTCTGAGCCTGTGGTTTCTGGGTTGCACCCTTTGCCTGCCGAGAGCCTGACTCTGCAGCCAGCACCAATTCTGTCCCAGCAAGCACCTAAGACCACATCCCTGCGACGCATTCCAGGATTTTCCGTTCCTGCTGCGCTACCTCCACGGACAGCAAGGGTCGGTGTCAAACCTGGGACTTTTCTGTAGGGAGCTCAACTGATTTTCCATACAGAAAAATATCCCCTATACATTGAAATGCATGAGAATCACACACCTGGGTACAAGGCAGTGTTTTAAAGTATCCTGCCATGAATTTTACATGAAGAGGAAGCAGGACTGAAGAAGCCTAAAAAGTCAAACCGTGGCTTTTTAAACAAACAGCCCAGCTTTAAATTAATGTATCTGGGATTCCTCTGAAGATAGAGATCACGTTGGCTGTGCTGCACCGATGGACTAAAATTAATCTTGAAAAGGATTTTTAAGCAACCTAAATTCCCTCCTTCCCCACCACGGGCTCAGAGCCATCTGGGGCCGCAGTGGGGCCAGGGGCAGGTTGAACATCCCAGCTGATAACAAAGGTATTAATCTGAAGTGCTGCCTATGCATTTACCTCAATGCTCGTAAACTGTCAGGCTGCAAAGGCAAAATGTTTTATTTAATTCCGAAGCAGACTCCCATAACCTTAGCTCTCCACGTCGAGGTGGTGAAAGGAAAACACCATGTGTATAAACCAGGCTGTCTGACATCCAGAGGCAGAACACTCAGCCTCAAGGTCTGCCACAACTCCTGTGCTTGGGGCTGCAATTAAACTTTTCACCTTCAAAGAAGGAATAGTTTTGAAAACAAGAATAACCCTCTAAACGATGCTGACACAAGCTAGCATATTTACTTCGCACATTTCTGGAGTACTTCTGGACTTTTCAAGACAGGATTCAGAGTGCTGGGAGAAATTTGCCACCTCCAGCATTCGGGCCAGGGCAGCGTGGGGAGTGTCCCAGTGACAAGCAGAGGGACACGGTGGAATTAGGCAGGGGAAAGATTGATTTTCTTCTGCCCGCAGCAAATGGATTTGCTAAGATCTCAGAGCTCAGATCGGAACAGAATTCCTAACACTTTAACCGTCTAGGTCATGCATTATGTACACCATACTGCCTCGAATGCTTGACACAGGATTAAAACAGGCGGGAGATGTTAGAAGTTGCTGACGCGAGCAGGATGTGCTGCAGATGGGTAAAAGGAAGGCATCAGCAGGAGCTTGGTGCTGATGGACCAGTGCTGGTCTATCTGCCCTTTTTCCTGAGCACAGTGAAATACTTTGAGAGTTGAGGAAAGCTTTCAGCCTAATCAACACTTGGGCTAATCGGTCATTAAATGAATGAAACCGAGGGCAAGGGGTGGGAAGAGCTTTCAGTATTTGCCAGCAGGGTGGAGAGGAGGACTGCCCTGATGCCCAGCACCACGGGGATGTTTGTGAGATGAGGCAGCTGGGCAGCTGAATATCCACACTTGGAGGCTCTCCAGGGGCTCACCCTGCCTGTCCACGGGTGAGTGGGGAAGGCACGCACAGAACAGGGTGGGGAAATGTGCTCCATCCCCAGAAACCACCTCTGCTCCCAGGGATCTGAGGGTTAGGGGAGTATGGGGCACAATTTAAATCACAAAGCATGGATTTCCTTTGAAGCTTGCACTAACTACTTGCTTCCCCGATAAATCCTTCCGTGTTTTTATTCTCGGGACACTCCATTATTTTTCACTTGTTGAACTACTTCGGTTCAACCTGAGTTTAGAACAACAACTTGTCTTTTGCGCTCCACACCCAGTTCTTCTCCACACCCCGTGACCAGAGGCAAACTGCGATATTGAGCACCCGGTGTGCTCTTTTGGGCAGTTTTTATTCCTTGTTCACACAAAAATGAAGGACAGACCTTCTCTCTGAGGGAGCCTGCCTTGGGCTGTGTGCTCACCTCAGCGAAAGCAGGACGTTTCCCCCCTGTGTGAGTGACTAATTCGTGCACCCAGAAAAGCTGGCTGCAAAAGCAGCTTAAAACATTTGGCCTTTTCAAAGTAATATTTCTCCCTGCTCCTGCCAGGCAGGGGGAGAATTATATCCCCCTTTATATGACAATTTTAACAGAAGCTGGTTCAAAGCAAACAGTAAAATAAGTCTGGGGGCCTCCCGGGCTCTATCACAGAATGCTGTGTGTAGCCAGCTGAAAGAGCTGCAATTTGTAAGAATCAACAAGTGGCCTAAAGGATGAAACCCTCCACAGGACAATTCATTTCAGGTTTCCTTGGGCTCCTTCACCGCCTTGTCACGTACTTATCTCACAAATTCTCTGGAGGAAGGAGCTTTTTTTTTGTTCATTTTGTTTGTTTGGTTGGTTGGTTGTTTTTTTTTTTTTTACCCCCCTTTGCAGCGTCCCCAGCACAAAGCGGTCCCACCTAAGGCTGGTGGGTGTTGTCATCGTGGAAATAATTGCAAGGATCAGATTTGCAGTGGAGCCTCCATAGCTGTTCTTGAGGTTACACAGCAATGTTTCCCTTAGCTCTGCAGCCTGATGTGCAAACCACGCTTATCCTGGGGAGCTCCTGACAGAAACTTGGCTTTTAGCAAGCACTGAAGCCCATGAGTTGTTGCTGTTCCACTGGATGGAAACGCTTCCCCGAGCAGTGGGGGGACTGCAGCCCACACATGCATGTCTTGCTGTAGGTGTCCCCCTTTTAAGTCCCCCTTCCCTGGGAGATGTGTTGCCCATCTTACCCCTCTCCAGACCCAAATTTCCACGTGTTTCTGAGCCAGATTGTTCCCCCCCCTCGGGCGACACAGTTCCCCTGGAGCCATCAGTGCCCCGTGGGGAGGAAGTGTGACCCCATTGCAGAATGAAGCAAGCTTCCTACCCTGGGCTTTGAATTACTGGAACTGCAAACAATTTGCATTATTCATGGAAAACAGGCCTTTCCTCAAGATCCCTCCTGCCAGCAGCAGTGGTGAAGCATCAACTGCACGGGGCTACACTCCTTGCTGGGATTGTTACTAATATGCATCACAATGAGGAAACTGCTCCCTCTTCCCCATGAGCAGAGAGGATTTAAACATCTCCCTTCTGGAGAAAACAGGTGATTCATCTCTCTCGCTGGGAGGAAAGACTGACATATGTTGAGCATATTGTACCCTGGCTTGTGAAGTTACAAAGCTTCCTCTGTAGGCAAGGATCACTCAGAGGAAAACGCCTTCCTTTGCTCTCCCTTCCCTCCAGTGGGGACCATTTGATCCTTCCCAGGCTGCAAACAAAGCTGCCTGTGTGCAGCTGGGAAGGGCTGCTCCAACATGGGACATGTGCAGCTGAAACCAGCCACGCAGAGAGTGGCTGGGGCTTGGCTAAATTTCATTAAAGTCGTTCCCTCGCTTCAGCTGGGAGCCCGGGCAATCTAAAAATACTTTGGTCCTTTCCTCTGATTTTAGGCCTTTTTTTTTTTTTTTTTTTTTTTGCGACAGAAAATGTTACCTAAGGGGTTGTTGGGCTTTTTAAAGGTATGTTCTAACCTATAACCATTTGTCTGTTGAAAAAAAAACCCAAACAACACAGGTGCCTGCTTTCCGGTGGGATTTTTTTAGACTGCAGGCTAGCTGAAGCAAAAACTCTTACCCTGCCTTTTTCCAGCACGATGCCATCAGTTCAGCTTCTGCAAAGAGGTCCCAAAAGCGTTAACACCCAAATTTTCTCTTTGAGCAGAAGGAGCGCACTAACAAAAGGAGCTCTGCTTTCCACCGGGCTGATGTGTGTGAATGTGCAGTGCTGCCATCTCCCAGGGCTGCCCTGCCCTCATCTTTCCAAAGGCTAGCTCTCAGTTAATTCTCACTTAGGTCAGAGAGTTCTCGAACTCTCCGAGACTCTCAAAAGCCCCTCTACAGCTCAGTGCTGCGTCCCCGTGAGTTCTGCCCAATTCCCTGTGCCTTTGGCCGTGGAGGAGACCAGGAAATGCACAGATACATCTTGACTTGTCCAGTGCTGCACATTAAGGCACAATTACAGCCTGGGGACAGCCCCGGGCTCTGCACCAGCTCAAATCAATCCCTGGCAGTGACAGCTTGACAAAAGGGTCAGGGGAAGGATTTCAGGTTATTTTCCACAGTAGTGACTGCTCAAGTACTGAAATCTGGCTGAGATCCTGACTAGTTAATCACTGCCAGGGAGGCTTTAACCTTTAGGTACCAGAAGTGGTAGGTCACCCATAACTGAAATGAGGCTTGAATTTATGGTCATATTACAATGGAGAGCTTGTGGAACTTCTCCCCCACCATTTTTATGTGCTACTGCCCTGTTGAAATCATGCTGCATAAAAGCTGTCAAAATACTTGCAGAGAACGGACAGGAAAAAGGAAAAACAATTCTATTTTAGCAGTATAAATACCTTAAAGAAAAGAAATCAGAATATTCCAACAACAGCTGAAACCTTCAGTCAAAAGAACTTTATAACATAAATAACTCCTCCTCAAAAGCCAGAGCACTTAAAGCAGGTGACTACTTTTTTTCCCCAAGCAGTAAAATGACAGAAAAATCTAGTCCTAGGTTAACCAAAGCTAGTCACAGCTTCAGGTCAAAAAAACATCAGAGGATTTGAAATGTTTCAGCTTCTATTTTCACACTGGTATTTTTCAGCTCCTCATTTCGCAATGACATTTTCATTTTAAATTGACCTTAAAAAAGGTTTTCAAAAAAGGACAATGAAATGCTTGGGTCATCCTCAGGCAATTCCCTCCTTTTTCCTTCCTTCCTTTCTTCCCTTCTAAGTGTCCAAATCAAACCCCGAACCACGATTCCTTTTCCTGGGAGTATTTTGCTTACCAGGCACCTCATCTTTTTCTCCTGAGTTCCAGAAGTGACTGGTGTAGCCACAGATCCCTTCGGACTGTGGACAGAGCCCATAAATGCCAAACTCATCCACTCCAGAATCCTCGCAGCAAATGCCAAGCATGCCCTTATTAATATTCCATGAAGGCTTGGGGATCAACAGCAGCATGTATAAAAGCATTTAATGACAGCAGGGCTTATTACCAGCATGATTTGGCCTCATCTGGCCTCTACTGGCAAAATAATGTGCATAATAAGGTATGTTAATGTTGGGCTCTTTGGCAGGCCTTGGAAGATGAGACGGTGCAGCTGGCGGGACGGAATGGGAGCAGCTGGAAGGGGAAGATTTGGGTCCTACATATTAAACCATTTGACATTTGGTGTCTGAGGGGAGCGCTGTTTAGAGCTAATAAATAACTCACCAATGATGACAACCTGTACTGACAGCTTTTGTTATGGTCTGGTTAATCCTCAGATTCGGCTTTGTCCTGCCGGGCCATCTGCCTCCCATTCATTTTTTAGGGTTTTCCCTCTTGCTTTGTCAGGAGTCGCGCGCTTGGGAAGTCACAGGGATGTGGAGCTGTGTCCGGGAGTCATCCCTGCCTCCGGGAGGGGCAGGAGCAGCAGGGCTCAGAGGGGAAAAGGCAGGAATGGGTGCACAGAGGGGATTTTGCCACAGATCCTCAGTGCTGCAGATCCGCTTTCCTCCAAGCATTCCCATTTCCAGGCATGGGGAAATGCCACTCTTTTTCCTACCGGGTGGATGTGGCCTGTTTCTGCCAGAGAAATGTCAACCCTCTCTCTCTCTCTCTCTCTCTCTCTCTCTCTCTGCAGACATCAGCACCAATGATTCTGTCACAGCCAGAGGTGACAGGGAAGCAAGGCTGTGGAAATTCCCTGCGGGACACAGCTGCTCCTCAGGGAAGTGGCATCCCCGTGTCCTCATGGTGCCTGATGTCTCTCGTTCTTGGGACGTGTTCAGCTCTGATAACCCTGCCTGAATGAGAACAGTTTTCCCAGATAACCTGCTGGGATACTGAATTCCTGGTGGTTTCCTGCCTGGGAAACCTGGACCGAACTCCAGAGTTTCTGTCAGAACTATCTGCAAGGTGTGCACCGCATCCTGTGTGTGCCTTGGAAGTGACAAACTGCCTCCAAATGTGCCCCAGGGCCGATTTCCAGGTGATTTCCAGGTGCACAGACTCCACCAGCCGGGAACGACTGCAGCTCTCAGGGCAGGAGACGGGCTAAAGAAAAGAAGCAGCAATAAAAATATTAGGAAGAGAGGGAAGTGGTCTGGAAGGGCAGCACCCAGAGCATCTCAGGAGGCGTTTGTCACCTTGTCTGTCGTTAGGAAAGGAACTCAGAACCTTGACTTCCCAGGTTAGCATGGAGAACAAGCAGTGGAGAGGAGTTTGGAAAGAAAGGCAGCTGAGGACAGGTCTGGAAGTTGCTTTCTTCATAAAGCAGCCCAATTTGTGGAACGAGTTCAAGCACAGGAGCCAAAAAAAGGAAAAAACAATGAAGGGAAACTTTAGGGTCCCCACCTAAAAACAGCAGTTTTCAGAAAAGATTGTCCATCTCACTGGAAAGGGTCACACCACAGGTGCCTTCCCTGAGCCCCACCAGGATGTGAGGTGCAGCCATCCTGGGAAACCAGCACCTAGCATATAAAAGGTACTATAAAAACAAGTGCTTGAGACCAAGAAAGGAGCGTTTATAACACTGTAGACACTTTAAAAATATTCTTCAGCTTCCCTCAGGGAAGAAATTAAAAACTTCCAAATGAATGGTACAGCCTTCATCTGTGTGGGTTCCCTTTTGTTGTCTCATGAGTAAGATCCCAAGGAAGAAGTGGGTGCCCTTTTCAGAGAGTTTTGCATGTACCAGCCTATTTTTCCACCTGTTAATGGATTTCCATCCCATCACTCACACCGTGATGTTCCAGCACCATCACAGCAGCCTTCTCTGAATATTAAATGCAATTCATGAAAGCAGCTCTGTCTCCTGATCGCGCACTTAATCACAGTTAATAATACCTAAATATAATGGAGCAGGCACTGCACTAGGGCAGCAAACAAATTATTCCTGTGCTCTCCCACTCCACTTGGAGCTGATGGCTCTCCTGGGGAGCCTGGCTCACAGGCAGACTGGATCTGCTGCAGCGTGCAAGGAAAATTCATGTGGGAGCAGTCTGGTTGTCCCTCTTTTGCTTTGTCCCGTCTCCAGCCCCAGGGAACCAGGAGAGCTCCCAGACTGAGTATGGAGTGGGGGAGAAGGGGTCAAGGCTCTGGAGATAACCTGTTAACCAGCAGCACTATTCCAGCCTCTAGGATCATCTGGGCAATCCCCTGGCACTCAGGAAAATCTCCTTTTCCATGAGAAGAAGGAGTCCCCTGTTTCCCACCTCTGACCTGACTCGGGGAGCTCCCAGGAGCAAGAGCACCGCGCTGTCCACTCAGGGGCACCCCCAGGGACAGCGAGCAACTCCCCAAAAACTTTTGTCCTTCAAGTCCCTCTTTTTCAAACCGGGCATGAGGTTTATTTGTGCCCAAAAGGTGGTTTAAATTCAGTGGAGCTTGCAAGGCCCTCAGCCAGCAGAGCTGGAGTTGCTGAGAGACCACCTTAAAAATGCATCAGCCTAGAGACCAAATGTGTTTCTGCCTCTTCATAAAGTGCTGATAAATCATGTGACAAACATGAAAAAAGTCCAGGATGCTGAAGGTTTTTCCACACTACTCATGGCATGATCATTACAGAAGCATAAGTATAGCAAAGCCTCATACCACACAGTCTTGGCTTTTATATATATATATATATATATATATATATATATTTTTTTTTTTTTTTTTTTTTTTGCTCTAGATGAGCCACAGATGTCCTTTACAGAATAAGTTATAAAATACATATAAACATTTGTCACTGTGTGGGTTTTTTTTTTAATGTCTCGCTCCTGTCTTTCAGTGGGACTTTGACTGGACTCCTTAGGAAAAGCAATGAGAAAACCTTAATTAAAATTTTGCTGCTCCCTGGACATCTGTCGTAGAGTGTTATGCAAAATATTACACGTGGTTATAAATACACATTCATCTTTTATTTTAAACACATTAGTAATTGGGTTTTACGGGGCCACGGGGATTTATTAGGCACAGGATTGCAGCACTGAAGGCACACAGGCGTGCACAGGGATGGAGACGCAGACGTGTGCAGGGATGGGATCCCGGGATGTGCACAAAGGCCCGGGGAAGCTTTCTGCCAGCTCCCACGTGAGCAGTGTGTGCTTTGCTCCTGGGCTTCCAGTGACACTCACCACTGCCCTGCCGCTGCAAAGGTGACTCCGGTGTCCTGTGAACGAAGGGTATTCGGGGACACTGATAACCCACAGCAGTTCTGGTCTTTTCTGGAGCTCTGTAAATGGCTGTCTGCTCCAAGGCATGGATTCCATGGAGAGCAGCTCCTCGGGATGTGTTTGTTGACCTCAGCCAGTCAAAACCAGCGATGGAGAACTTTGCAGTCTGCTTAGAAACGGTGTAAAGAATGCTGTGAAGGCTCAGCATTCCTTCATTGGCCTGTGCTGGATGATCCAACAGATGGGATTATGCCTTTTCCAGGAAATTTTGAGAGAAGTTGCAACGAGCTTAAAGACACGTAATAAAAACTCACCTCACGACGTGGTTACTAATACAGCCCACAGCCACTTCTGGGCTAAGTCTCAGACTTTCTGAGGCTTCTCCATGATCTCTGCACATCGTGTGACAAACGCATTGCTAATTAAGAGCAGCTCGTTCTTGTGGAGTGTTTCATCAGTTACCAGCCCAGAGGTGCAGCAGCAGCTGCCTTGGGAATGCTGCTCCCTCTCCAGGTCCTGCTCTGGAGTATCAGGACAGCTCCTCTTTCCACAAGCCTGAGCACTCCAGCCCCAAAGCTGAGGGTGATGAATAGAGAAGAACAGAGCAGGCAGAAAAGACATCTCACTTTTTCTTCCAACGTCACATCCAAGTCCACAGGACAAGGGGAGCAAGTCAGTTGCTGTGTGGATTTCTCAGATTGGCCGCTTGTTCGATTTGGGACTTTCCCCGAACTCCCATCCCTCTTTATTTTTATTCTTTTTCCCTTCTGCACCATCATCAGAGCTGTCTGTCACTTTGGCCTCTCCCAGCCCGTGCAGATGAGCTTTCCAGCCCCACGTGGAAACAGCCTGATGTTGCCGACTCACTGGATAAGGAACATTTTGTCTGAAACAAGCAGCTTCAGTGAGCTCATTATCCACTCCAGTGCACAGGACCTGGGTCAGCCTCCCAGCATTTCCCTGGAGCTGGTGCTCCCTTCGGGCTTGTGCCCTCCCCACAGATGCACTCCAGGAAATTCAGGCTGGTTTGTAAAGTTTCCCAGCCACGCGAGAGGGATTTTCAATGATTCCTTAGAGTTAAATCATGGAATTCCAGAATGGTTTGGGTTGGAATGGACCTTAAAGTTCATCTCATCCCTCCCCCTGCCATGGGGCATGGACACCTCCAGGGTGCTCCAAGCCTCATCCAGCCTGTCCTTGGACACTGCCAGGGATCCAGGGGCAGCCGCAGCTTCTCTGGGCACCCTGTGCCAGGGCCTGCCCATCCTCAGAGCCAGGAATTCCTTCCTAATGTCCAATCTAAACCTACTCTGTCACTTTGAAGCCATTCCCCCTTGTCCTGCCCCTCCTTCCCAGCATTAATGGCTTACCTGGGTTTTGCAGCTGCTCAACATGATCTCTGTACTTGACAGAATTCCAAAGGCTCCAGCTGATTAATGGGGCTTTTAGGAGGACGTGGTGCTCAGAGCTGACCTCAGGGCACCCCTGATTACCTCACAACCAGTGTGGAAAATCCATCCCAGGAACCAACCCCCTGTCTTGGGAAACGGGAGTCTGGACATGACATCACTCACAAGGGAGTTATTACAGTTTGCATCGCTCCATGAAAAGGGATTAAAATGTGAGTGAGCCTCCCCTTTTCCAGCCAGGCAAATTCCTCCTGGAGGCAGAGAAACTTTGCTGCACACAGCTGGGGGGTGGCACAGCCCTGTCCCTCCAGGCACACCAACCCAAACCTGCTGAGCTACCCCGGGGTCTCTGGGGGTGCTGGCACAGCTGTGGATCTCCCTGTCCTTGTCCAAGGCTTGCCAGGATCCCAAGCCTGCTGTGGCACCGAGAGGCAGCGCACACATCCCGCACATCAGGTATCCTGCTTGTTCCCTGTGTGCTTCCCCAGTGCCTGAGCTCCCATCGAGCTTCCCAAACCGCAGGTGCCTCCTCCCTGGAGTGCTTGGGCTGACCTGCCCTTGGCCTTTTCCTCTCCAGCTTCCCCTCTTTCCTTGCTACGAGCAGTGAGGCTGAGGAGGAGTCCTCATCCCCTTCCCTGCTGCTGCCAGGAACCACTTTAGACCATCTGGTGGGTGATTTTAACACCTGCACTCAAACCTTTGGGAGGATGGCGTGCCATGTGCCCAACTGGGATCACTGGAGCTGCTGCCACTGTGTCACCTGGCCCCTCTTTGGTACCAGCAGGCTCGGGTTTGGAGATGGATGGCCACCCTCCTGAGGGTGCTGCTGCCAAAACCCAGCCAGGCCACCGCAGGGATGCGACCTCCCACTGAAAAAACAGAGGAAAGCAGCCACTGGCCAAGAGGAATTGTCACAGGACGAATCCTGGCAGCAGGAGAGGTGGAGAGGATTCTTCCCCCCGGGAGGGAACACGCCTTGTTTCATGCAGAAGTGGTCTTGGCAAGCCTGACCTACATTTTGAATGGCTCTGGTGCAGCAGACTGGAAAGTCGGTGGCAGCTCCAGATTTGAAGAAAAAAAAAAAAAAAAAAAATTAAAAAGTGGGGCAGGCTTTTGTTGGATTACAGAAATGATTAGCATTAAACATGATTCTGTGTCTTATTTAATTGCATTCATTGAAAGTTCCCCCCCTCATGTTTTGTATTCAACATGCTGCTGGATATTGCATGGAAAAGAGCCACGCAGAGTTGGATGTTTAGCCTAGCAACGAGGGAAAGGTTGAGATTTATTTTAACTGCGAGAACATAAGAATATATCTGGAATGAGCCCATACTTTAGATTCTCCCATTAAAACTAGAAGCAGCTAAAGAGTGAAAAGTGCCAGTATTTGCGTTTTCATTGTGAGGTTCCAAAGTTAATGCCACAGATATTGAAATGCAAGATTAAAGCAAATTGCTCCTTCTTTGGACACACCAGCTCCTTTCTGAGCTGCTGTGGTTTGCAAGACCTCAAGTTTTAAATAAAGGGAGAGGGGTGGACACAGACATCAAGGAGCATCTTGGAAGGGGAAAAAAGAAATCAGGAGAGCTTCAAGTGCTGGACAGCCTGAAGTCTGTGATCTCAAGAGGCTGTTCAACCTCGGGGGAGGTCATGTCTTCTGAAAACCAGTGATGTTTTGTGCTCCTTCCTCCCCCCAGTTCTTCCCAGAGAAAAGCAGTGCTGAGTGGAGGTGGGGACTACAGCTCCAACACAAAACACAAAGATGTCAAAAGGACGGGATGCTGACGTCCCAAAGGGAAAACCAAAACCCATGGGACGTTTCCTCCTCACCACTGAAAAGGCATTTGGGGCTCAGAGAGCCTCTAGTCTGTCCCTTTGTCTGCAGCTGAAGAGGAGCCCTGAGCTCCTTTGCTGGGCAAGGCAGTAATTGCTTTTCCAGCCAGACTGCCCGGCAGCATCCCCTGCTCTTCCCAGGAACACTGTGAAGCAGGAGACTTTATGGAGCCCTTCATGGCTCCTTTGTTTACTCACCCTGGACACAGAGTCACTCAGAGAAGGGCCAGGACATTGACACGGCCCTGGCAGGTCTCTGACAGAAACTCTGCAAGAATTCCAGGTGCCCTTGCAGTCATTCCTCTCTAGAACTTCTGTGGATGCTCGAACACTTGGCTAAAACTTCTGGCCAGAGCTCTCCCAGCACTGCAATCCTCAGGACCAGGGCATAGATTTGGGGGGGAAAACACGGAGTTGGATTTGAGCAAGAGCTTGCGTGTGGAAGCGAGGGATGAGACAGAGGGACAGGAGGAAGGAGAGGTGGGGTAGGGCAGAAGGGGAGGATGGCTCTCACCAGGGACTGCTGGCCCTGCCGGGCAGGCAGGGCACACACACACACACCACAAAAAGAAGTTCTGCCACGGGGGCTCTTGAGGATTGTCTCCGGAGGGAAATGGAATCTTTTTCCTTATGGTGAACCACAGGAGAATGTTACTACATCCTGCTCCTTATGGCTTATAAATAGAAGGAGGGAAGGAATGACTGGTTAACTGTTTGACCTCAGTTTGGGAGGAAGAAACCTCCCAGGAAACCTCAGGAACTCACCCCATTAAGCATGCAGGAAAATGGCACAGATCTGGCACCTTAATTATATGCTAATGACATCCGAGCAGGAAGAAAAGCTTCGGATGTCTGAAGGAAAAATACCTGACTGAAAAGGATGGTGCATGCTCACAGATGCTTTCTGACAGCTGTTCTCTCTTTCTTTTTGTCATTTTTTGTTTTAGCATTTAAGAAACAAAACAAAACAAAACAGCAGACTGAAGAACCAGGTGAACCTTTGACATTTGTGTTTGATTTTCAGCCCCTGAGCATGAACTGAAAACAAAACAATCCTGCTGCAGAGAGGATTGTCAAATGTACAGACTTTCAATGACCCTTCTGTTCATAATGTTTCTCTGATTCACTTCTAGCTAAGACTGCAAATGGTCTTCACCCATCACCTTCTGGTGAACTCGTCTGTAAAATACTTGTTATTTTCCTATAAATTTATTTGTTCCATCTGGATTAAAAAAAAAAGGATCATATAAATATGGAGCAAGCTTAATGAAAGTATCCCCAGATAAGCAATCCAAGTATCTGCTACGATTTTTTTTTTTTTTTTTACTTGCTGGTTTGTTTGAATTATTATTTCCCAAGGGTTTTGTATCACACCTGGATGCTTCCAGAACCCTCTCCTCATAACGGAAGCTGATGATGACAGTTTTACTAACTCATATTTACATCCATTCTCATGTGGTGCATTTTTTTGGGACTGAAACTGTACCAAAAAACCCCAACCAAAACCAGCTCAAGAATGACTATTGAATGGCTATTTTGCTTTTCATTAGATGGGGTCTATAATTCTCAGCCAAGGCTGTGTGATAATCCCTTCTGGTTTTATTTCAGATTTGGGAAATGGTACTTGTACAATACTGGTGCTTGTCCAATAAACTGAGGTTTGTTTTCTCCTTCAGGGCGTAAATTGGGTTAACTAGATTTCATCTCTTAATTGGATACGTAAAAAAAGTTGGAAATTATAAATGATACTAAAAATATCAGCCTCATGTGTGCTCACTGGGAGTGAGTAGCAGTCATGGGACATATCAGCAGGATTTTGAAAAGACACAGAAGGGAGTTTGCTTTGTTTGCTTTGATGTAACCAGCCCTGTGGGCAGAAGCAAAACCCCATCAAAGTCAGCTGAGGTGCATCAGCTTCACTCGGAGATAGAGTAGCCAAATCCTTCTGTTACTGGGGTTCACCTGAAGGGATTGGTTTGAGGATGAAACGGGGCTGGGTCCCTCTTTGATACCTCTCAGGGCTGTCAGCTTTTGTCTGGTAAAAAAAGGTTCCCCTTTTGTACCTTCTCGCGTTGGAGTAATGGAATCGTCCCAGCCCCGGGGTGGTTTTGGGAGGGGATTTGCTGAACAAAAGGCTGCTCTCAGAGCTGCCACACCTCCACAGGCTTGGTCAGACAGAGACAGCAACCGGGTTTTGGGGCAGCTGGAGTCCCTGGGAGCGGGAATGAACAGCAGGAGCTCCCATTCCATGGAGAGAGGGGGTCAGGGAAGCTCTCCTCAAGTCGCTGCTGAGCCCTTCAGCTCGCACAGCAGCACTGAACTCTCTGCTCCCCGCTCACCTCTGCTCCGTGGAGCTGCTAACTCTTTCCAGATGAAGGGTGTTTATTTAGCTTATTGATTAAACCGCTGACAGGAACCTCACATTTTCCACAGAGACAGATAGGAGACATGAGAACTGGCTGTGGTTCCCCTGTGCCCCCCCTTTCCAGAGGGAAAAAAACTGCTCTTTGTGACCAAGCTTGTGTTACACCAGGCTCTGCAGCTCCAGGTCCCTGAGCCTGGAGAGGAAAGGAAAGCAAGTTCTGCTTGAGGAAAACCCCTAGGACGTGGGTGGCTGATTTTTTTTTTTTTAATTTTTTTTTTTACATGAAGTTATTAATTTCCTTTAGTACGAGAACTGAGATGGCATCTGAGAATGCAGCCACCGAACCAAGTTGACTTATTAAAATCTTTAATTGCCTTGCCACATTGTTTAGTGATAAGCTAAACAAAAGGCTTTGGGCTTGAATGGAAGGCAACAGGGGCCACAAACCCAAACACAGTTATAAAAACTGCAGGATTTCTCATGGAGCAAAGCTCCTGATCCCCACTCCCTTTGCTGATGCTGCAGCAGCTCCAGCTGCTCCATATCCCACATCACACCCGCAGCAGATGAAATCTGTCATGTGCTGCAGCTCCTCTGAGGCTCCATGGGTGCAGAATGTATAACAATTTAATTCTGCCCACTTTTCCCTCGATAGGACACCGTGTAATTTCCTCGCTGCACTGCTGAGTTTCACAAAGCCCTTGGTTACCTCGGAGACTCCTGAAACCTGGCTGAAATTCCCATCAGAAGTTCCTGCAGGGAGAAACAAATCAACAGGCAGACAGGCAAGCCCATCTCCATGGGTAAGGCCAAATAAATCCCAGGGCAGGACTGGCACGGTGCACGTGAAACACCTCCGAAGGCCAGAACTGGAGGGGACCCAAAGCCGTGTGACAAGGCAGGGCCACCAGTGTCCCGTGAAAAAGCCACCCCCACACTTCCAGAGGGAGGCCCTGGGGTTGCTGCAGACAAAAGTCGAGCAGCCTGGAAGGAAACTGCCTCCTTGTTCCCTCCTGGTCAGGAGTTCACCTCGGGGAGCACCCAGCTGGAAGCTGTACACTCAGAACATGCTCTGTTCTGCTAAGAAAACATCCAGGGGAGGACACCTTCCCTGCAGCTTGGAGCAGCTCCAGCAGCCTGATGAAACATGATGGCTGTGATGTACAGAAGATCCCAGAGGAAAAGGCAGCTCGTGCTGCTCTCCTGCTGCCTGACACGTGGCGCCGAGTGCTGAGCATCTCCTTGGGCTCCTGGGTGCTTCCAAGACTTCCTAGCACGCCAAGCAGAGAGACTTTTTACAAAGCAATTACTTTGCTGTGTGATGCCAGTTTATCTGGAAGGCATCGGATTGTCCGAGTGTCCTGGTTTTCACCAGGAAGGAAGGAAGGAAGGAAGGGAGGGAGGGAGGGCTGTGCTAGAAACCAGAGGGCATTAAATGATTGAACTAGGGAGCAGTTTCAAAGTTCACTTCAGCAGAAGGCTCAAAGTGTTTGATCCCTGCTCCTCTGCCACCACTGGCAACATCCCCACTAAATTTGGTGACAACAGGAGCAGAGCTTCAGAGCTGATGCCTCAAAAACCTCGGACCTAAGTTACCGTGAGAAAACAGGGACAAGCCTATGGAAAAGCAGACTTAAGCCAGGCTAAACTGAGCAAAAGACACAGCCAAGCAGAGACAAGTACGTGGAGGCACTGCACTGTTCAATGCTGATGAAAATTAGGTAAGTTTTAGTCCAGTTTCACACAGGACATTTGAGAGTTTTGGCACTCTGTCCCTCTGTGTGCTTTGATCAGCATCAACGTGACCTCTGGTAAAGCAGCCTCAGGATGTCCCAGTCAGGCTCCGGGATCCATTCTCAGGAATTTCAGTTCTCCTTCCTGTAGATAAGAGCAGCCAGCTGTGGGCTCCCAAATGATGTGAGACTGTTCACTGACACAGCATTGTCCGTCCTCAAACATAACATCCCTTTCTTCCAAGCAGAGCAGGAAAACAAAGCAGAGCAGTCTTCAAGGAGAAAGATGTGATCGTGCCCCCCCAAAAAACTGGCACATGTCACCAGGACAGACAGATAAATCTCTTCAGAGGAAAAGGTAGCAGTTTCAGAGTCACTGTAGTTCCTGAGGCAAATGTCCAGGAGTTTACTCGAGAAACAAAAGAGGAAGCAGAAGCTAGGAGGAGACTTTTAGATTAGCATTTTGGTTTTGAATAAAACTTCACCGGCAGATTCACTATCTCCTGCCCTGTGTGTAGCAGCCACATCCTTGTCTGGCTTTCCAAGACGTAAAAACAAAACAAAACAAAACCAAAACCAAAACAAAACAAAAAAATCAGGGAAACAGTGTGATTTCCCTGGCATTTAAACTATTTGGGGTTTCTGTTTTCTGAGCTATCTGGATTAGTTAACAACCCTATCTCTGACTTTCCATTGCTGCTCTCTCTGCTTTGGACAGCTCTGCTCTGTGTCCTGGCAGGGTGATGTGTTTCTGTGTTTCCTGACCACATTTACACACGCCGTGTTGTTTAATAAACTTTAAATTGCATTTCCTCCTGCCAGCGTTGAAATGGGTCTGCCTTATCTGAATGACAGGCCCACACAGCCTTGAATTATCTGGGGCCTTGTGGACCCCTTTCTTGCTGATCCAAAGGCTTTTCCACTCAGCTTAATGGAATTTTTTGAGAGTTGTGTTAAGGAAAAGTGCCCTGAAGGGAATGTGGCACCAACACCTTTTGGTGGGTTGTTTCTAAATAAAACCTTTGGGGCTCACAGGCACTGCAGTCAAAACTCCAGAGTAGGAAAGGGTTTGCCAGGGGCTGGGTTTGTACCCCAGCAAGGGGGTTAAGGAAGGGACAGCCTGGAATTTCACAGCAGCCTGTGAAGGGGGACTGGCACAGCTTAAGCCAAGCCCTCTGCGTCCCTGGGGCTGGCCAGGAGACGCTCTAAGAAAAGGTTTCAGAAAGCAGCAGCCAGCAAGAGTTGGTCTGTTTGCAAATCGCCTCCAAGCCTTGTTAATCCCCGCTCAAACACGGAGCTTTGTAAGATGATCTCTCCTTTCTCAGCAGCCCCTCTGGTGTGGCGCAAAGCGGAGCTCCGCTTAGGCGGGGTTTAGAGAGCAGCCAGCAAAACGCGGTGGGGCTTTCAGATAAACCCCCTAACCCTAGCATTCCCCTCTGGATGTGTGCTGCTCCCAGCTCGAGAAACGGGTGATTCGGAAGAGAATCGCAGCGAACAATTGGGAAAGATTGTTACTCGCACAGGAATCACTGCGGGAACTCGCTGTGATTTGTCCCAGGTGTTTTTAAATAGCTCCTCAGCGGGCAGATGATTTGGTTCTCTTAGGGTCTGGTTGAGATTCACCAGGACTGGTCATCTGCTGAAGGCTGTGCAGTTTGCCATTCCACATTTAGGCTCCATTCCTACAGCGTCGCAGCGCCACTGAAAACTCAATTAGGGTTTATTTATAAAAGCTTTTAATAGGAAAGTTTTCATGTTTCCGACCTCACTCCGTAAAGATAAGTGCAATGGTTTGAGTTTCTGTCAAATCAGGAAAATTTGCTTCTCAGTACGGCTTAAATGAATGCTTGCTACGTTTTATTACTTCTATAACATGTATCAGAAACGAGAGACAGATGTGAGTTCCCATGCGCTCGCAAGATCAGAAAAAATGTCCTTTTTTTAGGGTTTTGAGGCTTTCATAGACAGCATCCCAGTAATAATGGCACATCATCCCGCAGGAAGGAACCTCGGGAAAGGAACAGATCAGAGTCCTGCAGGCTCCTTTGTGGCCCCATCTGAACAATTTGGAGTCCAAACAGACTTTATTCCAGAAACCTCCTGCTTCCAAGTGGCAAAGCAGAGCTGAAAATTCATACTGAGGAGCAAAGAAGGGGAGAAAGGAAAGCAAAAAAAAAAAAAAAAACCAAAAAAAAACAAACAACAAAAACCCCCTCAGCATTACGTGGTGAAACCCCAAGGTCCTGAGTGAGCAGAGCGAGCTGGAAAATCCTCATTGGCACTGCTGAGCAGCAGTGAAATAAATCCCTTGTGGAGATGTGCCCTCCCCCGGCCTCCCTGGGAACGCCTGAAGTGACACAGGTGCAAAAAGGAAAATTATTTTGGGAGGTTTCAAGTGACGCAGCTCAACCAACAGAGCAGAACCCAGGTGAACGTGATGGCGTTTTGGCACTCTGGCACAGCTAGATGGCGAGGTACAAAAGCAAAATGCATTTCTGGGTTTTTAGCTCCTCGTCTGAACCTTCTGCTTGCCATACTGAGAGAATTGGGAAGGTTTTAGAGTGGTAAAACAGTTCGTGACAGTGACAATACATTGCAACTCTGTCCTCCCTTTAGGAGGAACCAAGTGTTCATTCCCAGTGAAAACTTATCAGTTCTTGTAGATCGTAAGGACTTGGAGCCAAAAATTATCTTCAACACTTAGATCCTCCTTTTGCTATTTCCATCTTGTTTTTATTTTTTTTTCTTTTTTTTTTCACTGAGAATTTTGACTGCTTTTCAGCAACTTCCTCTTTTTAATGATGGAATATATATATACTTTTTTTTTTTTTTGTAAAGTGTAAGAGACAAGGAACATCTTGTAGGAAAAAACTCAGGTAATCTATTGGGGACAAAATGAACATTTTGGGCCTAAAATCTGAGAGAGTCTGTAGGGGAGACAATGAAGATATCAAAGTAAAAATGAGGTAATTAGAAGTTGACAGGTAGTGAAAATTATTATGGTAAAATCTGAGGTAATCTGCACGGTAGAGAATTAATATTTTGAGGTAAACCAAGGTGATCAGTAGTGGAGAGATAGGGAAAATTTGTGAGTAAAACTTGAGTAGCTCTATAAAGCTACAATAAACATTTTGGAGTGGAAAATCTGATGTGATCCAGAGAGGAGAGAAAAAACATTCTGGGGATAAGATAGTTAATTATGGGGTCTCTTGGTCATAAAATGTATGTCAAGGAAAGCAATTTGAGCTAGGAGTGAATGGGGAGCCCTTGAAGTTCGCCTGCTTACGGTTTTGGGGTGCTCTCTGATATTTTGGAAGAGGTTCTGTGGCATGGCTGCAATAACAAGCAACACACAGGGCAGTGTTGTCTACTTGTTTTTAACCTTTCCCATCAGCTGTAAAGGCTTCTTGCCTTGGGATTCATTTCCCCTCCCAGCACGAGCAGGAGCAAGCCCTTTTATTGATTTGCCCCGCAGCAGAGAGAGGTCGTGGGAATTTTGAAGCAATTTCTTACTGGACAGACTGGCAGGGCCAAAGCCCAAAGTGCTTTTAGACATTCTCTAAGTGAATGCTTTTTCACTACGAGCTGGGTCTCACTGCCCTCTCCTGGCTGGATTATCCATGTTCAACCCATTCCAGTGTGTGTCTCATGTTCCTCAGGTTCTTGCATGAAATTCCCAGTCAGAATGCTCTGGCCAGCGTCTTTTAATTCCAGTCAGCCTGGAATACTCGGTTAACTTGCCTCTCTTGGTTCCAGTCATTTTCACAAATCCTATATCAATATTTCACCCAAATTGGGAGTGGAGCAGTGATGGAGGGCTTGGTTATTCACAGAAGATCTCCTATTATTTCTCGTGCAATGTTTTCACTCTGCTGTAGGATTTCCTATCCAGTGTCTTTCTAACAAAATCTGTTAGAAGTTTAGATTTAGGATTAGCATTTGGGTCAATTCACCGCAAAAACTTGCCAAGGCTGGAGGACTGGGCTGACAACTGCTCTCAGCAAAGGTTATTTATTAATACTGTGTCAGATTTCCCTTGGTGCTGGGCAGGACATGCGAGGGTTTGGACTGGGAATTTTGCTAAAAAAATACCTGTGTGGTGGTTGATTTATTGTGTTTTTCAGTGAGCCAGGGCTGGCACGAGGACTTGTGCAGGTACTGGCCTTGAACAGGAGCAGCTGCCCTTTGGAGCCATTTTCAAGATATGATTATAGAACATTTTGGAGGCTGTTTCTGGAATTCCGTTGGTAGCTGGATCTGGCTCCAAGTGCAGCAGTCCAGGTGAGGGTTCTGACCTTTCCAGACGTGCGCACCTTGCTACAGACCGGGGCTGGAGCGTGTTTTCCAGGGAACTGGAGATCACTGCGGGCTGGTGCTGGGTGCAGCAGGGGCTGTTTTTTTCCGGGCTGAGATGAACTTTGTAAAGAAGCGGGAGTGGATCTGGGGCAGAACTGGGACAGCACTGGGTCAGAACTGGGGCAGAACGCGGGTCGGAGCCGGGACCGGAGCGGGCACAGCCCGGTGCCGCCCTCCCGTGGCCAAAGGCCGGTACTGCAGCCCCGGCGGTGCCGGGACCCTCGCCGAGGGATTCCCGAGGGATTCCCGAGTGGAGAACGCGCCCGAAACCTCCCCAGCATCACCGACAGCCGCTGGGGGGTCAGGCACGGGGAGACGGGGCTCCTCCTTCCTCTCTGCTGGGATTAACTCCCTGGGAAAAGGCATTTCTAACAGCCTGCGCCTGCCTGTGGCTGCTGGGAAAGAGCAGAGGTGAAGTGGTGAATGCCAGAGTTCCTTTGGGATGACGGAGTTGTGGTGTTTGGGGATCTGAGCTCTCAGCCGGGATCAGGACAATGACAGGTTTATGCCCCATACAATTGGCTACTTACAACCCTCATGCCCACAAGCCCCGCTGATACCCCTGTGGGAGACTTGAGGGAATTCCCTGGAACGGAGCTGATTTCACCCACCCTGAGCTCGGGCTCCAGCTGATACTCTAAAGCAGGAGAAGGTGGTGGCTGGACGTGCTCCTGCCTGGTGACGAGGCAGCCCCTGCGCCCAGGTGCCTTTATCCCTCACCCAGGATGGCGTCTCCGAAGGGTGAACGGGGGATGCCCCACTGAGCACCCACACCCTCACTGTGCTGACTAAACCCCAAATATCCCAACCCACGTTGGCTTTGAGATGGGGATATCCCCGACATTTTCCCTTCAGCACAGCTTCCCATCATTCCTTACTGGCATTTGCAGTAAACCACCCCTATGGGGTTTGATTGCAGCGGGGTCAGGGGTTCCTTCCCTCTTTAGGGCATCCTCCCAGCCCTGGAGCGCCATTGGAAAAGGCAACACAAATGTTATCTGACCTCTCCCTGTGCTGTCAGGGCTCAGCTTCAGCAGGGACAGATTCTGGGATTTAGAAAGTAAAGCGCTGAGGCTGGTGCGTGGGGTCTTTGCCATGGCTGCCTCCCTCCACACACCCCAAATCCTCCCTCAGCCTCCTCACGGCTGTGGAGCTGCTGCTGCAGGGTGGGAGCTGGAAAGCAGAGACCACAAAGACAGCAGGACCCAGGCCAGGCCTCGGGGCCATTGTTTTAGGGTGATCCTAGAGTTGTTTTAGGGTATCTTGGGGTTCCCAGCATTTGGAAGAACTTCTGCCCAGACCCAGGCTACAAAGCTTTATTGGGGGGATAATGGCAGGGGGAGAGGGGGAAGGTCACTGTCCCTAGGGCTGGAGGATGCTTCTCAAGAGTGTTTTCACCTCAGGGCTGAGCCTCTTGGGGAAGAGGATGTCAAAGTAGATGTAGAGGTCCCCCTTGCGCTGGGGGTCCTGGGCCAGCGGCATTCCCTCCCCTGGCACCATCTTGTAGTACTTGGGGCTGCCAAGCAAAGGACAGGGCTGAGAGGAGCTGTGGGATGGCCCCCGCGTGGGAGCCATGGTCCCCAGCCCCACCTGCACAGCCCCATGTAGGTTTCTCAGGTTTTCTGCTCCTCCAGTTTCAACCAGGGTCTGTCCTCCTCTTCCAGGCTCCAGCATCCACCCTCATCCACCCACAGCCAGCCCTCTCCTTGCCTCTGCTCCCAGACCAGAAGAGTCAATCACTGTGGGCATCCTCTTCCTCCTCCTGCAGCCCCAAGCCTGCTGGAAAAGGCTTTGGAGCACCCCCAAGTTCCTGCCAAGTGCCTTCTCACCTCTGAGCCCTGTTTTCCCCTGGCACTTACTCCACTATGTCGTTGATGGGGATGTTCAGCAGCCTCCCATCCAGTGTCCACACATCCAGGCTGCATCCAGTCAGTGCCTGCTGGGCATAGAGTGGCACCAGGAGCTGCTGCTGCAGCCTCAGAGCCCAGAGGTGAGGCTCTGTCCCCTCACCGGGACCTTTACCTTTGACAGGGGGATGGTGGCAACATAAAGGAGGTTGTTGTCGATTCTTTTGAACCTTGGGTGAAGCTTCTCCTGGACAACAAAGGTGATGTCAGCTGGAATGATGTTCGGGCCCTAATGGAGGGGAAAAAGGATCACAGAATCATGGAATGCCAGGATGGTTTGGGATAGAAGGGACATTAAAAACTCACTCGGTGTCACCCTTTCCCACGGGCAGGAACACCTGCCACTCGACCAGGTTGCCCCAAGCCACATCAAACCTGTACTTGGAAACCTGAAAGTTATTTTATACATGGAAAACTGACACAAATTCCTCCTGGCTAGAAAGAAAGGAAAGGTATTTTCTTCCCTTAAGAGAGAAAGGAGTCTTTTATGCAAGACACCTGCTCAGCCAAGGGCAAATCCAAAACTGTGTTTCTGCCAGGAAGAAAACCACCCCTTTCTCAACTATTTTTCCTTTAACCTGTTCTAAGGAAAATCCAGGCAGGGATGGCTCCTCAGAGCTTCTGAGCACAGTAATGCTGAGTCTCTCTGTTGGTCATGTTACCAAGTGCCCTCAGCAATGGGAAACCAGAATTTCTTTGTGGAAGAACGTTTTCCATGGAGTGGGCACAGGACTGGAACAGCTGCCCAGGGAGGGGAGCATGGAGTCTCCCTCTCTGGAGACATCCCAAAGCCACCTGGACAAGTTGGATATGGTGATCTCCAGAGGCGCCTTCCAAACCTGACTCCTGTGGTTCTGTGCTTACCTGGTCCCCTTCCTTCTCAAAGGTGATCCTGGTGCCACGCTTCCAGCCGGGCTGCACATCAATGGTTAGGATTTTATCCCTGATGGTGCTCGTTTGGCCATCCTGGTTCATCACCTGCAGTGCACAGTCAGGGGCCCAAAGTGGGAGGCTCAGGAGTGCTCAGGGTGGCTTGTACTCCACACCAAAGTGGCTGTGGGTACAAATAGGATCAGATCATAGAATCGTGGGATCATTTAGGTCAGAAAAGACCCCCGAGATCGTGGAGTCCAATAGTTCCCCCCAGCACTGCCAGGCCACCTCTAACCCATATCCCCAGGTGCTACAGCCACGCAGCTTTAAATCCCTCTAGGAATGAGGACTCCACTGTTGCCCTGGGCAGCCTATTCCAATACCTGACCCCCCTTTCAGTGCAGGAATTTTCCCTAATGTCCAACCTAAACCTACCCTGGCACAGCTTGAGGTGTTTCCTCATGTCTTTGGGCTGGGTCCAGGAGATTGGGACAACAAGGAGGGGAACAGAGGGAGCCCAGAACATGCTGAGCTCCTTCTCCACCCCTCTCTGAGATCAACCCTCGCTTCCCACATTGCCTCCCATACTGAATTCCCTTCACCAAGCTGTGGGAGAGAACAGTGGCTCGGGTCCTTCTGGGTTTGGTGCTAATCCCCCCCCCGCGAGAAGCTCCTGAGGCAGGGCCATCCCCAAATCCTCGATGTACCACACTGAGGGCAAAGCTCACCCCAAAGTCCTCCCCTTTCACCCCACAGCCCCTACCCTGCGGGAGATCTTAATCTTCTTGGTGCAGCCATGGAACAGGTCCTCGAGGGACACGTAGAGGTCCCGCACGATGGGGGGGTCCCGCTGCAGGGCCCCCCGGCCTCGGGGCCCTCCGAAGGGCAGCAGCACCTCCGAGCCATCCTCAGCAAAGAACTCTGTGTGAGGGAGCACAGGGACAGCCCCTCCCTGGGGTCAGAGCTC
Organism: Cinclus cinclus; assembly: GCF_963662255.1. Classification (NCBI taxonomy): domain Eukaryota; kingdom Metazoa; phylum Chordata; class Aves; order Passeriformes; family Cinclidae; genus Cinclus; species Cinclus cinclus. The sequence goes on from NC_085047.1 coordinate 1,228,545, forward strand.
CGGGCTCTTTACCTCCCATCTTCTCCCACGCGGAACCAGCCCAAGTGTTTTCTTTCCAGGAGTGTTTATGGCAGCCTCGCCTCCCTAATCCCTCTTTTCTATGGGAATCTCAGAAAGAGTCACAGGAGCAGCTGGGGAAAGCCTGACCATGCACCTCCAGGCCTCCCCCACACCCAGGACTAGGGGAAGTCAGCATCTCTCCTCCAAGCACCAGAGGGATCTGAGAGCAGTTGGGCAGGAAAGCATTCCTGGAAATCTTCATGTTCTGAGCTGGCAGCTGCCATGGAATCACAGCAGCCACCCCCAAATCTCCCAGCCTACCTGCAAAGGGGTTGTCCCCTCCAAAGAACTCCCTGAAGACCTTTTCAGGGTTGTTGTGGAACACGTATCCGACGCTCCAAGGGTTGTCGCTTGCAAACTCCAAGGGGATGCCACCTTTGAGCCCCTCTTCCCCAAATTTGTCATAGATGCCTTTCTTCATAGCTTAGGAATCAAGGAAGTGTTGGGAATTGAGGGAGCGCCCCAGGTTTTGTTTGGCTGGAGAAGAAGGTTCCCAGGAGCAGGGGGGATAGACATGACAGTGCATGCCAGTTCCCAGCTGGGCTGTGGGTCCCAGAGCTGGTCCTGCCAGGGAGCAGGAATTCACAACCCCTCCCAGTCAAGGAGAAGGGGACACTCCCCACTTACGGTCGCTGAGCACATCGTAGGCCTCTGCCAGCTGCTGGAACCTCTTCGGCCCCCAGGGCTGCTTGCATTTTAATGGATGGTACTTCAGGGCCAACTTCCGATAACTAAGGATCACAGCATGGTTTGGGCTGGGGGAACTTGAAAGCTTTCCACTGTCCCGGGTTGGAGGGGGCTTGGAGCAACTTCCAGGAATCCAGGGGCAGCCACAGCTTCTCTGGGCACCCTGTTCCAGGCCCTCACCACCCCCACAGCCACGATTTCTTTCCCAATATCCCATCCTAATCCTGCCCTCTGTCAGTGGGAAGCCATTCCCTGCGTCCTGTCCCTCCATCCCTCGTCCCCAGTCCCTCTCCAGCTCTCCTGGAGCCCCTTCAGTCCCTGCAAGGGGCTCCGAGGTCTCCTCTCCTCTTCAGGTGAGCACGCCCAGCTGTCCCAGCGTGGCTCCACTGAGCAGAGGGGCTCCAGCCCTCAGAGTATCTCCACGGCCCCTCCAGACCCACCGACGGGGACAGAAGACACCCCATTCCCCCCTCTAGCCCGGGCGGCCCCGCACAGCCCCCAGACCCTTCCCCCCCCCCCTCTCCCGGCCCAGGGGCTCTCTCTGCTGCCGGGGGGGTCCCTCACGCCTTCTTGATGTCGTCGGCGGTGGCCCCGCGGTCCAGCTCCAGCACGGCGTAGTAGTCCAGCCCCATGGCGTCCCGTTGCTATAGCCGCAGGGCTTCCGGTCGGCACCGCGCGGGGCATCACGGGAAACGTAGTTCTCCCGCTCACTTCCGCACTCTGCCGGACCGGCTCAACCCGCGCCCTTCATCTCTTTTTTCCTTCAAAATCCCTAACTTTTCATGGAAACACATGTATGGACACAGGTGGTATCAAAGCAGCGGTTTATTTCACTCCATACTGTGACAGTCACTTTCACTGCACGCCCCTCTTCCCCTTAATTTATTTATTTCCCCCCAGTACAAACAGCATTTTTTTCAGCACTAGAAATGCAACCACAACATCATTGCAACACAAGATCCTCTCCACATTAAAAATTGATCCCAGTTGTGCAGTAGGAAAAAAAAAATACGACCTGCTACAAAAACACTGTGTACGGAGCCTGATCATGACAACCACCTCAAACTCGTACATACACATCCTGGGAAAATGAGCCTGGAAGAGCCTTTCCGACACGATTCTCCTTTATATGGCCCCTTCAACCACTTAAAGGTCAGAAAGTTGGTATCTCCTCACTATCCCATCCCTGCAGCACGTGTAGATTTCCTTCTCCCAAGAAGCCACCTGAAGAAGGAAAAAAAGCAGTGTTTGTTACACAAAGTTTTTTTCCAAGTGACGGTTGCCAGTGAAATCCTCAGAGATGAGCTTTCCTTCTGGACTCCCACAGAGGGAATTCCTCCTGGAACACCACTAGCAGGTTTTAAAGGGCATTTCCAGCTTTCACCAGAGTTTAGGGAGCACATGTGTCCTCACACAAGCGTTCTTCCAGCAGATCCAAAGGGGAAAAAAAGCGTGGAAAAGAGTTTCTCCCGCTTTGAGTTGCGCAGGCCAAACCTCAGTCCTGCCCTGTGTGTTCATCTGAGGGGCTGTGTTGGCTGGGAAACGGAGAACTGGACGGTGGAGCTAGGATGGGTTAAAAACGAGAGTCCATCCCCAGGCTGAAAGTCCAGGCTGCACTCCCTGATGTGTGCAAGCACAGTGGGATGTCTGCGACACACAGCAAAACCCCATTCCTGGCCCCAAATCCCCAGGGAACAAGATGGGTCAGGCAGCACCATCGCTTTTACCCTCAGGATTCTCCCAACACCCTTTATCCACACTTTCCGTAGGAACACAGCTATGCCAGAGCTGCTCCAACTTCACCATTCCAGTCAGCTCCTGCACAACGGAGATAAAGCCAGGGAATTCCGCAAAGGATTGGCTTGTGCAAAATATTAGGATTATTCAGGTAGAAAAAAAAAAAAGACAAAACAAAAGTCAAAAGTCAACTGCGTGAAGGAGCCTGCTGAAGTGAAACACCTGAAGTGAAGGCAGCTGCCTCCTGCCTGGCACCAGCTTTCCCTGCCCACTTTCTCCTCAGGGAACCCCCAAGAGCCTCACCTTGTACACGGGGTCGCAGTCAGCCTCGGTGAGATCCAGGACATAATCCAGGTCTTGCTGAACAATGAAGCAGGTGCCATCCCCTGCAAGGAAGGCACAGCAGCCCATTGGTGAAACAAGCCACACTCTTAACTGAGAACAGAAATTCCATTGGGAAAAGGCTCCAGTGGGTGAGACGGTGCCTTGGAGGCCCCGTTTTGGAGGGACATGAGGGATGTGGAAATCCCAAAGCAAAGGCACAAGAGGACAATGCCCAAGGACCACAAAGCTCCTTGACTTGATTATACAATTTCTATGGGCACAAAACAGCCCTGGAATTACCTTGGCTGGCAACAAATCCATCTCGGTATGGGAGCAGGGAAAGCACTGGTGCTCCTGATCTATGGATCACCTGGATTGGAGTACTAGGAAAAAGAGCAGGAACAAGGGATGAGGATTGCTGTTCGGAGAAGCTGTGGCTGCCCCTGGATCCCTGGGAATGTTCAAGGCCAGGCTGGACAGAGCGTGGAGCAACCATGGGCAGTGAAAGGTGGGAAGGGGTGGAACTAGATGGGCTTTAAGGTCCCTTCCAACCCAAATCACTCCATGGTTCTTTCCTATGGACTGAGTTAGCAGGGAACAGCAGAAAAAACACACAGCTCAGTTCCAGTTCTATGCTGGAATGAGGAACAGGGTAAATGTCAGGGTCCTACGAAGACACGCACGTAAGGGAAAGAAATGAGCTGCGTGGGAGGGGGGAATATTGATGTTAAGAAGTTTACTGCCGAATTTATCTCCACACAGATTATGTAAATATAAAATAATAAAAATGTTTATACAAGACTACACACAGCACATCAACACAATGCAAGATGCTCAGGAGCTCCTGGTGCAATGGGATGCACCCCTTGGAAATGGCACTGCCTGGCAGCACTCTCTCTGCCTGACTCTCTTTTCCAACCAAAACACTGGCTGATTGCCCCAGGTACTCACTCACTTTGTGTTTCTCACATCCAGCTGGTAGATGTTCCCATCCTGAGTCCCTGCCAGAAAGTAGGTGCTTGACAGGAACGTGCAGCAGTTGAAGGCATCAGATCCAACAAAGAGGAACACCTGAGGATTTGGGAACAAACCAAGTGTCAGACATGTGGGACACTCACAAGAGGGAAGCACCAGTTTATTTAGAAGATGGTACAGCTGCCACTGTTTCATTTTAAATACTGTCTTCCACGTCCCCAAGTTAAATCCTGAGCAATTTTTACTCGTCACATAAAATCTGTCCCGGAGGAAGGAGAGAGAGCATCCCTTTATTGCACCAGGCTTTGGCCTTTCCTCCAGTTTAGGTTTAACCTGGCTCAATTCCCCATCCCAGTGGTCTTGACAGTCCCAGATCCTTACTGGCTGCCTGCTCTGCAGTCCCACTCCTTGAAGCTTCTTGTCCTCTCGAGCCAGCAGCAGGATTTTCCCTTCTGTCCCGACCTCACGTTCACCTGGCAGAAGGACAACAGGTAATTCCAGCAGTAGCTACACAACAAATCGTGGTGGGATCAGAAGCCAACATCTTGGATCACCCCAGCTGAATTGTGGCAAGATTCCTCCAGTTCCCAAGACACCAGAAAGGCCAGTAACCAAGCAGAGCTCATCACTTAAACTACTTGATAGGGCTGAATTCCACCCAGGACTGGAGTGCTCTTCTCCCTTCCCAAGGTGGTACAAGGACACAAAGCAGCATTCCAGACACTTGGGATGACTGGTGACAAAGCTAAGCAGTTTGGGACAGGGAAAAGAAGGGGGATTTTAAGGGAAAGGCCCTTACTGGGAGGTTTCTCAGGTGTGCCCAGGTTCAGGGAGTTGTCAGCAGTGCCCACAGCAATGCCATTGATGGGAGAGCCAGAGTCAGCAATGACGCCCAGGCAGGCAGATTTCCCACAGTCCCAGAGACGGGCAGTGCCATCCCTGGAGCAGGACAGGACATTTCTTCCCCGATCCACAATGGCAGTGTCCAAAATACCTGCGTGAAACCAAAGACTGTGTTCATACAGACTCACAAAGCACCTGATTTCCCAAGCTGAACTCGACCACTGGCTCCAGGCCACTGTCCCCAGTGACAGCAGTGACACACAGACAAGTCGTGCTTCTAGGAAAAAGTGCCTGTGGAAGGCAGCAGCTCCCAGAAAACCTCACAGAGCAGAACCACCATCTGGCACAAAAGGAAAGTATCATCAATGATCAGCAACCAAGCTGGTGCCACACAAAATTAATCTCTAATTTGGGCAGAAAAGAGCCTGGCATTTTAAAACATTCCCATGTCCACCCCTGGATAATCCCAAAAGCAGCATCCCTGTTATCCATCTAGAACAACATCCAAAGAGCAGTGTCTGCTGGCACTAAGATCCCTTAACTACTTTATTTTGCTGTGGGCTGTCAAATTTGGATCTGAAAAATGACAGTGGTTTTCTTAGCAGAGGTAGTCAGAAGATTTAACAGGCACTTCTCCCTACAGAAGCTCAAAGGACAGGATAAGCCAAGCAAACAGACTGCAGCAGTTTGGGCTGGAGGAATAAGCAGTGACTAAAGTCACCTAAAGAGTGACTGGCAGCACCACTCTGACCAAGGTTCTGCCACACCACCTGGTTTGGTTAGGGGACATTGCTGCAAAAGCATTTTCAATGCACACAAACAGATTATAGAATGGCTTGGGTGGGAAGGGACCTCAAAGATCAAATTCCATCCCCCAAATCGTGTAAGAACAATGGCAGGTTCAGCACAAGATGGTTTTTTGAGTTAATCAAGTTGAGGGCAGCCAGCCATAGGGTTTATTAACCACTCAGTGAAGTCCAGCACCTCATGGGACAGGGAAAACCAGAGCCTGGACACAGCAATTGGTAGCTTGGGAAAGAGAGAATTTGGGGTAGTGTTTGGGGCATCTGATGCCACATTCCAGACATCAAACACAGAGTGCAGCACGCTGCTGCCTGGACATCAGTCCTGGAGCGCAAGGCAAGTACACAGGCAGCAAATGAAGCATTTTAAGGGCTCTGTACCTGCTTTGTGACCTTTAAATGTTACTACACAGCTGGCATCTTCTGCTGACCAGATCTTTAGCTGGGCATCCATTCCCCCACTCAGAACCACGAGGCCCGATGGGAAAAACCTGCAACAATTCACATCATACACATGGCCTTCCAAAAGTCTCTGGAAAAACAAAGAACTACGTGCTAGTTCCATTGTCACCATCCTCGTGCCGAGCAGCTGTTGAGTTATGACACTGGAAAACTTGGCATTCTCACATGGCCAAAGGATTAAACTCAAATCCTCTGGGTCTGCATTGCTGGAATGGACTGGTCTGAATTTGGGGCAGTCAAAGAAGTGACTTTGGCCTCCCTCTACCAGTTGAGCAGCTAATTGTACAGCAAAAAAAAAACCCCAAAACTTTGCTTCTATTACAAGTTAAATGTCTTTATCCTCTGCCAAACTGAGCTGGCAGGCCAAGCTCCACAAGAAGGAGCTTTCCCCCTTTACTGGGAAGGCCACAAGCCAGGATGCAGCTAATGCAGCACCAAAATCTCTTTTCCTCCCCTCTTCACTGTTTCACAAGAAATTCATTGCTTTGACCATGCAGGATAGGGGCTGTCAGTGACCTGTTATTCCCGAGTACCTCTCTGAGCAATACCCCCCTCGGGAGAAGCCACCTTTTCCAACAGAGATGACTTAAAGCCTCCTAGATGCCAAATTTCAATTAGCTTTTCATTAAAAAGCCAGATTCTTTACAGGGTGTGGGCAGTCTGACTGAAGTCATGGCCTTTAGGAATGTCACAGACAACACAAAACATCCAAGCCAGATGCTCTTACTCTTATTTCTCCATTTGCAGCCTGCCATATTTTCATGGTCCCATCCGTGCTGGTAGACACACCGAGTCCTCCACCACTGGAAATATCAAGGCAGGTAATCTGCAGGAAGGTAAAAGCGCCAAGAATTAGCTTTATATAATTCTGTATATAAATATTTCTGCTCGAGAGCCTAATTCTGCACAGGGGGAGAGCTGCTAAGTACATTCTCTGCCTGTGACTTTGCAAGGCAAGGAGAAAAAGGAATGCTGAGGCAGAAGCCTGCACAAGCAGCAGCTGAATTCCAGGTTTATCCCAAGTGGAATAGAAATCTGGACTTTTCTAACAGTTCCTGTAAACAGATGAAAAATAAAAAAAGAGTTTATGGTAAGTAGCTTGACTCACAAGCCCACAAGAAAAAGTTCAGATATTTATGAAGCCAAATTCACAGCCTAAATTTGCTGAAACACTGAACCAAAACTAGTTCTTTATACAAACTTGGGGCCCCTCAGAAAAAAGGATATGGAGGGGCTGGAGTGTGTCCAGGGAAGAGAACAGAGCTGGGGAAGGGGCTGGAGCCCCTGGAGAAGCTGAGGGAGCTGGGAAAGGGGCTCATGTAACGTGGATGGAAATTACTTGAATGTGTTACATTTCACTGTGTATGTCTGAAGTATCTCTGCAAATGCATGTGCATTTGGGATACTTGGTGGCACAGGTTTTGGGCTCCTTGTGGTGAGCTGATCTCTTCCCTATCCTGTACATTTTGTCAATTAATATTGTTGTCACTGTTTATTTTCTTACTCCATTGCTATTTTCAGGAAATTGCTCTTATCTCAGCCTTGAGCTTTGTCTTTTGTGCCCCCAGTCCTCCTTTCCATCCCATTGCAGGGGGAGGAGGGAGAGGGAATGGCACGTGGTCCAGGGTGTTTCACCATTCCTAAACCACAAGATCTTAGTTCCATCTCCATTCCAACCCCTCGCTGCAAGGACACCAGAGAGGGATGTGAGAGCTGCCAACCACACGCGGAGAATCCCACCTCACAAGGCTACTCACACTTTTCTGATGAATCCTAGAAAAACTTGTGTATGGAGCCAGGAACTTTGTGGACACATTTTCATGAGGACAGGAAATGAGGATGCTTTTCTAGGGGAGGAAACCAGGGGGAAAAAAAGGAATTAGAAGTGCTTTCAGTCCTGAAACAGAAGTAGCCAAGGTAGAATTGTGGCCTGGACTCAGCTGTGAGATCCCAGAGCCTGAACATTGATGGGAGGGTCAGCGTGGGGCTCATCTGCTCAGGATGCAGGTGGGAAGGGATGGCTGTTCCATCCTGGCCAGCCACAGCCCTGGGGGGTGGCAGGGAGCAGCTCAAGGGCTCTGCACTGCAGGAAGCTGGGATAGCGGGACAGGACTGTGCAGGGTGACAGCTCAGGCTGTCAGAGCGACCCCCTTTGTTCACCAACCCCTCTCCCCCCAGCCCTGGCACCTTGGTGACTTCCCCGACCACGAATCCCTCGGAGGCCACGATGTCTGGGATGCCGTCGGAGCTGAGCCCACGCCGGGTGACGCTGCCATACAGGGTGGGCTTCCCTGGGGGACGGCAGCCGTCAGCTCCAGAATCCTCACAGCCCAGAGCCCCGACACCCACAGGGACCCCAAACCTCGTCCTTGTCCCCTCCCAGCTCAGAGGAACCCCAACCACCCTCACCTCCTTCTTGCCCACAAAGAATTCAAACACCCCCATCCCCTCCTAACCCCCCACAGGGCCCCAAATGACCCCATCCCCTTGAAGACCATAGGAATCCCTAAACCACTCTAATCCCTTTTAAACCAAGGGACCTGCACACCCGTTTGAACCACAAGGCACACCCCCACCAGCCCCTATCCCACAGGGTCCCCCAATCACCCGCCCCTGTTTCTGCTCCACAGGCTCCTTAAACACCTTTCATCCCCAGAACGCTCTCGATCCTCCCCGATCCTCTCTCATCCCCACGGCTCCCTCCAGGCCTCTTCAGGCCACTCACCAGGGCTGCGGCAGCTCAGCCAGGCCTCGCCCTCGTCCCTGCTGCAGAGAGAAGCGGCCGTGAGCGGGGCAGGGAGCGGGACAAGAGAGACAAGAGACAAAGAAAGGGACCGCTCTGTTCCCACCTCAACGCCCGGCTCCAGTCGCTCTGGATCCGCAGCGTCGCCGCCATCGTTGTCGCGGTAACCGCACACACTTCCGCCTCCTTACTTCCCGCCGACCCCCGCGCGAGCGGAAGGGGAGAAACCCGCCAATCAACGAGGGCCGCCGCTGCCGAGCCACGTACCGGAAGTGCCGTGCCGCTCTCCCGCCTTAAAGGGCCCGCGCTGCGCTGGTACGGGGGCTGCCTACTGGGGAGGGGAAGCACCCATGGGTGGGGATCGCGGAGGGTGCTGGACATCCATGGGGGATTGGGCACCCTGGGGAGGTGAGGGATGGGACTGAGGAGGGTGCTGGACATGCACGGGGGATTGGGCACCCTGCGGAGGTGAGGGATGGGACTGAGGAGGGTGCTGGACATCCATGGGGGATTGGGCACCCTGCGGAGGTGAGGGATGGGACTGAGGAGGGTGCTGGACATCCATGGGGGATTGGGCACCCTGCGGAGGTGAGGGATGGGACTGAGGAGGGTGCTGGACATGCACGGGGGATTGGGCACCCTGCGGAGGTGAGGGATGGGACTGAGGAGGGTGCTGGACATGCACGGGGGATTGGGCACCCTGCGGAGGTGAGGGATGGGACTGAGGAGGGTGCTGGACATGCACGGGGGATTGGGCACCCTGCGGAGGTGAGGGATGGGACTGAGGAGGGTGCTGGACATCCATGGGGGATTGGGCACCCTGCGGAGGTGAGGGATGGGACTGAGGAGGGTGCTGGACATGCACGGGGGATTGGGCACCCTGCGGAGGTGAGGGCACGGCTGGGTCAGGGGCATTGGGAGCGTGCGGAGGGCCCCGGGTGCCCCCGAAGGACACCGCGCCCCTCTTGCCCAGCTGCCCATGGCGAAGGCCGGGCACGCCTGGAGCCGCGCGGCGGCGGAGCAGGGCGAGGCCGAGGAGGGCGAGGATCCCCTGGATGCCATGATCGCTCGGACCGGGTGCCTGGAGCAGCACCGGCAGCTGCAGGAGTGCATGGCGGAGCGGCGGGACTGGCGGCACTGCCAGGCAGAGCTCCGCGCCTTCGGAGCCTGCATGGCGCAGCGGCAGCGGCAGCATCGAGGGCCCGGCCCGGACCAGCCCACGGACTGACACCGCCCGGACCGCCCCCTTTTCGGGTTTATTTCTAGCCAGCTGCTTGTGGAATTGTTGGGGAATTAAACCTGGAATTTGTCATCCATCTGTGCCAGTGGGACAACTGCAAGTTGGAGGGGGTGGCGGGGTTGGAGGATACAGTGTCAAGCTGTGCCATGGAAGGTTGAGGTTGGATATCAGGAGGAATTTGTTAAACATTGGAAGTGACTGCTCAGGGAGTCCCATCCCTGCAGGTGTCCAAGAACTGGACATGGCATTCAGTCCTCTAGGCTGGTGCCAAGGTGGGACTGGGCACAGTTTGGACTCAATGACTCCAGAGGTCTTTTCCAACCCAAATGCTTCTGTGGTTGTGCATTTCCAGCCCAAAACATCCCCATCCAGGAGCATACACAGCACTCAGGCTGGGTCCAGAACAGCCCTGCTATGGGGATTTTTACTCTTTGTCGTCTGTGCCATCCTAAGGCTTTTCCCAGCAGTGATAACTTCATGTCCCACAAGATGGGATTTATCTCCTGGGAAGCCACAGAAAAATTAGGAATGGGAGAAAAAGGTATTCTCATCTGACCACCCTGTGATGGCAAATGAGCCCTGAGAAAGAAAATTGCTTTTTGCACGGCTTTTGCCAGAAAGAATGTTCCAGATTATTTCCCAGGGATGTGGGTCCTGGGAACACCATGGGGCTGGGCAGGGAAGCAAAAGCAACACCTGGACAGCCCCAGCTGGGGGGGAATAAATGAACTTTCCCTCTTTTTCACAAGCTGGTCCTTAGAAACAGGGAGAAGAAGCCTCCAAACAAACCAGTTTCTGGAACAGTTTCTCTTGGCATCCATCAAATTTGGTTATAACAATTCCTGGGATCGCAGCACAGCATTATTCATGCACAGAGCTTTCTGCAGAAATTACCACCAATCAAAAGCAAAATAGGCAGGAATTGAAAACAAAACCGAAGGAAGGCAAACCCACATTCCACTGTGGCACCTTCGCTCCCAGTACAAACCCGTCAGATATAAACATATTACTTATTTTTATTGAGACAAGCTGGTTGCCAGCAGTGGGAATTCCATCCAATTCACTGAGTTATCAGCACAGAGCTCATGGAAGCACCCTCTGGAGGCTGGAACAGCCCATGGAGGGCACACTGTTGTTCCTCACCTCAGGAGATCTCTGCCAGCAGCTCTTCCAGCTCTGGTCGAGACTTCAGTCGGCTCTTGAAATCGGCTTCCGTGTGCTGTGGAGGGAGGGAAAAGCACCACGAATCAGGATGACACAAACCCTTTCCCTGCTTCCTAAAGGGAAGGAAAGCATTGGGAAATGGAACCCTACCTGTTTCATCAACAGATGGACCCCCTCAGGCTGGTTACTCTGAATGACTTCCAGCAGTATGGGAGCAAACGTCGAACTCAAACCACGGATCTGAAAGCAGAAATGACACAGCTGCAGGAGAACAATCCCAGGACACTCTGGGCTGGAAGGGACCTGAAAGTTCATCCAGTCCCACCCCTGACATGGACAAGGACACCTTCTACTACCCCAGGCTGCTCCAAGCCCCAGTGTCCACCCTGGTCTTGGACAGTGCCAGGGATCCAGTGGCAGCCACAGCTACTCTGGGCAGCCTGTGCCAGGTTTTGCCAGCCTCACAGGGAACAATTCCTTCCCAATGTCCCATCTAATCCTGTGAGTTTGTCCAATCACTCATCCCCAAACACGACTTTTCTACCCCTCATATCAATTACTCTGCAGAAAATAGGTAATAAATCTTCTGCATGAAACACAGAGCCAGGAAATCCTCCTGGGCTTCTAGTTTAGGAGCAATATTCAGCAGAAAACGTAATTAGACTTCTTGCTTCCATTTATGCCCAAATGATGCCTTTCATCTGTTAAATGTTTGAGGGGTCTGGGGAGCCTGTGATGGGAAGTGCTGCAGCACACGCAGCAAACTCCAGCTCTTACCTGGATAACCCTCTGGTGGGTGGTAAGGACTGCATCCAGCTGCATTTTGGATCCCCTCTCTTCCAGGAACAGCACCTCGTTGGTTTTGGTGGGCATGGCATAGCTGCAGGAGCCAGAGGGCAGTGCTTAGGACATGCAGGATATTGGCACCATTTTACAGGGATGAATCAACCTTTACAGCAGAGAACGGGGAAGGAGATGAACTTGTCATGGGAAATTAATTATGCAAAGGACGTATCTTGCAAATCAGGCACTGGCAGAGGCCAGTGTTCTGCTGGAAGGAGATAAGGCGAAGCTCTGCAGCACTGCTCCCTAAAAAAACATGGATTAGCTCCAAACACCAGCCTGAGAAGTTTTAACTTCTTCATAGTTCAAGTAAAGCAACAGTTCTAACTTGTTCTGTCTTTTGGGACAGAGCTAAAATCTGCAACGGTACTGCAATGCACCACTCCAAATACATTGTTTACACCTCAAATTTAATGGGAACGTGACTGGGAGCGGATCGGTACTCGGAGATCTCAGCCTCCTCATCCCCATTCCCACAGCTCCATCCAAGCTCCATCCTACTGCCTGCCTCTTCCCCTCATTGTCCAGTCTGAAGGGCAAATCCTTCCTTTACAAACTGAACCGTGTCCAGCCTCAGAGGGTACAAGTGAAAACCTCACCTTTTAGAGAGTCACCACTGGTTTTATTCCCTGGTGGCAGCTCAGTGCTTTTCCCAGTGCCTGCAGCTCCCTGGGAGCACTTCAGGCACCAAGGTGCTGCCTGACATTGCTCAGGCATTAAAACCAGTGGAGTGGCTGCTGGAATACACCTGTTTTGGAGAACCAGCGTGCTCCTGAAGCATCCTCTCCTCCTAAACTGAAGTAGCAGGAAGCTGACCCAGCACCTTCAGGGCCTTCCCAAGCTCATTCCAGTTTGGATAACCAGGGTGGCGTGCAGAGCCTGGATCACAGACCACGAAGGAAAACCAGCAGCTAATGTCAGCAATTCCCAGGCTCTGCACCCACAGGCTTAAAGCCTTTTCCTCAGAGCAAAGAGATGTAACAGCTATTTTCTTCCTTGGAATCTGCTCGAGTCAGTGCCTGAAAAACTCAACTTCAGCCTTCCTGGTGTAAATAGAGCATCCAAAACTGTACATCTACACAAAAGGAGAACACAGGGCAGGGGAGAGGCTCGGATTTACATCCCAATGGGAATCTCTCAGGGAGATTGGAGCGTGCCCTGATGTGCAGGGTGTCATAATCCAGAGGGACAGATTTCCTCATACCTCTCATTGACTCGGATGGAGAGACGGTTGCAGAGTCTATGGACATACTGAGCAAAATGCTCCACCAGGCACAGATCATAGGAAGTCATCTGGATGTTGATATCTCCATACTGGTACTCAGTGCCAGTACTGATCTCTTTCATCTGCACTTTTTCCTTTTTCCTCTTTGGAACCTGTTTTCCAAAGGAAAAGACAATAAAATAAAATAGGAAGGGTTGGGAGTAAAGAAAGGTTCAGCTCTTGGATGGCATCACACAGAAAACACAATTGTGCTGTGATTAATTTCTTCCAGAGGGAGAAAGAAAGGAGTTAAACCAGTAGAAATAAACCTGCTGTTTATTTCAGTTCCTGCCTAGAAGGCAGCTGACCCCTTGTTGTTTCCTCCTTCCACACAAATGTATGTCTTTCCAAATCTCAGGGAGTGTGGAAAGGTTACATATAAGTAACATCTGCTCACAATATTCTGGAATAGTTCAGGTGTTAAATTCTGCATCAGGAAGAGGTTCCTCCCTTCCAAAGCTACTCACTCACTTCCACAGGAATGTACTGGACAAAAGGAAGCAGTACTGCAGTGTGGTGAGTGGGTACTTCATGGAATAGTTTGGATTGGAAGGAACCTCAAATCTCATCCCACTCCAACCCTGTGCTGTTGAGAAGGCACACCTTCCACTATTCCAGAGTTCTCCAAACCTCATCCAACCTGAACTTCTGAGATGGGCCATCCATATGCTTTAGGGAAGCAAGCACAGAGAGGAGTCCTTCTGCCTACCTCCTTTGGGAGCAGGTATTTAAACCTCCCAATTCCATGTGTAGGTCGGGACCTGTAGGATCTGTGGCAACCCAGGAATGCATCACCTGAAAATGAAAGCAGAGCAAACGTGTTTCCAGCTGAAAACAAACATCTGTAGGTGCTTTGAGAGCCCCAAATCATGGTCACCTAAAACCACAGGTGGTGTCATTCACTTACCCAAGAACAAGGCAAAAAAAAAAAATCTTATTAAAAAACATGGAAGTGACAGAGCTCTGGTTATTTAACCAGTCCAAAATTGGCTAAAAAAACCAAAACAAAACACACGTGCTCCAATGTTTAATATTTATTTGAGGGAAGTGAATTTTTGCCTCAAAGCTACACTGACAACAGATCTTACCTGCAGCACACAGGCGGTTTTCTCTAGCTGTTGCTGCTCTGTAAGAAACAAGATCATGACTTAAAAATCTGTAAGAAACAAGATAGTAATTAACAACTCACAGAAAAATGTGTGGCCAATGTCCTTTTGCAAAGGCTGTTGCAGAAGCACGGCCTAATCCCACCAGCACAAAGACTACCCCTTTTTCTTATCCCACAGCCCTTTCAGCTCCCAGCTCAAAGTCCTACCACCACTATTAGAAGACCTAGGGAAAAAAAAAATCCCAAACCCAACAGAGTTTTGGTCATGTGTGTTTTCTCACCTGCTGAGGGCAAACACCTGCCTGAGCAACACTCCCTTCTCCGAGCACAGAACCTGCAATGGTTAAAACACAACAGGGGGCAGATCAACTGGGAATTTCCACCCCACACTTCCTTCCGAAACCAATCTAGAGTCGGATCAAGGCCTCCAGCAGTAGGGCTGGGGCTGCCTCAGCTGTCCCAGGGCTGCTCTTCCGTTCCTGTTCCTCTCCTTCCCGCTGTCCCCCCCGTCCTTCCCCGTGGCCATCCCCGGTACCTTCGGCACCGCCGCCATCATCCGACGCGGTCCGGCGCTCAAAGCGTTCCCCCTCCGCGCATCGGTACGGCCCCACTCGACTCCCCCCCCGGTCCCGCGGCTCCCTCCCCACGTTCCAACCACCTATGCTTCCCGGGAATTCTAATTTTCGGACAGCTCCCCAATCCGCCATCCGAGGACTCCCATAGGCAGCAACTTTTGGACAACCCGCGGTACTGGCGGGGCCCTGGTGGCCTGAAGGAGGCAACGAGGAGAGCGGGGAGGACACCGGGGTGGACACCGGGGTGCGGGCGGTAATGGCGGACTCCTCGTTCCTGCCCGCCCATACGCAGCGGGCAGCGCCCCCACGCGGCAGCGGCTGCACAGCGCGCCCTGCCCTGGGCCTATCCCCGCACGGCCCGCCCGTCACGGCCCGGCGGCCATGTTGAGTGTGGCACGGCCACGTGGCGGGGCCGAGAGCACCGCCCCGGCCTGGTGCAGCGGCCACCTTGAGAGTGCCGTCGCGGCGGCCATTTACTTAGGGGATTTACTTAGTTCTTTAGTAAAATAATAATTTAAAAATTACAGTAATGAAATCATAAGCGTAGGAAGGCTGGGCTGGCGAGGATCTCCTCCCTGATTTCCCAGGGGGAGAGCAGGTGGGCACGAGGTCTGTCTGGGAAGAGATGGGCCTGTGGGCCTCTGCCTGCCGGGCCCGACTGTCTGGAGTTGGCTCAGGAAAACCCATTCCGTGTCCAACTACTTCTTCCACAAAAACCTTAATTTCCCACAGGTTCTTCTCCCTCCTCCTGGCTCCCTTCTCTCCAGTCTGGCTCCAGTTTCCCCCTTATTCCACAGCAGAAAGCCCACATCCCTGAGCCCCCCTTCTTAGAGCTGTTCCCTGCCCTGGGGATGGATTTTGAGTCAAGATTTCCTGCTCTGCTGACTGATCGCCACTCCAATTGCTTTTGCCGGAGCTGTCACAGCTCCTGATGGACTTTCTCCCTCCAGTTCATCCACGTGGCAAGTTCATTTCCTGCTCTGACATCCAGCCCTGTCCTGCATTTCTGAGCGCCTGGAGACGCATTGGATACCCTTGATGTCCATCTGCACTGGCACGCAGAGGGGACAGAAAGAATGTGAAAGGACAAGGTTTGTGTCTCCACCTTCCCAGCACATGGAGAGAGCAGAGGGGATCCATGCATGGCACCTTTGCTCCACAATGCAAGGACACATGTTCCCAGCTCCAAGCTGTGTTTTCCTGGTGCTCTCAGGATGTGACAGAACTGCCCACGTGGATGTTATCCTGCCCTTTGATCCTGCCTGGCGGGCCCCAGGCAGGGCCAGCCTGGGAATGACACTTGACTAAGGATCACTGTGGGAGTCTGAGCTGGGTTAAGGCCGGCACTCCAGCTCCAGGAAACCTGGGCTTTTCCTCCCATGATCTTTGAAGCCACAGAGGAAAATAAGGAGGGGCTGCTGTGACTGGAGGGGACTGGCTGGTCCTGTATTTGTAGGGGAAGCTGTGATGAGCATCACAATTAAGAGCAGCTCGAGGATGACTCCTAATTCCCTGCCCTCCAACGCTGTGTGCCCATGGAGTGGGACCGCACCCCTTAATCCCCTCTGCCCCTCCTGAGGACTCACCTTTCTTCCACCCACAAAAGGTGGCTGAGGAGGGAGCGTTGCCCCAGGCTGAGTCTGGGGTACAGCAGTAACAGATTGCAGGGATCCCCCCTCTCAACAAGCTGTTGTCCTCTGTGTCTCAGTGAGAAAGGAGTCCACCTCTCCACTGAGGAATGTCTCCGGCATCTATCATAGATGGATACATTTAAAGGCCAAAAGGGACTGTTAGATCAGGAAATTCACTCTCCTGCACGTTGCAGCTGATAGGTTTCCAGTGACTTATAGCTTTGTGGAAGCAGATCACTCCTCTCTCTGTGAAAGAGTTTTTCTCACAAAGGGTCCACTCGACAGTTCTTACTTCCAACTGGAATTTTTCCATTCTTTGCCTTTTGCATCCTTTCAAAGCCAAGGATCCAAATCCCTGTTGCAGGACCAGAACTTCCAAACGTTTTTGTGACATTTACATGGAGAAGCTGAGGTGACTTGATGACTCCCTTTCTCTGTACCAGACACACCAAAAAATAAACAAAAACCAAAACTAAACCTCCAGGAAGCTTTTCCTCCTTTTTAAGTCTTCCCATGCCTTGCCTCCACTTCTTTTCAGACCTATCCAGTGATGAAACAATCAAGAAGTGTTCAAATAGACCTTAGAAGAAAATCTGTTTTGCATGTCTGCTCCTCTGCCTTCAGCTGTTGTTTTTCCCTGGGACCTGTGGGAAAGATCCTGGAATGCACCCTGACACAAAAACAAGGACAATATCTGTATTTAATATTTGAAATAACGTCAGGCCAGTCTCTGCCAGTCTGGATTCCCCTTCTCCATGGTGCAGGGGAGCAGCCACACAACCAATGTGGAAGCATCCCAGATACCAGGTGCATAGCTGGATGGGAGATTCTGCTCATATCTATGAAAACTTGCTTAAATTTAATCACCTGTTTAAGGATACATTTTCTTCTTTTAGTTCTCTGATACTTCAAGGCCTGGGTGAAAAAAACCCAGCCCTTGGTGAAACAGTCAATTGCATTGAGGGAGTATAAATGAAACTATCAAAATAGAAAGGTTTTCAAAACTAAACACGTACAGATGCCATTTCCCTGACTGTTAGAGCAGAGACGCGCTGAACAATCTACCAGCCAAGGTTTAAACTGGAGGGGCCAGGATGCACCTGGGAACCTCCTAGAGCACTGAAACAGAGCGGGGAAAGACGGGCAAAAAATGGTGGAAGGGAAAGCTGGAGGTGGAGGGCCCTCAGCCACTGTCAAGGGATGACAGCGGGGATCACAGACCTTCCTGGGAAACATCGCCCTGTTGCGAGGGATCTGCTCCCCACACATGCTCCTCCGAAAGGAGTATCTGTATCGGTTCGGGATTCAGCCTTTGGTTTTAAGGGCTTCGCTGGTTCCTCCCTCACGGCCGTGCGGCGGGCTGGGCGCATCCTGCGGCCCTTACCCCGAAGCTGCGGAGATGAGGCTGGCGAGGCCCTGTGCCCAGCGAAGCTGTGGCTGCCCCCGGATCCCTGGCAGTGTCCACGGGCCAGGCCGGATGGAGCTGGGGGCAGCGGAAGGCGCCCCGGCCCGCGGCAGGGGGTGGAACTGGATAACTCTCCCGACCCAACCCAAACCATTCCCGGCCCGTAGGGGAGGGAAGCGCCCACAGCGCGTGCGCGGGGCGGGCGGAGCGCCGGCTCCGGGAGCGCGGGGAGGGGGGGGCGAAGCGGCGGCGCCGGCACCGGCAGCTCACCGGGACTCGCAGCCTTCGCCGGGCGGGAGGAGGACGAGGAGAAGCAGGAGCAGGCGGAGGCGGAGAGAAGCGGGAGCGGTCGCGGTCGCGGGTGCCGCCGCGGGGAGCGGAGCGAGCGCGGGGCGGCGGCGGCGGCGGCGGCGGCTCCTCCATCATGTCGTCGGGCGGGGACTTCGGGAACCCGCTGCGGAAATTCAAGCTGGTGTTCCTGGGCGAGCAGAGCGGTGAGTCACCGCCCGGCTCGGGCCGGGACCCTCACCCCGACACTCCTGGAGGCACGAAGGGGCCCCCTCGTCATCCTCCCCGATATCCTCATGAGCGTCTCTGGCACCCACCCTCATGGGGTCTGATGGGGTCGGATCCCCCTCCTCACCCTTCCAGCACCCACCCACCCTCATGGGGTCTGATGGGGTCGGATCCCCCTCCTCACCCTTCCAGCACCCACCCACCCTCATGGGGTCTGATGGGGTCGGATCCCCCTCCTCACCCTTCCAGCACCCACCCACCCTCATGGGGTCTGATGGGGTCGGATCCCCCTCCTCACCCTTCCAGCACCCACCCACCCTCATGGGGTCTGATGGGGTCGGATCCCCCTCCTCACCCTTCCAGCACCCACCCACCCTCATGGGGTCTGATGGGGTCGGATCCCCCTCCTCACCCTTCCAGCACCCACCCACCCTCATGGGGTCTGATGGGGTCGGATCCCCCTCCTCACCCTTCCTGCACCCACCCACTGTCATGGGGTCTGATGGGATCCCCCTCCTCACCCTTCCCCAGCCTCTCTTATGAGAGTCCCTGACACCCACCCACCCTCGTGGGGGTGCGTGGGGTTCAGCTCTGGTCTTTACCCCCCCATCCACCACAGCCCATCTCCAGAAACAGTTGCTGATTCATTCAATCCCAGCTCCTCTGGTTTTTTGGGGGGCAGGAGTCTCAATCTGCAGTGTTTACTGTGTAAATAGAGCGTTTTTCCATAATAGAGTTGTGTCTTGGCAGAGCGATGTTCTGAATATTTAATTCAGTCAATGAGGTTTTCTTCCCTGTGTTTGGAATG
The DNA here is from genome assembly GCF_963662255.1 of Cinclus cinclus. Lineage (NCBI taxonomy): Eukaryota > Metazoa > Chordata > Aves > Passeriformes > Cinclidae > Cinclus > Cinclus cinclus. Next base: position 1,247,733 of record NC_085047.1, read on the forward strand.
AAAAAAAAAAACAAAAACCATAAAAACCTAAACAATGTCTTCTCCTCCTTCCTTAGTGGAAGGCCTCTATCTCCAGTACTGCATTCCAAAGCTTCCCCTTGGAAGAGTTGTCTGAAAAAAAGAAAGCTCCTTTATGAGGTGCTTTGTGTAATCCTGGGTAGATACTGAGTGATCTATGACATGATGAATAGATACAAAATATTTTCTGTCTCAGGGCGGGGTGTTTGCTCCCTCAGCCACCTTTGCTCCCTGTGGTAGGACATGATGAAATACTACTTTTTTTTTTTTGGCCAAATTAGTTGTATCCTGGTGTTTCCTCACTCAGATGTGGATGAGCTTGGTGATAAGGCTGCTGTTGAAATTATTTATCTGTACATTGGCAATTTCCTTTAGTCTGTTCCTTGAATCATTCTCTTTTTATTTGGTGTTTTTGGGGTTGAAACAGCTCTTTGCGTGTCAGGGATTTGGGGAGCACGAATGCAACTTGATTATTTATTATTTTTTGGGTAAGTCACCTGATCTGTTTGGTAAGGTGCTATTTGGCCAGCCATTTTATGAGGATTTTGGATGAGGGTCATGTGTGGAAAATGCTGGGGGGTTTTTTTGGGCTATTTTTTTCCCCCAGGTGTTTGGTAACAGGAATCTGAAATATTTGCAATGCTTTTGCAAAATCCTTGGCTTGTTTACCTGTATTTCTGAGCTTCAGTATCACAGAGCTTTTCAAATACCTCCATGGAAGGTTGTGGCACCTGGTGCAGATCTTAAATCTCAGCATCTCTTCATTTACATGTCGATTTCTTGTCTGTTCTAGCAGATGTAACATCAGATATCTGCTTTCTCTAGGAATTTTTTTCTTTCCTCTCTCAGCTAATAATCTGTTTTTATACTGGAAGGTTTTAGATAATTCCCAGTCATAGCATCAAAGCTAAGGAGGAGAGAAGGGATTCTGTGGGTACAGCACAGCGAAATCCTCCTGACTGAATGTTCTCAGCCCTGCAACTGCTGCCTGGGCTGGGGCTTAGGCATGGGTGGGAGCTGACTGGAATCCAGGGCCGGGCTGGCAGCTGCAGGGTGGGCTCCAGCCCTGCCTTTGCCTTTGTCTGGGATGCTGGGCGATGACTCGGTGCCAGCTCCGTGTCCGGGATGCTGCAGCGTGGGCATGCTCCAACACGGCGCTCCCTGAGTCTGCCTCTGCCTCTGATGGAGACACGTCCCTTCCTGGATTGAAGCTCTTCAGATGTCTCTGTCATGATGTCATTCCCTGTCATTTTTTTATTTATTTATTTTTTTTTTACCACCCAAAGGATGCAGAGCTCTCGTTCCAAGTGGCTCCTGGAGGAATAAACGCCCTCGTAATGTTTGGAGAAAACTGCGGAAGAATCTGGTGTTGCAGAAAGGGAGCTGGAGTGGGCTCCGCTCACACCTTGTTGTTCTTTGTCTGGAAGGTTGAGGGAGGTGCAGAAATAAAAGTTTTTAGGATAGCAGCTTTCATAAGCCAGGAGATCTTTGTACAACTGTTGCGCTGGATTGCTGCGTTTGCTTCCTGTTCAGATGAAAGGTTCTCTGCCCTGTTGGAAGGCCATAATTAAAGATATCTTGCTGCTGGTGGGGAGGCTGAGTGCTCTGGGTTCATTTGCATCCAGGGATTTCAGGATGACAAATGAAATGGTACAAAGGGCTGCGATGGCCATTAGCTGCCTCAGCATCTCGAGCTGGCTGATGGCAGAGCTGTGCTGACTGTACACAGCCTCGCCAATAAACGTGTGTCTTAGGGCTGAGGAAATCTAAACTGCAGTTCCTTACTGGGCAGGCATTGCAGCCCTTCCGTGGCAAATCTAGAAGCATCCCTGGCGTTTTATTTCCGTTTGAGAGTGGGATTGCACAGTGGATGCAGTGTGTGGTTTTCTCTCCGCTCTCCTCAGCCATATTGTGGGAGTTCAGTGCCGTATCCCTCAGCATTCGCATGGACTGCAGTGGCTCTGCCTCGTGCTGTTCATCACTAGCTGCAGATGCTCTTTCCCATGCTAAGATGCTGATTTTCCTCGCTCCACAATCCCTGAAATCTCCTTGTCTCTGGGGCTTGTGTCCCCCACACCCCTCCCCGGCCCAGCCTGGGGACTTGCTGCATGTGCTGTGGGTGCATCATGAGCCTGCAACATCATCTGTGCCCAGCCAGAAGAATCTTCTCCTCTCTTTCCATCTCTGTTTTTCTTAACTTGTGCAGGGAAGCAGCATTAGCTGGCTAGCAAGAAGGCAACTACACCAGCATTCTCTTTAATTGAATTACTTTTCTCAATGATTGAAGATTATACAGAGTTTAGCAGTTTTAAATATGCTAATCTTTGCTAAAAAGGCAGGGAGAGCTCTGTGCTGAGGGATTAGATGGAGCTATTGTGTGTGGGGAAGTATGTTTCTTACTGCTTTTGATCTGGTTTTATCTGGTGATTTTCATCAGTCCTAATACATCAAGTTTAAGGAATTCTGATTTCTGGGTCACATCAGGGAGTGGACACATCACCTACATTGGAGTAACTTGTGGTAAATACGACACACATTCAAATATTAATAACCTCTTAAGTTCTCCTTAGCACAGGGACACCTCTACTTCTTAATAAATGTTTTTTTTTTTTAATTGAGATGCTGAGGCACACTCATCACATGAGTTTCTACAGCAGCTTTCATTGGCGAGCGGGTCCGAAGGGCACCAACATGTACAGAAAGCAAAAGAGCTCCCTTTTGTCTCTCTGTGCCAGCATTTCTGCATAAGATCTTGAAGGAAATGAGAACTAGTTGCATTTTGTTGTTTTTTTTTTAATCGGGAGATAAAAGAGATTTTTAATACTGAAAACCCACTGATAAGTGCAGTGTAATAACTTCTGGAATATAACTGTTTGGAAAGCACTAATGAGCTGTTCTGTTGCATAACGATGTTGGTACAGGCACTGCTGAGCAGTGTGATGTGTCTCATTAGATAAGTGGGGAGCTGCAGGTGCTTCATGTGTGACATGAGGCTCATGTAGCACTGCTCACAGTAGGCATAGACTCATCCCTGTGCTGCCTAAAACTCCAGGAATGTTTCTGAGGAATTCTCAGCTTCACAAACTCCAGGGAGCTATCACCTTGTTGCACTGGTGGTTTAAAAGCTTATCCTCTCCCCTCTCAGTAATTTCCTAACACTGTGGTTTACCTGTGGCTGGGCCTTCAGATATTTGGGGTTCTGTTTGGACTGTATCAATGTTCAATGAGTTTCTAAACTTGGGCTTCACATCTGGAAGTGGAGTATCAGCAGTGCATCCCAGCAAAGGGGAGCTCAGGCAGGAACACCAGGAGGCCCGCGTGGATGAACAAGGAACTCCTGGACAGCCTCAAATGCAAAGTGGAAGCCTGGAAGGCTGGAAGTGGGGACAGGCAGCCTGGGAGGAACATACAGAAGTTGTCTGAGCAGCCAGAGATCACGTTGGGAAACCCAAAGCCATGATAGAATTAAGTCTGGCCAGTCATCAGGGGCAACAAGAAAAGCTTCTGTAGCGATAGAGGAAGACCAGGAAAAGTGTGGGGTCTCTCTGGAAGGAAACAGGAGAGCTGGTTACCCAGGACAGGGAGAAGGCCGAGGTACTCAGTGGCTTCCTTTGCCTCAGTCTTCACCTGTGTTCTCCAGGGGTCAGTCGTGGGGTCAGCACTGTTGAACATCTTTTTTGGTGACAGGTCCCTTCCCACCCAAACTACTCTGGGATTCTTTCATAGCACAATGTGCTTGGTGTCTGATGCTTCCTGGCTGTCATGAAGATCTTGAACTCCACCATTTCTTTTCTTTCTCTTCTCCTATTGCTGGAAAAATCCCTTCCTGCAGCAATGTGTGGAAGAAGCACAGAGAAAAAGACATCAGTGTTTTGTGATGCCTGTTCTCACACTGCCTTTTGATCCCTGTCTATTTGTGGAAGCCTCTGAAGGAGCCGTGTCTGTTCTTGAAAGGAGGAATAACTGTGCCTTTCTGAACTCTGCTGTGCTTTTCTCCCTGCATCTCAGAAATAATCTGTGATTTGGAAGGAAATAATCATCTTTTTCCTTGATGTGGCATAATGGATTTGCTGTCTGCAGCTCTTGGGGTGGTGGTGGTACCTGGCACTGGATCCAGGTTCTGCAAAGCAGATGTCTGAAAGCTTTTGCTGAAGCTGTAAGTGGGACTAATGGAGAAACAAAGGCAGGGAAGCTCATCTGAGCCCACCTTAGCAGATAATGTGGCATTTGGGAATTATCAGAGCCAGCAGCCATTTCTATCAGCTTCAGTGATGGTTAAAAATCTGTCTTCTGTAATCAGTCTGTGAAGAAATAGCTGCCTTTTAGTTACCTGCTAATTTAGTCCAGATGTTTAAAGGCATTTTGTTGTGTTCATGCGTATACGAGTACCTGTTGTGTACACTGATTATAAAACCCCAAACGAACCAACCAAAACACGCCAGCTAAACCCTTCCCTTCTTTGAAACGTGGCTCAGAAAAACCCCCACGTTGCTGTCTTGACATCAACACCATCAGATTTTTCAAGTCAACCTCTAAAATTTACCTGTAAGGCCTGTAACCCGTAAGCCTGTGATACGGGAATGTTTCTGAACAGGTATAGAAATGCTGATGCATCTCTCCCAGTATGGAGCAGGGAAAAGACCTCCGAGATCACTGGGTCCAACCCTTGGCTGATCAAGGACTTGGTGATCTCAGGGGTCTTTTCCAGCCTAGATGCTCCTGAGCTTCTATAAAAGCACTGTTTTGAAAATTAACAGATACCATCAAAATGATGATGGGTTTGACATGTTAATATAAATTATTTATGGAAGTAGTTTAAGTGAAAAATGTGTGTCTTGGCAAACAAACAGCAGCGAAAATGTGGACTTGCAGTGAAAGTCAAATTTTTCAGGTCTCTTTTCTTGATTTATTTACTGAGCTCACACAAAGTGGGAAAGCTAAATGAATTCTTTGTTTTCCCCTAAGCATAAACCCAACTCTTCTGACTCGAATATAATGAAAGGCCCAGGGACAGTGAACAATTCCATCAATTATTTTATGTCAGATATTTTCCTTTTATGTTCAAAGCATGTTCTGGAATATTTGAGTGATATTAACTGGAAAAAAAAAAAGACGTTTTTGTGTGCTTCAGTACTATTTAACTCTTTTCCAAATGAAGCCTACTGCATCCCAAAAAAAAATAAAAATCTGGGAAGCAGCTATTGTGCAAAATTAAATGTCAATGAATTTGACTTCTTAGGGTGAGGGTGTAACTTGCCTGTTTCTGTCCCTGGTTTGAGTGTCGTTTCTGCTGGCCCCCTGTAAACCAGGATGGGCACATGCTGATGTCACCCTGCCATTTGAACGAGCAGGGTTTTTGGGGCTCACTTGGGAGAGTCTCTGTGCCTTGAGTGGCTGCCAGTATCCCCTGGAGATGCCACCCAGCTATTCTGAGATTTCGCAGGCTCGTGGTGTTCTCTCGTCCAGACATGTGTAGGTGTTACCAACACACTGAGTTAAGGCTTTGCCTTAACTCTAAAGCACATTTTCCCAGAATTGAAAGAGTTGGGAAGAAATACTGGAGCAATACTGACGAGCAGTGTGCTGTCTTCAGACATGGCCAGAACCAGGAAGGGGCAGCTAAACCTGCTAATGAGAAAATGTCTTAACTTTCAGTTGGTCTTTTCTCTGCCTTGAATTGTGACCCTTTAAACCTCTGTACTATTAACATTTCCACCATATAGACGAGTGCCATTTATCCTTCTAAGTGACTTTCCTTTAATGGTTTGCTTCTTCAGGAGAAATCAGCAATTGCTGCAGTAAAAAACAACCCACTCCAGCGTTTCTGTAATTAATGCAAGGGCCAGTTTATTCCATTCCACTAAATGCTTCCTGCTGTGCTTCCTGTCCGTGCCCCTGTCTAGGTTTGAGTTACAGCAAGTTAATTTTCATAATGTTCTTGATATGTCCAACACAAAGAGAAGGGGGATTAAAACTGGAATAGATGTGTGGCTAAAAGGAGAGGGGTCCTTGCATCCGTGGCAAAGCTCCAAGCAGTGGCTGATGCAAGATTGGCAAGTGTGGGCTTTGCCAAGGGGTGTAGGTAGCTGCTGCTGGAGTTGGGAAAAGAGAATTCCTGTTCACAGGTTGGGACTTCAGTCCTGCCGAGGCTCTGGTGCTGCACAGGAGAGGGCAGACGGCACTGGATTAATGTGAGTGGAGGAGTTTCTCTGCAGCTTCCTTTTTTTTAATGGAGATGTTGCATTTTCTGGGAGTACAAAATATTCACTCGTTCATGTCCTTCTCTGCTGGTGCAGAATTGGCTGTGAGAACCCTTGGTGTCAGTGACAGGAGGGCTTTTTGGAATGGCCTGGTGGAAGGAAGTCTTAGCAGAGAAGTCTGTACTGACTGGGTGATGGAATCATCCAGTGGATGTCTGAGTGGTGGAGGAGATGGAGAGCATTCTCCTTGGAAGGAAGTTCTGACTCCTTTCTGACTTTTCCTTGGCCGCAGCAGGCAGGTCTTCATGCTAGAGGTTTGCTGCCTTCTTTGTCTTGTCTATAGTACCTCATTATTTTTTTTTCCCTGCCTTCCCCTTACTTGCTTCTGGAGCAGCTTTTGGACATTTTGTCTTTGGCTTACTCAAAATGGCTGAAAAGTCACTTGTGTCCACATAAAACCCAGGATGGCTTTCATGGAGCTGAGCTGGTGCTGCTGGTTGGGATAAAGCCAGAGGTGAATCCTTCAGCAGAGCAGCTGGACACAGCTGGAGGAGAGCCTGATGGCTGAAGACAGTGGGAGTATCATCACAAGGAAATCCCAACCTTTTTTGTTTTTTTTTCCTTTTTTTTTTTTTTTCTTCTGACCTTGGAATGCTTTACAAAGAGGGTTTTCACAGTGTTGGTCTATTCTAGTCTCTCACTGCCAGACTCATTCACTGGTTCTTGTAATCTCTTCTCAGCTTTTCCAGCTGCCTCTTAATATTCAATATTTATGTATTCAAATCATAATTATGTTCCTATTCTTTCTGTTCTTCCAGCTTCCCACTTTTCTTCCCTAGCTGAGTTATCTGGTCTTCTTTCACTGGGCAGTCATCAGAGTGGCTTTTATCCACCACTGTGCAATCGTGACCAAAATTCTCTTCCACTTTTTTAAAATTTATTTTTAGTTGTTCTTAAACCACAGTGTGACTTGGAGAAGAGGATGGGTTGGTTTTTTTCCCTGACATTGCATAAACAGGAGGCAGATCAAACACTCATGTCCCATAAAATTGACCTCTTTATTTGGATGCTGTAGTGCAACAGCAGACTTGAAAAAAGCTTTTCCAATCTTGACTCATCAGCTGGTTTGGTGTTAAAACATTTCCCTCCTCTCTGGTGAAATGCAAAGGGCTCACAGGTTGCCTCTGTTTTTAGGCTTGGTGGACTCTGTACTGTCACAGTGAGTAATTTACAGTTAAAAATAATTTCCTTGGCCTTAGGAATTCTACATTTTCACCAAAAAATGTGAGAGAGCTTTAGGAGCCTGAGAAGGAACCTTGTGTGAATTACTACACATTGCCTCCAGTAAATTCTGCCATCTAGAGAAAAATTTCCCTGGGGGATTGCATGGCTGATGTTTTAAATGGTTGTTTAGTCTGTACAAGCCTTGCATGGCTGAGAGCAAGGCAGAGATTTGAGATCTGGCTTTGCCTGCCCGGTTCCAGATCCCAGGAAGAGCAAAGGCTTTTTAGCTTTACCTTTTGAAACTGGAGGAGAGGAAGAAGTGTCCTACATGGGATGTTTTTAAGATGGCTCCAAACAGCTCTGTGCTTTTCCCTGGATTTGATGCTTCTCAGCTGCTTGCCTAAAAATCTGAGCCAACCCTGTGGTGCACTTAAAGCTGGTTTTGGGTAGGGCAGCCTGAAGACCCCAAAAGATTTTCTGTGCATGTTTATGCAAGGAATTGCTCAAGTCAGAAACAAGTCTTAGAGAATAAATATCAGAATTAAATAGGAGCTTAACTAGTATATGTCCTTAACATGAAGGAATTATTCTTCTGGAAAATAATGCTGGAGGAGAGTATTTATTTCAAGATACTGTATTCCAGTTGGAATGTAGATAATTCTTGTCTAAAGAATTTTCTGCTCTGAACCCACTTTCTCATATAAAGGCTTTTTTTTTTTCTGTAGTTGAATCTCACAATTCCTTCTGGAATATCCATTCATCTAGAAAAGATCAGAATAAAACACCTACAGAACTTGTTCCATTTACTATTTGGAGCCAAATTTCTACCTCTTAAAAACTAGCTATTTTTATTTTTTTGAAATTCATACAGATGAATATCAGCCCTTGGGTTTGCAGACCCTTCAGGCTCCATGGCCTCTTTCCAAGGCACTTGTGAAGCGCAGCTGGGAAGGAGCAATTTTTTTGTCAGCTGGCTGAAACTCCATATGGAGAGGTCAGTGTCTCAGTTAGGAAGAAGCTAGGGGGAAAGAGGAAGATTTTGGAGAAAAAGTATCCCATTGAAAAGTTGGGAACTGATGTAATGGTTTAATATCCCTTAAGCTTGGAGTTGCTAATTTGCAGTGCAGGCAGCAGGAGCATCGAGTGTCTAATGGCCTCTGTCATGTCCCAGTTCCCAGCAGAAGAGCTGGGACAGCTCAGGAGCAGGAGATGTGAAGGACAAAAGGATGGTGTGGTGTCAGGATATCCTTAATGCCAGGGATTTGTAGCCATGTGCTGCCTGGACCCACACCAATGTCTGAGGAGCCCAGAGCCTGCAGCTCCTTCAGCTGTGCTGATCTCAGTTTCTACATGGTTTGGGTTTCTGTTGCTAAAAACCAAATTGTGGTTGAGGTTTTTTTTATTTATTTATTTTTTTTCCCTGTGCAAAGCCCCACCGTTCTGTGCTGCTCAGGTGTCCATGTCCTGTATTTTACACCAGCTGTTTTCCCTCTGCCTGGCCGGGGAGTTGCATCATGTGCACACAGCCCTTTGTGTCCGTGCAGCTCCCGTTATTTTTGTAGCAGTCTCCAGGTGTCCTCCACAGCCATCCCTGTCAGCTCAGATCAGCAGATGCCTGGAAGAGAGCTGTGCTTCATCAGTGTACTCTGGGCAGTTCTTTCCTTGCAAGTTAAGCCAGGCTGCATCGACCTTAAATCAGGATTATTTTAGGGTTTTGTCCGAACTCGTTTGGGAAGAAACACTCCCCTGTGTGTCTGCCTGGAGAGTGAGTTTGAGGGAGCTCCTGTGGAAGTTGTTCTGCATCTCCTGTGTGGGAAGAGCAGAGGACAGGAGATGGTAACCTGTGGGAATAAGATGGAATCACTGAGTAGAATGCTATATGGAGCTCTTGCCCCCTTCTTCCTTTTCTTCTTTATCTCCTCCTTTTCCTTCTTTCCCTTTTCTCCTTCCCCCAGCAGGAAAATTGTCACCGCAGTGTGAGAGAGCAGAAATTTCTTCGTGGCAGTGCAGGGAGTCAGGAGAGGAGGGAGCAGGAGGAAGAATTTGCTTGTTTGTCCAATGGGATAATGGTACTGAGAAAACATTAGGCAAAATTTAACTGAGTCAAAGGATGGAGGGGAGGGAAGGGGATTGGTAATCCCTTGCATTTTAATAGGTCTCCTGAAACTTCTCTAATTCCTTGCTGGAAATGGCTGACTTAGCAGTTCTTGTTGTGCTTTCAAGGGCAAAACATCTTTGGGAAGAGAGCAGGAGCTTGTTCCAAGGGCTCCATTTGGCACATGATTCAGGGAAGCGATGCCTGGATTCCCTCAGCTGGATGCTGGCATCTGCTGGTTTAGCTTGCATGGGGATAATGCTCAGTGCTCAAAGCAGGGGATGCTTCCCTCCAGAAATGCATCCTCAGGTGGCTGCTCTCTGCTGCCTCTCTCTCTCCTGCCTCAGGAATATCACTCTGAGGAATCCAGGAGACTTTCCATATTAGATGGTGCAATAGCCTATCATTTTCAGTTTATTTAACAAAAGTTACTTTTGGGAAACATCGTTCTGTTTGAGGATTTTTATGCAGATTTTTGTCTAAACTGCTCAAGTATATGGTTTGTTATGGGAACAAATACCGTGTTAAAGGTATTTAAACCAGAAATTCACTATTATGGTTTTGATGTCTGCTGCTTCTTTCCCAAATGGTTTGGTAGCACTTAGTTTCTGACTTACATGAGGACTTCAAGTGGCTGTAAATCAATTGAAGGGATCCCCTGTGCTTAAGATGATGGAGGAGCTCTTGCATCCTTCCCCTTCGCCCATGTGGGAGTTGCATTTCCCAGAACCACTCCTGGCAGAACAGATCCACCCTTCCAACCTAATCTCTGTCCAGAGTGGCTTAATTACTTTTGATCTCCATATGTGGCATTTTACTTCTTTCAAGCCTTTTACAAGCAGATAATTAGGTGTTTAAAAATAAAATACTGGGATGTAAAAATTGGATCTTATGAATGATTAATTACTGAAGGTCTCCTGGTGGGTTTTTGCTCAGACCTGCACTGGTTTTTAATGGAATATTGGAATGATAGAACCTGGAAGCAGTAGATGCTTCAAAAAGTGATTTCAACCCCCATGGGCTTTAACTGCCATCATATATAAAGTGACTATTGAGCCACCCTTGCATGACAATAATAAAACTTCAGTATCGGGCTCTGAAACTTGGTAGGTCAGATTTTTGTGTGAGAATGGAATGGAATGGAATGGAATGGAATGGAATGGAATGGAATGGAATGGAATGGAATGGAATTTTTGGAGGTATCTCTAAAACCATTTAATTTGTCTCATTGTGCTCGTAGCAAAGGTGTAATAACCTGGGATAAAGTTGAGTTTTTCTGAAATTTCAACCCGAACACCACAATCCAGAATTGATACTTTATCCAAAAATTGAGTTACTAAGACGATGTTTGTCTGGAGTGGTGCTGTTGGGATTATTGGAGCAGTAATGAGCAGGCTGTTTTGGGAAGAAGGAAATAGTGAATGTCACCTGACCCCTTGAACTCTTGGTTATGGCTCAGCCCTTCCCACTTGGAGGACACTGGAATTGCAGCCAGGAGACAGCTGTGCAGTACCAGAGCCTGCCATATTTTGCCTCAGCATCCGGGTGTCGTTTTGGAGCCTCAATTAACTTTTGGTCACTGACTTGCTGGGAATATGAAGTACATTTAAACTTTCTCCACTGGGATTTCCTGGAGCTTTTTTTCCATGTGCTTCTCTCTGTGCCTGTCTGTATTAATGGGGTGCATAAGATTTGTTTGTTCTTTGATTTTAAACTGAGTCTTGTGAATCCTTGTACTCTGGCTCAGGGGCAGGGAGCCATTCCCAACTAAACTGCAGCTGGAACGAAGAGGATGTCACTAGCCAGAATCTGACGCTGTTCCTCCTTCCTTTTCCCAGTCATCTTCCAACTCCTCTGCCTCACAAATATGTTCTTAAATGTGGGGTTTTTTTTCTCAGAAATGTACTTAGAAATACCACCTAGCTAAATATTGGGGATAGGATCTGGTCCAGTTGTGGAATATGTCTTTCCAGGGTGAAAAACCCAGTGTTTAAAACCAGAGTGAAGAGTCCAAAAGAGGTGACTTTGCAAGACCTGCTGATGTTCATCACGTTTAGAAAAAAGAATTTCTGAGATGTAAGAGCAGCTTCCCAATAACATCTCCTGCATGGAATGTCTTCCTCTTTCCAGTTTGTGCTGCACATGCCAGCTGAGTTGTTCATCAGGTCCGCCTGGAATTCCCACAGCTCAGGGCTCCTTCCTCGGCTCGCTGTGCCTCGTTCCTAAGAAGTTTTGGGCAGAGGCTGTGGTCACATGGACTTCTGGACTACTGAATCTTCCTTCTTTCTTAGCTCCATGGTCATCCACTCCTGGTCAGAAGGTCCCTGGGATATGCTTTGCAATATTTCCAAGTGCTGCTTTGTGCTAGCGGTGTTTATGGCTGAGGGTTCAGAGGCATTTTCTGAGCAGTAAAGTCCTTTGGAGAATATTTGAAACCTCATTGGAAACTATTTTAAAAACCTTAACTATGTAAGATATGAAGGAAAGCAAAATCCTCAGGCTACACGGAAAAAATACCCTCGTGAGTCTGTAAATTCTGAAGTTTTTTTTTTTTTTTTTTCCATTCCTGGAAAATAATGAGAGACAGCACAGAAGTCTTTGAAATGTAAAGGTGGCCTGTGAGTACCCTTTAGTTAATTAAGCAAGCTCGATATCCATGAAAACATGAGTGCATCATCCACAATTGCTGTTCTCTGGTTGGTGTTAAACTCATGCACATGGAAGTGAAAGGCATCCTAAGCTGGATTTCCCTCATGGCCACTGCAGTGTAGATCTTAACTGTTCACTCTGATCCCTGTCCTCCAAAGGGCCGTGATTCCTGCCCCGATGCTGTGACACAGGATGGGACACAGCTGGGTGCCCTTCCTGTCTTTTGGGCTTTCCATGCTTTTGCGACACTTGTCCTGCACCTCTTAGGAGTCAAAACTGCTCCAGTCCTTTCCTTTAGGTGATTTGTTTCATCCCTTATGGCTTGGGAAAAATTCTCGTGTCTCCCTGTTCTTTTGTTTTCCTTATCTGTGCAGCTACTCCAAATCTTGATCTTCTGGTTACCTTATCTTGGGTTTGTTCTTCCTCATTTGAATGAAACCACCATGCTGTGCAGCAATTGGCAAGGTGAGATTCCCTTCCTGCTCCTGCTGTTCCCTGTTTTTCCAGGTCTTCCTGTACATGTTTCATTTACTCCATTGCAGCATTTTGGTTTCAGCTCTTCACAGAATTCCAAGGCTCTTCCTCCAAGCCAAAACTCCTACTTTGCTTGGCTATAGGAAGTTGAAGACAGTTTCTGGTTTCCACACCAGTTTAACCTAAATTAAATTAAAACAACCCATCCGGCATTCAGAAATGGGCAGGACTTGACTTCTGCAGACCTCAGTTACCTTCATCCATATTTAATCAGAATATTTGCCCCTTTCTGTATGAAATGATGGGAGATTCAGCATTCTCCCATGAGAACACGAGAGGTGACAGCTGTTCCTCCAACAGAGAGCTGGGAGTCTGGCTCCTCACGTGGCACTGTGTCACTTCCCAGAGGCTTGGTGTTATCCTGGGGGAGGAGAGCTGGGATTGCCTGGAGGTCCTCCACTTGTGACACTTATTTTGGCTCTGTTGCTTTTAAAAACCTTTCAGACTGTGAAAATAGCACTGGTTATGTTACAGGCTTGGCTTGGAATTCCTCTGCAGAAAACCAGACAAGAGGTTTCATCTCCAGAACATAAGGCGTAGATTTTAAAATGAGTTTTTATAGCTGTGCTTAGGAGGTACCATTTCCATGTTTTTTTTTAATTTTACTATACTGACAGAGTAATTGAATTATTATATTTTATAAATCTGCTCCTTCCTGTTCAGCAGTGAGGGGTTTACTCTTGCTTATTATTTTCTACAATGGGATAGTAAAAATACCCCAGTTTATGTATGAAAACTTTCCAGTGTGCAGCTTCATCGTTTAAAAAAAACCCTCCAAAGTGTGATTTTGAGACAGAACCAGGGGCTGACCCGTTTTTACTGTTTCATTTCTTTGTGGCTGTGACTGAGCAAACAGAGCAAGATTTGTTTGCATTGTGCTCTTTCATTTATTTCCCATTTTGGGAGGAAGAGTCAAGCTAATTACTGACAAAACCCACAAGAGTTAATGAAGCTATTTATCACTGGGTATTTTTGTCCCCGTCACAAGGCTTGGTGCGGATCCCAAAGGAAATCTTGCCTGTGCATTAATAATCAGGGATATTGTTCCACTTTTATCAACTCTGCCAGTGCTGATTAGGATTTGCTTAGTGGGAAGGAGTTCTGAGTTTGTCATTAAACTTGTTATGAGTCTCCACATTTTTATTGATCTGTGCAATCCTTTCACATCTCAAAATTCGAAGGGGAGCTTTTTCCAGATTTTTGTGTCCAGGCTGTGCCTTCTACCTTGGGGCCAGTCATGATCAGTCTTAACTTGTGCCTTATTTTATTTCTGAGAAATACAGATACCAGGTAAACCTAACTGGCATCTCCCTCAAGAAGAAAGCGTGGTGCTAAATAAAATAGGATTCTAAATTGCCTACAGACAGCTAACAGGCTGATGTTGCCTTAGAAAAAGATGGATAATAGAAAATTCTCTCTTCTGCCTCTTCCTTTTCCCTTTAGCTACTGCCGAGCTTTAAATACAAGTGACAATTCTTTGCTTCTCTTGCTGGTTTTAAAATGCCCGGGGACTGCATAAAATACATCCATATGGCACTGAATACTTGGATCAGTGGCACAGCAGGCTTTTTTCTGGTTGTCCTTCACTGTGTAGCTGACAGCTGTGAAACCCTCCTGGGTTTTTACATAGCATGCCTGGGACTGGTTGCGTAAAAAGAAGGATCCTTTGGGAGAATTGCTGCCCTGCCTGTTAGAGACAATTTCTTGTCCTCTGGAGATGGACCAGTAAATACCAGTGAGCCAGCTCAGCTGTCTGAATGGGAGGAGGAATCTTCAGGTGAGATGTGGCCGTGAGGAACAAGGGACTTGGCCACTTGGCACTGTCTGCTCACATCTTTTGCAATGTCAGAAATACCGTTCGGGTTCCCTTGAGGAAGGGAAGTTTCACCTGAACTGTTTAGAATGAAAACCACAGCAGGGAGCTTGGAGAGGATGATCTTTAGAGCTCCTTTCCCATTCTGTGATAACTTTTTTATCAAAATATTTGAAGGAAACTGCAGTAGTGTACAGCAGGAATTAGACCAGGAAAATGTATACTGCAAGATTAGGAATAAAATGAAAATCCTCTCATTTAAGGAAAAAAGAGAGCAGGTTTTTTATATAACTAGCTCTGCATTCCTAGTTACAGAGACTAATGTTCAACTAGGTTTAATCCCAAGTGTCTGTCTCTATCCAGATGTACATCTGATCTAAAGCAAGGTTTTGAAAAGCATCTCGTGGAAAGAAAGAAAGAAAATCCTTGATTTCTGCATTGTATTGAGTTTGACTGAAAAGTTGGGGAGTGGATTTATAGGCCTTGCTGGGCACTGCTGTCAGCAACACCCTGGGAATAAACACTTTCTAGGTCAGAAAAGTGCATCAGCCTCCCTTTCCTTCTGTCTTGGATGAGTTGTTGTGGAAAACAGCGCTGTGGACGTGCTCTGAGGTGACCAAAGGGAAGAAGGAATGAGAATTAATGAGCTTTTCAGGCTAACACTTATTTTCACAGTTATCTTTTTTATAAGGAAGTTACTGAAGTGTTAATCATTTGATTACTGGTTGTTGTAGATAAAGGAGTAATTGGTCCATTTTGTAAATGGTGGAAATGCCTGACAGGAAGGGGCAGGCGTGAAACTCTTGTTTCCATGGATTATTGCCCAGAGAGATTGACTAGAACTAAAACCCCTTTGCTCTAATGACAACTGGGTTGCAACAAAATTCTCTTTCCTCTTTGCTTCTCAGTAGCAAGGGCAGGTCTTTAAACAGGATCCCAGATGTGTGTGAAACTTAATTTTTGGCGTGGCTTGAAATGAGTGTTACGAATTCCTTTTAGAAACCATTACAAATGAGGGGCCAGGGAGAAGGGCTGAGTAAGGAACAGAGCAGATATTTTTTGGTGCATCTCTTAGGAAAAGCAAGTTATACCATCTGTCTCGGGAAGAAAAAGCATGTGAAATGCAGGGTTACCACAGCTGTTTTTTTACATCGTTGGAGTTTAAAGTGGTGCTCCTGTGCAAAGAGCCTGGCTCCTTCCTTTGTGTCCCTGTTCTTGAAGCACGTGGGAACGAGCTGCAGATGATCCCAGCCATTCCCTGAACAGCCTTCTGTGTGTTCATCTGCTGGGTAGGTGTCATTCCTTGTTATTCCCTGTTACATCATGCCAGTTCACTCCATGCTTGCCTTCCTGCTGCTCTGCACCAGACACTCATAAATATTCATGTACGCTTCCCACCATCCATTTAGGCTCCTATCCCTGGCTTAGGGTCTGTTCCAGTTTGCTAAGTGCAGCTTTTTTTACCAGTGCTGAGGGCTGGCTGGGGAGCTGAAGGCTGATGTCACACTTTCTGCTTTGGGAAGTTGCTGGGATGTTAAGGCTTCAGAAGGTTTTGCTCAGAAATTCTCCCATCACAAAGAGCTGACTGAGGTTCAAGGCACCTGATTGTCACAGGGTAAAAGGAAAATGGAAATTTTCTCAGCAGCAGCAAAATTCTGGCCGTGCTGTTTCTTACTTCAATAAATGACTAAAACTCGTCTCTCTACCTTCAGCTCTAATAAAACTGTCTCATCTTGCCTTGAAAAGTCCAGTCCATATAGAATCTTTGCAAGGACTAAGGGAATTGAATTTACAGTGAGCAAATAATCAACTTTTTGTTCAGGATCTCTCAGTACTTTAAAATACTCATCGCTGTGTATAGAGGGCAGAGGAAAGAGGCCAATTTGGTTATTCCATTGGTTCATTGATCACATGTTGCATCTCATTAAATTCATCCTCATTTTGTATGGAGCACTGGGACAGTGCTATTACTGATCAGCTGGAAAGTGGTTAAAACTTGGGTTAAAAAAAAGAATGTTAAGAGGCTCAACATTCTCCCACTAATCACAGAATCCCAAAATGGTTTGGGTTGGAAAGGACCTTAAAACCCATCCATTCCTACCCCTGCCATGGGCAGAGACACCTTCCACTATCCCAAGCCCTGTCCAGCCTGGCCTTGGACACTTCCAGGGTATCCATATGCTTCAGGATTATCTTGAGCTTCCAAAAGTCTCCTTGTTCGCTGGTGAGTTTCTGTAGAGTTTTAAATTTTGATTGTTTCTTCCATAAATAGTCTTGGAATTACTGTGGTGTTGTCAAGGGCTGGCTAGGAAATGGAAATGGAAAATAGGAAAAGGCCAAGTCCACCTTTTCCTGTACTTCACCAAGGCTGGACAGGCTGCTCTGGCAATGGAAGTGGGCTGTGGGAATCCTCCACTGCCAGTGCCTGCATTTCTGTGTGTTTTCTCCTCTGCTCTGTGGGTACAGGCCAGCAATTCTCAAACTGAGAGCTCCAGGCTGCCAGCAATCCCTGAAGCCAAAGTAATTGATCCAGGACTATATCAAACAGTTTTCAGTAGTGCTTTTAATTAAAAGGCAAAATAAAAGCTTTGTTGTGGTGGTGACCTGAAAAGAAATGAAGGATTGGCAGGGATTCACTGGTCTAAAAAGGCCAGCTGCAGTTGTCTGACATTCTTATTGATTGTGTCTGCCTTTCTAGAGTTCCTTTTCGAGATAGGATGCCATAAAACCACAAATAAATGCCAAAAACCCCTTTTGGAGGTGGCTGCTCTGCTGTTTGTCCTCCTTTCGCTTAAAATCATGGACAATCTGCTGCCAGCAGTTTGAGTTGGAGGTTCTTGGGGGGCTTTAGCTTATTTTGGGGCTGAGGTTTGTCATGTGGGTGTTGTGTTGTAGCCCTGTGAGAGCTGCTGGATCCCTGTACTGGAGGGATTTAAAGCCCTGTGGATGCAGCACTCGGGGGCCACGGGTTAGTGATGTTCTTGGCAGTGCTGGAGGAATGGTTGGACTCCATGATCTTGGAGGGAGATGGTTCTACGATTCTATGGTTTGTTTTCTTCCATTTTAGAAGTATCCTTGTGGATAATACAAAATGTGTCCTGAACTGCCAAAGAAATACCTGAGCACCAGTATTTGGCATCAGCTCGCTGTGTGCTGGGCTGTGGTTGTGTGGGTAGCAATGCAGCTGCAGATGTCCTTTGTCAGAGGAGTTGCCAGTGAAACAGAAGGAATAAAACTGGAATGAAGTGTTGAGGGGGCTTTGTGTTCAGAGGGTGCTCTGCACTCCGCTCCCCCCCCCCAGCCGGCAGATTCACTGTCACTGCTTTAATTTCCCTTGCCTGATCTCCGTGTTTGATCTCTGCCTCGAGCTCCAGGCCATTGTTTGCTCTGCTTGGAATGAGTATCAAACCCAGAATCAGCTGAAGTCAAGGTGACTTGTTCTCTAGGAGGAATGAAGTGAAATATATTTAAGGTAGAAAATGATGGAGTATCTCTTGAATTCTAAGGACAAAGTAAAACAAGCCTGAATTGTTCCGTGTTTTTCTGGGTCTTGTTTCCCTGTAGCTCTCTGGATATTCTGCATTAACTTCCTAAAGAGAATCTTAAATTCCTTCTTAAAGAAGCACATCCATATAATAGGACCACAGTACAACTTATAACCTAGATCTTTAACTAGGCTGGGAATAAATTATCTTAAAAGGGACTGTTTTATACCATTTTGTTTATACTGCTTAGAGGGGTCCACATATGGATTTCAAGAAGGTTTATATTTTGAAGGCTTTCTACTAATCTTAGTTTTTCTTGCTTTTTTTTTTTTAATGTATTGATGACTTAAAACTGTAAGAAATTGGCTCAGGTGGTCCTTTGGTCTCATCACATCTCCCATCAGGAAAGAAATGGCAGAATAAAATAGAAAATAGGTTTGACAATTCAGCAGGAGTGGAATCAATAGGGGGAAAAAATCAGGGTAAAATATCCTTTAATTAGAGTGAAGAGATGAGACCTCCTTGACTGTGGCTTTTGCCTCTGCTCCCTGGGACTAGACTGGGCTCCATCCTCCGAGTTCCTCACTGAGACTGGAACAAACTTCCCCTGACTGAGAGTTCCTTGGATTGATGCAGTCTCCCGGCTCTGTCGGATAATGAATGAATTTTGTTTCTTGTTTTGAGGCAGCCAGGTGAAATTTCCATAGTTTGACAGCAAAGAGCAGAGGAGGATGGGGGACGTTTTTATTATATTTTAAAGAAGCTGCTTCAATCACTTTAATACAGCATTTGTTTCCAGTGCTGGGAATGACACACCTAAAAATATTCTTACTGGCTGATACAGATCATTTAAAGCCAACTCTGTGCATTTTCCTTTTGGGGCTTCTTTTTAAACACAAATCTAAAATTGGGTTTGAGGCATTCATAATTCAGTATATTGTTCTTAGCAATGCTTTTCCTTTTGGTGCCTTGCGTTGCTTTGGTTTCTTTTTTTTTTTCCCTGCAAAATAATTCCAGTGAAGATTTTGAGGTGAGGTTTATCCATGAAATAAAGCTGTAGTCACTGGTGTCAATCCTTCAATCAAATCTGAAAGGAGTCATGCAAAGGGCAAGTGAAATTTTGGGATTACTGTGTGAGTTATCTGCTTATGTGAGGAGAAGGCTTTCCTCATCTTCTTCCCTTTACCTCTGGCTGTCAGCAGGTTGGATCTCTTAGCCAAGGCTGTTTCTGAGAGCTGGGAGAGGCCAAGTACAGTTTTCCAGTTAAATAGGCTGGACGTGTTGATTACCTTTAAGGTTATTTTGCTTTCAGAGTATTTCTCGGTATTTTTTTCCTGATTGCTGATGTTTTGAAATGGGTGACGAAGGACTAGGATGAAATCAGTGATCTAAATGTGGATAAATCCTCCAGAAGAGTGCTTGCACAAGATGTGAATCTCTGCTATGATATGCCTAAGAAAACGACAGGGGGATGTCAGAGCTGCTCCTCGCGCATCACAAGTGGCACAATCCCAACTACTTTTCCTTGCAGGTCACTCCTGGCTGGTGCCCGAGCCCTTTGCAGACTCTGGCAGCAAATGACCTCGTAATGCAGTGCCGGCAGGGAGGTGATTTGTGTTATGTGATGGGTCTGTGCTCTGCTCCCCGGTTAGAGCCCAGCGCTGCTGCCGTTCCGCCGGCGCCGGGAGCTGTGCGAGCCCACCATCAATCAGTGTCGGTCCTGGGGGATGCTGCTGGACACACAGATCTCCCCGGGAGCTGGGAAAAGGCGGACTGCGAGAATCAGCTGGAGTGACCTTGGAATCTCTCCAGCGGCCGCCGTCAGATCAAAGTGGCTGGAAGCACGAGATCAGCGTATTGATTCCGTCTTGCGGCTGAATTCCTGCTGTGAAATCCCTGCCGGGCACTGGCTCAAGGCTCCCAGACAAAGGGCATCGATCAGGATGACTCCATGAGCTGATTGATGGCTTGGAATTCAGTCTCTCCCGGTTCAGGGCAGTTCCGCTGAGTCCTGTCTTCTCACTCAGTCGTGATTGGGCTGTTTGCTGCCACCATTCAGCTGCTGATTCAGGAGCGTGTTGGCGTTTGGGCATCTGCTGCTTTCTGTGCTGAACCAGGGATCAAACCTTTCCTTTTAGGAGTTTTCCCAATTTTGTGTATCGGAAAAGTCAACTTCTTCTTGTCCCAGAACTTAGGAAAACACTGCAGCCTTCCAGAATTCATGTGGTTGAGGTGAGCAGACAGTTCATGATGGGAGCCACCACGTCCAGATTCTTCCAGAGCTGATCCAGGGAAGAAAACCATCTGAGCAAGACAGATCTGAGCTTAAAAATTCCTGTTGGAGCTGGACCCCTTCAGAAGTGTACATCGATAATTAGATGATAGAAGGTGCTCTGAGGGCTGGGAGAGATGGGGGTGCTCACTTGGAGAAGAGAAGGCTCCAGGGTGACCTCAGAGCCCCTTCCAGGGCCTAAAGAGGCTCCAGGAGAGCTGGGACAGGACACAGGGAATGGCTTGCCACTGCCAGAGGGCAGGGGGATAGATGGAATGTGGGGAAGGAATTGTTCCCTGTGAGGGTGGGCAGGCCCTGGCACAGGGTGCCCAGAGCAGCTGTGGCTGCCCCTGCATCCCTGGCAGTGTCCAAGGCCAGGCTGGACACTGGGGCTTGGAGCAGCCTGGGATAGTGGGAGGTGTCCCTGCCCACGGCAGGGTGTTGGAATGAGCTGGTCTTCAAGGTTCCTTCCAACCCAAAACCTTCTAGGATTTTATAATCACAGCAATTACTTGAGCAGTGGTGTCTGAGGCACAACTGCGTGATTAGGAGCTGTTTGTTGTAGAGATTTCCTTGGATGGAAAGTTGGAAGGACCCAAGAACTCATCAGGTGAAGTCATTGTTCAACCCCTTAAAGACAGAAAAATGTCCAGGTTGGTGTTGAAATAAATGGTTTCTTTTCTTACATGGCTTCCCTCCTCTTCAAAAGATTCTCAGATGCCTTGGATGTAAATTCCTGGAGTGGAATGACATCTGACAGTTCTGCGTGCCAAGGGAGGGAGGAGAATCTGCTGCCCAGCTGAATAAGTTATTTTGACGTTTAATTGCCTCAGTTTCCCAGTTCCATGCCCTTCCTGCTCAGATTGTGGTTGGACTCAGCTGTTAGATCTTGATCTACAGAGGGAAAAGTGGCTGGAGACAACTTTTTCTGAATAGTAAGTCACTTCAGCCCCTCACCTTTCAGCTGCTTGCTGTGAACTCTGCAAGCTGCCTGTTTTTTTTGCCAAAAAAGTTCCTTCTCAGCTCCTGAATTGTTTGAGACTGGCCCTCGCTTCCTGTAGCAGAGCTGTCAGTGTGTCCAGCCAAAGCAAACCCCATTCCCAGCATTTCCTCCCCCACCTCTGTCCCTCCAAGGGTGTGATACTGCCTTTTTTTGTGGAGTGGTTCCAGCAGCGTACCAGGAATATTTTGGCCTAAAGGATATTGCATTGCTGACTAGTGCTGCCCTGGATGTACTTGTGTGTGGAAATTTTTCCAAGAGATTAAATTAACTCACTAGATTAAAAAAAAACCCCAAACCAACATCTTAATGAAACAAAGCTGAAGTCTTAAGTGTCTTATCTGTTCCTTGGGCTATAACCCCTGGATTACTTATCCAGTTGTTTCCCATCTGGATTTTAAGCAGCTGATTGTTCTTGTCTCCATGTATTACCTTGTTCTGCTTCTCCCTGCTGAGGGCATTTTCCAAAATGAATTTGAATTCTGAATCTGTCCTCTCCTTTGCTTGCAGTCACTCCCAAATTAATGCCTTGTGGGAATTCAAGAAACATACAGCCAGCAAGACAGAACAGAAATTAGAGATACAGTGGGAACTGTGGGCTTTCATTCCTGCCAGGATTTCTAAAAAGGAGTCAGTTTGGGGTTTTTGAAAGGAGGAACAGCAATGCCTCAGTATTCATGGAATTAAAACTGTGAGCAGTTGGTGTTAATACCATCTTGATCTGGTGCCTGTCAACATAAACCTGGGTCTGTTGGGAGAAGAAATGTCTTGGAACTAAGTCCTTTAGGATGCTCTCTCCAACTGTTGGCTGAGGCAGATATTTAAAGATAAACAAGCCAAGCAGTACCTTATTTCCCCCCTCCTTCTGTGAAATGAGTGAAGGTAGGTTAGTGAGGCTCCAGGAATAAACAGAATATTTTCATATTTTGTGATTTGTGGACTGATGCCATCCAAGACATGTCACTCAGAAGGGAAAAAATTTCTGGAACACTTCATTGTCCTTCAAGGGGTCATGAGTTACCAAAAAAAATAATTTCCTGGGGTAGATTGGACCTGTGAAGAGTTAAATGTGGCTGTTTGCATCAGTGGCCAAGTGAGGAAAACCAGCTTGTTTGTGATGCTGCAAATCAATTCCCAGGATTCTGCTGCTGCAGTGGGAAGGGATTGGCTTTGCCTGTCTCTATCTCCTGAGGATTGTCACTGGGTCTGGAATGAATCCCTCCTCCCCTCACTGTTTGTCCTGCACCAGCTCGAGCTGTTCAGCACGTCCGTGGGACAAATCTGAGTCAGGGATTCAGGAATCATTCCATTTGGGGTGCACTGCTCCCAAAAGCCTGCTCTACCCTTGTGGATGCAGCTTTTTAACTTTGTGGGAAACCTGATTCTGCCTCCAGAGCAGAATATATTAGAAATTCACGTGGGAATTCAGGTATTGACTGGGGAAATTCTCATCTCTCCGAGGCTGTCTGCTGGGTTCCTGTTTGTTTAGCCCCTTTTTCCGAGTTGACCAAAGATGAAAATGCTGCTTAATTGGGATTAAACTGGAGTTTTTGGTGACTCTGTTAAGATCTAGAGCAAACAGACAACCCCCCCAAAACTTACTCCAGAAATCATAGAATGGTTTGGGTTGGAAGGGACCTTAATCTTGCCTTAAATCCCTGTGTTCACTGGATGGTCACTCTGGCAAAGAGCTGAAATCCTTGGAATATTGCTTGGAGAACATAAGCTCTGCCCCGAGCACTCCTCCTTACCTTTTATCAGCACGTGCAGTGCTCGGTGTCCAGCACAAGTCACACAGGTCCTCTCCTCTGCCACTGAGAGATGGCAAATTCCAGCTGCAAGGAGGTTGGAAAAAACACTGGAGGGTGATGCAGCCCTGAGTAACTTCAGTTGCTTCCTAAATAACTGGCCTACAATTAAGAGGATTTATACATATCAAAATGAGGCAGCTGGAGATGTTCCAGTTCCTGTGTGTCTTGCTGATCCCTCCAGGTGAGGATGTAGAAGAAGGAAAAAGCCTGTAAATGATGAGTTTGGCTTTGGCCTAGCTCTGCTCTGCTGTTGGTCTTAAAAGAGTAGAAAGGAAGTGTTGTGAGGATGATGGGGTCTGAAAGTGAATGATTCCTGTGTTTTATGAGTGAGAAAAGGTTTTTGTTGCTCATAATTAGTTATGGGGGCTGTTAAATCATTCAGTTCAACTAAAATTACTGCATGACTTAGTGAAAAGAAAGCAATGAAATTAATTTTCATCTCAAATCACAAAAATTTAAGAGTAAAATTGATGCTTGGGAATGGTACAGGGGGAAAAAGGGACTTTCCAATTGTAAAGTCAAATAACTGCTCTTGTCCTTGCAGGAAGTTTGAATGCACACTGTGGATCTGTTGGACACAGTAAACCATTTTTAAATCACTTGCTTAAAACTTGCTCTGGAATTGGTCCTTGAATCCATGTTTTTTTCTTCTTCTTCTAGTGGGGAAGACTTCCTTGATCACCAGGTTCATGTATGACAGCTTTGACAACACCTACCAGGTAAAATAATCCATATTTTTTATCTTGTGTAAGACTCCTCTGCTGCTGTGTCTTTGATTGCAGGAAAAGTCATTCCAGACAAGTTGGGGCACTGACCATGGAATTCCCAATTGTGAAATCTTAATTTTACCACCTGCCAGAGTGCCGCTTCTGGGTTGGATTCTGCTCCAGGAGTTTACCTGCTGCTTGCAGCAGGATGAGCTGTGGTTCTAAAGGAATACCCAAGGCACTGCCAGGGAATAGCAGTTGTTAAGAGAACAGTGTTGCCCACTTCCAGAATTTAGCGTGAGCTCAAAATGTGAGATACAAAAGTACTTCAGTTTCTTGAAGTGTGTCTCCTCCAAGCAGAATATGTTTCATGGCTTGGTTACAGTTGGTGATGTTCTGGACACATGAAACTGAGAAAATATGTTCCCTGGTGCCTGGGAAAGCTTTTTTTTTTTAGGGGGGTGGGAAGAGGAGGTAATAGAAAAAAAAAAAAGAATTAAAAGAAAACGTTGTGATTCTCCTGTTCCTCGGTGTGTACCCAAGGATCTCATTGAATGGAGAGATTTCCCTCCTGCCTCCTTCAGTAACTCTTCCTTGCTGCTGCTAGGAAAAACGAGTTGGGAGGTTCTCCCTGAGCTGGGGGAAGGGCCCCACTTGCACAATGTGGGAGGGCTGGAGCCCACATCACTGCTCTCCTCCCACTGTAATTACATGGACACTGAAGGCAGTTCTTTTATTTAAGATGGGATTTCCCCCTTCCCACCCCCCATGTTTTTCTTTTAGGACTGCTCCTTTGCCTTATTGACTTTGTGTCCCAGTTCTTCCTTGAGGAGGTTTCACCCTATGTGCTTTAGGATGATATGGGTGCCACCGTGGAAAAGTGGTCTGATGTAATACATAAAATTATTGCAAAATCACTGAGTGGCACTTAAAACAGTGAGAAATCCTAAGGGCTTCCAAGATAACTTGGATTTAGGCATCAGTGCTGCCTGCCCAGTTTGGGTGTCAGTGGACTTGGGTCAGAGCCATTCATGCAAACCTCTTCATTTTCCTGGAGCTGTGACTGAGGTGGGGCCGTACCTCCTCCTGTTGTGCTGTAGCTGGAAGAAGGAATCAGTCACAAGAGGTCCAGGAATTTGGCCAAAATCACACTGCCTGTTGTTGTCAACCCAAAGCAGGCATTTTTGGATGCCCAGGGTTCTCTAGAGACCCCTGAGAAGCCAGTATTTAATGCCAGTGCACATCACACCCTGATCATGGGTAAATGGAGCGGGAGGTGAGTTCAGGGACGATCTGCTTGTTCCGGACATTTCTGGCAGATTTTGAATGCACATTTTTCTGAAACCTATCATTTGAACATGGGGTTTTTATGTTCAGCTGTTAAAAATAGAAAGCTGCCATTTAATAAAATCCGTGCTGTGCATTGGATTCCTTTTGCTCACTGCTGGATGAGAGGAATTCAGCTGTGTTCCTCTGCCTTATCAGTAAGAACTTGCTGTACTGTGTCAGAAACCCAAACACCTGGAATAAAACCTTGTGGTTGGAGGTGTTTATTTTACCAGGAGTGATTCTCCTCCATGGACATGGTGGGAATGATTTCCTTTGTGCTGCGGCCCCACATGTCACGTATCATAAGAAGATCTATTTTAGTAAAAGTCTGTTATATAGAACATGCTGGAATCCATTCCTTGATAGTGCTGCTTCCCTGTGTTGTGATAGGACAGGCTGGGAGAGGAGAAGGCTCCAGGGAGAGCTCAGAGCCCCTTCCAGGGCCCAAAGGGGCTCCAGGAGAGCTGGAGAGGGACTGGGGACAAGGGATGGAGGGACAGGTCACAGGGAATGGCTTCCCACTGCCATTAAGATGTTCTTCAGGGAGCTCCCACTGGTGTTGGGAAGTTGGGGTGCAGCTATGCTGCTTTAGGATGAGCCAAGCTTTAGTGGTTGTTAGGCATCATGTAGGTGTCTGCCCTTAACCTGCCTAGAAAAGTGAAGATCCATGGAGATACCTGGCAGTTGGGAAGAAGACAGTGTGCCCACATATCCTGGTTGAACTGAGGGACACCAATTTGTCAACGGCATAATAATCCCTGCCTCTACCCAAATAAATGTGTGGATTAAACTGTCAGTATGCATGAACTGGAGTCGGGCTTAAAACCTTTTGGGCTTCAAGGAATTGTTCTAGTCATGGAGATATTAAACAAGTTGCTTATTGAATAAAGCTGTATCTTAAAAATAGGAAACCCGGCCTGTTTCTGTTGCAGCTGCTGCTGCTCCCCTGAAAATCACTGCAGGTGTTACGACATTTTTTGTAAGAGCTCTTGGTTTTTTCATCTCTTTACAGGCAACAATTGGCATTGACTTCTTATCGAAAACCATGTACTTGGAGGATCGAACAGTGAGTAAGATTTTGTTGCTTTTCTCTGTGAACAGTAGGAATGAGGACCAGCATCTGGTTTTGTGCAGCCCACACTTCTGAGATCACTCAGAAGCACAGGCTGAGCCTTCATCTCCCAGCTGCTTCCAGACTGACAAGTGCTGTGGAGACACAGCAGTGGGGAATGGGGATTGGGAAGTCATCATTTGGTTCGTGTGTGCAGAGCTCTCAGGTGCAGTTTGGGAGTGGCACAAGGTGCTTTAGTGTCATCCTCTGGGAAGAAAGAGGTGGTACAAATAATTTGAGGGGTGAATGACGGTGGGAATTTGGAGAAAGGGGAGCCATGCTTAACCCCTTCAGCTTTTGATGCCACGAGACAGAAAGGTAAAACACAAATTGCCAGATGTGGCCAGTTAATAGCTGGCTCTGTCTTCTTCATGCTCCTTGTTTAAAAAGAAGGTGGCCGCTGATGAGTTCACAAATGAGACTCGTTTCCTTGCCTGGTGCAGTTTTAGCTCATCAAGTGAAATCGCTGCTCTGTGCAAGCAAAGCTGTGGTTTAAAATGAGCTCAGATTCTTAATTAAGAAATTCAGCCTCAGTTGAGCTATTTGCAGAAACAAAACTGCAGTGCTGCGGAAGCTTCTGGTACTGGATAAACTCCCAATAAATGGGATTGGATAAACCCCCATTAAATGGGATTTCATGGGAAGTGCTTGAGGGATGAGATGTGCTTTCCATGGCCAAACTGGCTCTTGCACACCTTGCCATACACATTGCTTTTAGTGTGTCTTGCCTGTTCTTCCAGAACCTTGCTGGTAAGAGCCATCCAGCCTCTCTGTGCATATTACTTTGCAGTTTAGAGTCACAACGAGCATTTTATCCTCAAAAAACTGACATGAGTAGCTTTTCCAGCTTTTCCACCAGCAGCCATCCTTCATGCTGCTGAAGGTTGCCTGTGTGAGTCCTGAAGAAGGAGAGCAGAGCATGAATCTCTCGTGTAGGGAGAACTGCAGGTGAACATTTCACAAAATCACTGAGGCTGGAGAAGCCCTCCCAGACCAAGTCCAACCATTCCCCAGCACTGCCGAGGCCACCACTAGCCTACATCCACACACTTCTGAACACTTCCAGGGATGATAATTCCGTCGCTTCAGCTGTAGCTTTCTTGTTGGTCCTCTCAGCTTGGAAGCTGAGCCGGTCCACTCGTCCCCTTTTGAAAGGGAAGCATTTTTTTGGGAAGCTGCACCACCCACCCCCCCCTCCCCCCCCAGTTTGGCTACTATTACCCCTCGGGAGAGATTGCTGTAAGGAGACTGTCCTGCTGCTCCCAGTCCCCAGGCACCTCCTGCATGAGTTCATCCTTTTTATTTAGCTTTTTTGGAAAAAAAGAAAAAAGTAAACCATTTCTTGACTCTTTTATTTTTAGTGGCAGTTTGGCTCTTTTAATTTTCTCCCACCCACAGATCAGGTTGCAGCTGTGGGATACTGCGGGTCAGGAACGTTTCCGTAGCCTCATTCCCAGTTACATCCGTGACTCTGCTGCTGCTGTAGTAGTTTACGATATCACAAGTAGGTATTTTGCACTGGGTTTGACCTTTTTTCTTATTTTTCTTGCTTGTTTGACTGATTTTGTTAGGTACGGTTGCAATTATGGGACACAGCAGGTCAAGAGCGGTTCAGGAGCTTGATTCCTAGCTACATTCGTGACTCCACTGTTGCAGTTGTTGTTTATGATATCACAAGTGAGTGGGGGGAATTCTGCATTTCTAATACTCTGCCCTTTTCATCCTCTAGCTTAGCTTTGCATGTCCTCTCACGTCATCTGCTTGGGCTTCATCCTGGCATGACAAAAACGTGGTTTCTTTGCTTGTTTTACGCAAGCCCCGTGGTTGCTGCTGTTGTAATGTATCGACTGTCTCAAAAATACCATTTGAACCCTTCCCTATCCCATTTTCTTCAGTCCTCCAGTCCTGCCTGCTCTCGTTGCACTCTTCCATCTGCCTTTCGGTCGTAACATCACCTGTGACTTTTGGGCTTTGTGTCCGTGGGTATCTGAATTCTCAAACTGGAGACTTTTGTAGCTTGCTCCACTTCATTCACCCTCCCCCACCAAACGAAATCTGGGCACGGGCTGGTGGGGAGAACGCATTAACATCACATTTTCCTTGGAACCAGCCTCTCTCACGTGCTGCGAGATGTAAAACTTAGCACTAAGCCCTTACCCTTTAACAATTGCTCTTTCATTTCTTACTAAGGTATGTACATTTTTGTCAACTAAAATATTAGTGCTTCTTCAGCCCTGCTCCTTCTGTCCCTCTCCTCAGTCCAGACACCCTTTAACGTACAGTTCCTGCATTGGCAAAGAGCAGAAACTCTGTTTTAGGGGAACTAAACCGTCCCATAACTTCAGTTCTGAACCAGAATTGACTGAGAACAATGGCCTAATTCTACACAAATGCATAAATTCTTGTCCTTTGATTTATAAGTACTGGAAGATTACAGCCAGGAATAGGGGCTTTACCTAGAAAAGCTCTAATTGTTAAAAATGGCACTTTCCTTCAAGCTAAAATTACAAGCTAGCTGTGAACTCTGAATTTTTTCCTGACCCAGCAGATTCAATATTGCCAAGCAGTAAAGAGAATTAAGACTGGCAAGTGATCAAGTCTTGGCTGTCTAGCACGCAATATATTACTTTGCAGTTAAAGCCATTAAAAAAAATCAATACTTTTCAAGAACTGCTGCACAGGCCCCCCCCTCCCTTTTCAAGTACTGGAACTGCTTTGGCTGCTCAGATGCTCTTTGTGTCACTAACTGGCAAATGCTGAGCTCTGTGGCAGCTTCCCTCCAGCTCCCTTTTCCCTGTGGGCTGCAACTTCTCAAGCACCATACGGTCTGGAATTCTTACCTTGCAGCTTTTAAGGATTTAGCATTAAGTGCCTGTGAAGAGGTTAAATTTCTGCTTCTGGTTTTATGCAAAGATTTAGAAATTGTTTTGAAGGCAAGCGTTCAGTGCCACGGGAGTTGCTGCTGTGTTGTATAACCCTAGGATTCCCTAGAGAAAATAAGAAGTGACTGATTCAAGTGTACAAAATGCAAGGCTGGGATTGAGGATTTTGAGAAGCAGTGGAACTGTAGGTACCTCTGTAGGTGCACAGGCCACAAGCAGTGTAGAGTGCAAAAATTAATCCTCAATCCCTGTAGAAAATACTTTATGTTGAACTAAAAAATAAGGAACTGAAACACAGTGATAAGACTTTTCATTTTAGGTGCTGTCAAAACCAAGTTATAGACGGACTCAGTTCCCTCTCTGGCTTTGAACCCACCTGCAATGAAGCAGTTGCCCCTGTGAAATTAATGCCGGAGTTTCCGTGTCCTTTAGTGGGGGACATTCAGGGTTTCACTCGCTGATTCTTCATCACCCTCTTCCACCGACTCCACAGAATTTGAAGCTTTTCTTTCCAAGTCCAGATGTATTTCCTGGTGAGCTGTGAGGGACTCCTGCAGTGATAACCCTCTCCACTGTTCTCTGATAGATGTAAACTCCTTCCAGCAAACCACAAAGTGGATCGATGACGTCAGAACGGAACGGGGCAGCGATGTCATCATCATGCTGGTGGGAAATAAAACAGATCTAGCAGATAAGAGGTACGGAGGAATAATCCAGCTTTCAAATGCTCTGTTCTTACTCTGCTGCTGTTTGCTCTTATTTTAAGGACTGTATATAAATGTTTTTGGTTTTGTTTTTTTTTTTTTTTTCTCGAGATGGCTGTGAATAGAGAAGTCTCAGTTTTAAACCCTCTTTCTTTAGGCTAAGCCAAATTTCCATCACAGTGCTGTGAATGTGTTGGAAAGCCATCACCATCTTGTACAGATGTCGGGAGAGAAGGGATTGTTGATTACAGCCCACACCACTGAATGAATGAACTGGTTACAAATATTTGTTCTTAACAATGTTCTGCTTATTGGGTGGAACATGTATCCAGGGAAAAATGGGACAGCATTCCTCCTATATGAGATGGTTATACTTGGACTTTTATTAAAACAGTTTGGTGTTGATGATTATTTTTGGACTGTTGTTGCGTTCAGACATAAAAGCACGGTTTCCTGGACAGGGGCTGGGTTTTTTTTTCCTGGGATTTGGGGCTGAACGCTTGGCTGTTCTGCTGGAATGCTGAGTTCTGCTTTGGGAGCCTGGTGTGCCATGGAAGTGGTGATACCTGTCAGCAGCTGTACACTCCATGCAGGGAGAAAAACCTTTAAGGGCTTTCAGATAAAGCATGTTTTTGTTTTTTGGTTTTTTTTTTTTTTAAAGTGTAAATAATCATAAAGTATTTGTCCAGGTTTGGGGTTTTTCCCCCCTAACTCTGTGTTTTCTTCCCCAGACAAGTGTCCATTGAGGAAGGAGAAAGGAAAGCCAAAGAGTTGAATGTCATGTTCATTGAGACTAGTGCAAAGGCAGGATACAATGTAAAACAGGTGAGTGGCTGCTGATAACACACCCTTGTGGGAGGAGCACTTCCCTGCATTTTGGGAGGCCTTGGCAAAAGGGGCCCGTGGGAGTTGTAGTCCACACACAGCAAGCAGCACCTCAGAGCTGAATTGTTGGCTGAGGTTCTGAAGGATCTCAGACCTGGCATCACATGATTTGGGGCTTCCTTCCCCTTATATAACAGAGGGGTTATGGAAGAAGCATTATGAGTACAGAATCCTGGGGTTTTGGTAATCCAGATCTGCTGTTCAGACTGAGACTGGGACACAGGGCTGGGGGAGCACAGGTCTGAGGACTGTTTGTGATTCTGTTTCAGTGAATGAAACAAAGCAGTGAAGGAGGAGCGTGATGGCTTAAAATGCTTCCAGTGCCCAGGGAGACAGAGCAACTGCTGTTCCCACTCTGTTGTAAGGCACTGGAAGTGCCAACGAATGTTCCTGGACAGCCAGAGCTATTTATTTCTAGTAGATGATGAGTTGCTTTTGAATTGGGCAAAGCAGTGAAAGGTCTTTTGAACTGATGGGACTGCAGAATAAATGAGGGTTTTGATTTCCTGAGATGAGATAGGGCTCTTTAAATTCAAACCTGGAGAAGCCATAAATTCACGGGTGTCTCCACAGAGCAAACACACACATGTGGAATGCTGTGCTCAGCTCCCTGTCCCCCAGGAATAGAAGGACTTGGAGCTGCTGGAGAGAGTCCATAGGAGACCTCAGAGCTGCTCCAGGGCTGGAGCCAGGCTGGGAGAGCTGGGGGTGCTCACCTGGAGAGGAGAAGGATCCAGGGAGAGCTCAGAGTCCCTTCCAGGGCCCGAAGGGGCTCCAGGAGAGCAGGAGAGGGACTGGGGACAAGGGATGGAGGGACAGGACACTGGGAATGGCTTGCCACTGCCAGAGGGCAGGGGGATAGATAGAATGTGGGGAAGGAATTGTTCCCTGTGAGGGTGGGCAGGCCCTGGCACAGGGTGCCCAGAGCAGCTGTGGCTGCCCCTGCATCCCTGGCAGTGTCCAAGGCCAGGCTGGGCACTGGGGCTTGGAGCAGCCTGGGACAGTGGAAGGTGTCCCTGCCCATGGCAGGGGTGGCACTGGATGGGCTTTAAGCTGCCTTCCCACCCAAACCATCAGAGATTCATTGTGTATGGATGACATTCCATGTATATTTTATATATGTAGTTACACAAATGGTTTCTATGCAGAAGGGTACCAGGAGTAATAAAATAGGGTTATAAACTACTTCACGTTCTAGACAGGACTAAAGAGTCTGTTATTAAAATGTCCCTTGACTTTGTCTCTAAGTAGCAAAATGATTCCCTATGTAATGGGATAATTATAGCAGTGTTAACTCAGAGCAGCCTCACTGCATCACCCACCATGGACATGTTGGCTTCCAGGGTCCCCCAATTATCCTGCCACAACACAGCTTGCCTGGTAATTAAGGTTTGGATTCTGTGCTGCAGTCTTTAATGAGTGCTTAGACCTGGGGGTGTGCACTGAGAGCAGTTGCCTCACTGACTGATGATGATGATGATGATGATGAAGGAGCTCTACACTCCTTCTTTCCTTGAGGGAGTTTCTGTGCCCTGACATATTTCCAGAGGTTCTGTAGCCAAGCCTATGAGGGAGTTGTGGCTTTCAGGGCCAGCTGGAACCCTGAGGATTTGATGCTGTGCAAAGACTTGAGTGGATATTCAAAAAATTTAAAATGGATATTTCTAACAAGTTTTGATCCGTGTGTTGCAGGCGTGGACTGGGATGCTCAAGGATTTCAAAACTGTTCTATATTCTAGAATACTTGTAACTCTCGGTTTTTATTAGTTTAATAAGTAGTTGTTTAAGCAATTATCAAAGGATGAGACTTTTAATATTACCATTTAGATAGTTCCCTGTTTCCTTGCAGCTTCTCTGTTAAATTAGCTTAGCAATATTTTATTAGCTTAGCAATAAATTCTCTCCCAGTGAAATAGGAAAGTAAAACTGCAGAATGGATCCCCTTCCCATAACCTGTGTAAAATCCTTAATAAGCTGAATGCAAATTTGACCTTCCCATAACCGATAACAGCTCTCCACAACATATTCTGATCCTGAATATGTTGTGGAGAGCACAACACTGTCTACGTCAATTTTCATACAGAATTTTCATCCAGAAGTAGCTGAATTTCTTGTCCTGCTCGGGGAGGGAACGGCTGTGACTTTTCCAGCTGCTCCTCGTCAGTGGGAATCCAGGGGACTTTTGTCCTTGGGTGCTGCTTTTAGCTTCTGGGTCATTCTTTTTGGATAAGAGAGAAGGGCACTGCCTCCAGCTCTGTGCTCCCTGCAGCTGTCCTGCAGGTCCAAGGGGCCTAGCTTTGTGCTGGGACCCCAGTAGGTGAGATGCTCTGTACTTCCAACAGCAGCTATTCCCATTTTTTCCAGTGTTGCCAGGATCTTCTGCCAGCAGAGGAACAGAGGGGACCGTGCTGCTGCCAGGCTTTTTCTGCCATTCCCTGTATCAGGAAAGGGGAGAGAGTTCTGAGGATGGCACCTCAGTGCTGGGTGCTGGTGGATGTGTGACTGCAGAGCTGTTTGCAGTCCCCAAGGTCCTTCACTCTTGCTGTTCCTTCTGGCTTAGGGCCAGGGATGTTAAAGAAAAATGAGTGGATATTAGGGAATGCAAGTGGTGGTAGTGTTATTGTGGGGTTAAACCGATGCAGCAGAGGGGAAAAGATTGGCTTTTGAATCCTGCAAAGACTGATTGCCAGGGGAGCCTTAAGCTGGAGAAGGGAAGTAGATAACTTGCTCCTTTTAATGCAGAGAACTGCAGTCTGTGATTCATTCTGTCAGCTCTGAATAAGCTTTAAAAGACTTTGCGATTCCTGCTCTGTCTCAGCAGTCTGTATTTCAGGGAATCTTATTGTTAGTCCCTGGGTTTCATGCCCAGAATATGTCAGGGTTCATTTTACTGTCTTGTAGAAGGAGAGGGGAGGGAGACCCCTTGAATTCCTCCCTCCAGCAGTACCTGGCACACTCCACGCCGGCCCTGGAAAGAGCCAGGGGATGAATGTGGTCCTTGGCAGAAGAACTTTCTCACGGCGTAGGCTCTCTGAGCACAGCCCCTCTGTGACCCTGTTCTCACAGAGCTGGGCTCTTCCTCCTGTCTTCTGATGCTTATCCATCTGATGGGCAAGAATTATCCTCAGAGTTGCAGAGAATGAGAACTGGGGAAAGATTTTTGATTGCCTTGTGTTGAGGAACAGGTTTCTTGCCCGGCTTTTCCATCTGGACAGTGATCCTTCTGTCCTTTCCATATTGCTGCTGGAGTGTGGCTGAAAACTGGTTTGTGCCTGCAGTCCTTTGTGACCCTGATCTGTTGGGATTTATTGGCTGGAGTAGCAGGAAAGGCACAGCTTGGCAAATGACTTGAAACTGATGGTGAGAGATGAGGCTTTTTTCCAGAGTTTCTATCAGGAAGCAGATTGCAGAGTTGAACGCTGAAAGGGAGTTTGTGTGGCTTTTACTCTTTCAGCTGCTGCATTTAACTCCTGCCTTGGAAAAAAAGTCCTGGATGCTCATCAATGCTTGTGTTTTTATATCCACACAAACATTTAAACATGTACATGTGTGTACAGACACACACTGGCTCGGGGCTGACAGCACCAGGAAGCTCAGAGGGCCCTGTGGGAAGGCTGCTTTCCAACCATCAGGAAGTTTCCCTAATTGGATTTATTCGCATATGCTGGGGCTGATAAGCAGAAGGTTAATAAGAAATAAAGTTGATTTTTCTTAGTTGCCAAATTCCTGGTTTTACTCTGATAATTTAGTGGAGAAATACTGCTAAAAGCATCGTTTTATTCCCGGCCTTAATGTAAAGAAAGGATTACTGTATTTTAAACAGCCTTTCTGTCAGCAGTGTGGTTTCAATTCCAGTTGGTTCCATCAGCTGAGGATTTTTTAAAGACTCCTCACCCTTCCTCTGTGTGGGCATTCCTGCTGTTGGTTTAGGTAGAGTTTAGCATCTGGAATTTTGTTACTTCCTGTTTGGCCTATGAGGACTTCCCTGAGGTTTTCAGGGAGGCTGGAAGGTCCAGGTTAATGGGAAAGGTTCACAGAAACACAGAGCGGGGCGGGGGGAAAATGTTCTAAGCTTTTTTACTTTGGAATTGTTGGCTGAAATTAGGGAGTTACACGAAGTTCCAGCTTCTCAGACCCCTGTCCTTGGCTCAGATTCCAGTGTGTGTGCCAGATTCCTGCCAAGAGAGATCCCAGGCAGACCTGGGGGCTTGCTCATGGTGAGCTTGGAGGGGGCTGTCAGGCCAACAAAATATTAATTGTCTCTGCAGCATCACTGGGACTCTGGGAGCCAAAGTGGGGAGAGCCCTTGGGCAGGGACCCGCGGGGCTGCTCGGGTACCCACACTCCTGATGTAAACAGGCTGGCAGTGGCTTGGCTGGCTTTTCTGTAGAAAGTGGGTCACTGGGAATAAGTGGTTTAGCTTTGTGTCGTTTGAGGAGAGGCAGGAAAACGTGCAGGAATGGAACACGCCGGGCCTGACGTCAGACCCGCGGCACGGGATGCTGTGGGAACGCGTGGTGGATGGAGAGCTTCCTGTGCGGGGGGGAACGGGCAGATGAATGCAGGGCAATTCTCCTGCACTCATAGTGGGCACATCTCTAGGGTCCTCACCCAGAGGGCCGAGGAAAAGCCGTGTGGTGGGAATTGCAAGTCTGAACCTCAGGGGAAAAGGTGGGAAATGCGGGAGAGGGAATGGGTCCCATTCCATCTCTCCTCCTTCAAGTGGAATAAAACCGTGAGGAGAGTTTGGAGCTCAGACCTTGCTGGGAAACTGGAGGTGGTGTTCAAGTGAGAGGCTTTGGATCCGTTTGTTCTGTGCTTTATCCCCTGAATGTGGACACAGGATAGCCATGGAGTGGGCACCAAAAAAGATGAAGATTAGGTTTGGGCACGTTTCCTTTGTCTGCTTCATAGGAGAAGGGCCACAGATGGGTGAGGCTTGGAAGAAATCCTTTCCATACATCCCATTTTTTGACACTCTTCCATGTGTGTCAGCTCGGCTGATGCAATGGCAGGCTTCTGGGTGGTGTGTTTGCCTTCATCAGTGTGTCCGTGCTCCTCTGTCATCCTCTGGGGAAGGGGGAAAGTCTAATTCCCACCTGCCACAGGGAGGTTGTTGGGGTCTGCGGACCTCTGTGGCATGTGTGAGGTGAAATGCTGGATCCTACCCCTCCTATTTGCAGAGAGGGTGCAGGAGTTTTGCTGATGTCCACTAACAAGAGCTGTGTGTTGCCCTTTTCAAGGAATAAAGGTTATATTTGGTGTCAGGATTTTGGGGCTGAGCAGTGTAAATAGTGCCGGGGGATGTGTTGAATCATTGTTTGAACTGTCTCAGCCGGGGGGAGCCGTTGTTTTCATCTGTTCCCCGTGTGGTTCTTTGCAGCTTTTCCGACGCGTGGCAGCTGCCTTGCCTGGGATGGAAAGCACACAAGACAAAAGTAGAGAAGACAGTATCCTTTCTGTGCCTGTGCCAGGCATTACCCTGGACGAGGAGAGTCTGCTGCAGCCCTCGTGGACAGCCCGGAAAGAGAGGGAATAGGGGCAAGTAACCTTGGAGCTTGAAGTGCTGAGGAAGGAGGATTGGTGGTTGGAAGGCTGGGAGCAGGGGTGTCGAGGGTGGAGGCAGCAGGGGAAGGAATGCTGATCCAAAGGGATTCTTTGCTTGGTGTTTGAACATGTGGAAGGTGGGAGAAAACAGCTGCAAAGAGGTCTGAACAGAAACCCCTGTGGCTCTTGCAGATCTGACCGTCAGAATCCAAAACCAAACTGTCCTGGATGGGACCTCTGAAGGCCCCTTCTCTGACCCTCCTGCTCAAAGCAGGGCTGGCTCCCGTGTTGAGCCAGTTTCTCCAGGTCACATTCAGGGAAACTTGGGAAATCTCCGAGGATGGAGATCCCATAACCTCCCAGGGCAGCTTGTCACACCCTGGACCCCAAGCAGCATCTTTGTGGTGGGAGGGAGAAGACTCAACTGATGGGATCAGTCTCAGCCAAGGGAAAGCAGGTGCCAAAAGGGATGGAAAAGTCTTGAAAACAGTATGGCTACACTGGAATCACTGACCTGGCCAGGTGGGTGTGCTTGGAATAGCAGCTTTTCCAGGGTTGTTGGTTTTATTTGCAGCACGGATCATGGAGCTGGTAGATAGAGGAGAAATTGTGCCTTGGAGGAACGAAGTCCCAGGAACTGTGGGAGTGTGGGGCAAGCCTGGCCCTGGAATTCTGTCAGAGCATCTGATACATGGGGAAAATAAGGGTTTGGGAAGCTGGGGATTTCAGCTGCTGAGGCACAAGCTTTGTGTGATAGGACTTGAGTGATCAGAAATATTTTGTTACACAAAAAGTTAATGGGCATCCATCTTTATTAATGGGGCGGGGTAGAGTGCACAGGCAGGGACTGTGGCAGGGAGTTTGATCGCCGGTCTCTAAATGGGAGTGCATTTAGGGCACTGGCAATTGGGCTTCCTGCAGCCTGCAGATAGCAGGGGTGGATAGGATCCTCTCCCAGGCAGCTGCATTAGGATTAATTGCACTTTTGCAAAACATGGAGGGTTCAAGGATCTTGACCCATTCAGGCTCTGAGACGAAGCTGGCAGGGCTCATGACAGGCATCTCCAATTTAAACACACTTCAAGCTTTAAATGGACCAAACACTAGAGATGAATTGCTGGTCTTGTGTTTCCATTTCCGTGTTTATTTTCTCCAGACCTCTTTCAAAAGCAACTTCAACCCCCTAAAGAAATAAGTTGGAAGTACCAGCTGCGTGATCTCTTTGCCTCTGTGTTCTCTGATAAGGGGAATGCTGGAGACTTGTGGTGAACAGCTCTGAGCTGGGGATTAGCATTCAAAGCTCCTCCTGGGAAAGGCTCCGTGAGGCTGTAGCTGTAGGGCATCCGCTGGGAATTGGAGTGCTGCAGAGGGAGTCGCTTATCACAGGCAGGTTCTGAGCAGCCAGCTCTGCAGTGACCTTGTGGGACATCAGCTGTCACTGGAAGGGGGAATTCAGGCTGCTGGCGGGGCTTTGCTGGCTGCTGGAGGGAGCAGAGAGGTTGAACTGAGCAAGGATTGGTGAGGAGGTCAGGATGGCACGGCCAGAGCTCTGGAGGTGAGCAATGTGCCCAGGAAGTGGTGGGAAAAAAAAAAGGGCAGGTGAAAAACCTTCGGTTTGGAGCTGGTCTTTCCAAGTATTTCAGCATTGAAAATGCCATTCAAAATCCTGCTCTCGGTAGGGATACAGAGTTGGAGATCTGTTTGCCTTAACTTCCTCCTTCCAGTGATTGACATAAAACTGGAAAAGCCTCAAGAGCAGCCTGTCAGTGAAGGAGGCTGTTCCTGCTAATACCATGTGGCTTCCACCTTTCTCCAGAACATCACTGCTTTCCCTCCCTGTCCTCTTCATTGACTGCAGTGTGAATATTGGCTTGAACCTTCCCCTTTCCGTAATAACGTATCGCAGTTCATCATCGCTGGCTGTCTCGTGGAGATGATCTTTAGCTTCACAAGCACACCCCACACACACACACACACACACACACACACACACCAAAATGTCAGTGTCTTCATTATTTATAAGAAAAAAAAAAAAGCCAAAATATTCCACCGTATTCTAGGTATAACTTTAAAAAAAAAACAAAAGCAAAAAAAAAATCCAAACAAAAAAAATAGGTACAATTTCTTAATATTTGTTCCTTTTTTAATATGTTATGAAATTGCACTTTGAAATGATGGCAACTGAGTAAGTTTGGAATTGGACCTAGACGAGATGTATGTGCAGAAGAAGGCTTGCAAATCTGACCCATTGGATTTCTCTCAGAAACTGGGAATGTGTAGACAGCAGGCGGAATCACGGGCGGAGGCGTCAGATGCCGAGGGTTAAAGGCTTATCCTTGATAATTAAACACAAATTAACCCCAAGCTCTTAATTGCGTTGAGCAGAGCGAGTCTGCCTGGTGTCCAGACCCAGCCTGGCCTTAGCAGGGGTTTGACTCTCCTGGCTGCTGGAGCTGGGAATTCTCGCCTTGGCAGCGGGGACACATTTCCAAGGAAGCATTACTGGGAAACACGGACGGGCTCTTTGGGATGAGTGGCTTCTGGAGGATTTGGGGGGCAAGGAAAGGGTGGATGTGCATTAGCAAAACACTTGCAGGAAACAGGGAAATAATGAGTGCAAAATGAGTTTTCAGAACATTTTATTTTTCCTTTTTTACGTAGAACACCGATGAAGTGAATTATTACTGCCTGAGAGATAGGACCGTAACGGTTCAGCTGTTTGGAGGAGAAGGCATTTTGCTTCTTTGTTTTTTTAGGGGAAATACTGAAATCAGGACTGGCACTAAAACCTGCCAAAGCCGATTGAAACCTGGGAAATTTGGGAGAAAGAGGGAAGAGCAGCTGGCTGCCCCAGCAGAGGGGGAATGGTACCCGCTTTTCCAGAGCGTGGGCATAGGTCGGTGGGGAAGGGGTGTTTACTTTGATCCTACAGAATCTTAGTTGAGACATCTTAGATGGAAAGGGAGGGACTTGAGTAGGATGGAAACCAACTTCTGATTATGCAGATTTATGCCTTTATTTTTTAGCTTTTTTTTTTTTTTTATGTTCAGTCTTCCAAGTTGGTTTAGTTTGGTTCTCTAGAGCTGTATAGTTTGGTTGAATAATTAGTAATTTAGTTTTCTATGGAATTAGGCTTACAATTAACCCCTTTTTTTCTTTGATATTTATTTCTCAGCTTTAAGTTTTTTTACTCTTTTCAGTGCTGATTTTGTTGTTTTCCTTTGGCTGAGGAATCTGTGTAGAGCTTTGCTGATGTTGCGAGATGTAGCTACCCAAGAAACACGGAATGGAACACACTAGAAGTGCACCCTTTTAATCTTTACTAGTCATTGTGAAGTTGCTGTGTAAGTTAATAAACACAATTGTAAATACATTGTTTGCTGGGCGACTCTGGCCGAGTTACAGTGCAGGAAGGAATTCTCGAGTCTGTGTTGCGATTGCGAACTAGATGGACAATTGCAAGGGAATATTCAGGCTCCTCCTTGGTTCTCTTCTGCCCCTCTCTCTACTATCTAAAATAACCACCTGGGGGAGAGGAAGGGAATCGTCCTCACCACTACTTTCCCCAGGAAGCGGGCATAAAAGAGTTGGAATTCTTCATTCCTGAGGTGAATGCCAGGCTCATGCCCTGCCCTGGGTTTCTAGCAGCTCTGCACAACAATAACTTAAAGGCAGAACGAGATGTAAAAGTGCTTTTCTAATGCAATATTAAAGGCGAATTTTTTTGACGTGGCATGTCTTGAAATAAACATCAATGATATGTGACAAAGGATCATTCTTTATTTAAAAGAAACTCTCTGGGGGAAGGAAACCTGGCTGCTTTTCCTTTGTAGTACTGTTCTTCACCGTGCTGAAATGCTTCATCCTGCTGCTTCTTCCTTTGCTTTGGTTCACTTTTTTTCTCCTTTGCTTCTCCGTGCAGCTTCTGTTGGTCCTCATTTGGCTGTTCCCCACGAGCACATCCTTTTTTTTTTTTTTTCCCCCCTTGCTTCTGATAGAACTAGCCCCCTCTGCTTCCCACAGTCCCAAGCTTTAAGCACTGGATTTAAGGAGCTGGCTTAGCCCATTGCAGGCTGTGATGAACCAGCAGCCTGGATGCTTTTCCTGGAAGACCTGAGAGCAGGTTTGTCCAGAACTCGCTGGAAACAGAGGTGTGGAGAGCAGCATTCCCTTCCCAGGGCTCCGTGTTCTGCACGGCTGGGGGGCTGCAGGAGCAAGGACAGGCCGTGGTTTGGCTGCTCAGCACAGCCAGGTAGGTTCAGTGCATGTCCTTGCTGATAGCCTGTGCCTAAACTGTGACCACAGGGCTCAGTCCTCTCCTCCTCCCAGTTTTCCAGGGAAAACACGCTTCCAAGGTGAGCACAGCAGCACCCTGGTCTTCACGTTAGTTTTTTTTTGTTGCTATTTTTCTTTTGTACCATCCATCCGTCTCCGTCAGGTTTAGATTTTAATTTTCATTTACTCCATGGACGTGGCCAGTGGAACAATGGGAACAGATGTTTCTAATGCTGATTTTTGTGTGATTTTTTGAGTGAAGGTCTCGGCTCTGTTTCTTTTCTCCTCCCTGCTCTGGCTTGCTCGTTGTACAGTCTGTCATGCAGCTATTCCATGCCTCACGTTTTGTCTTGATAAAAGTAGTTGAAGAAATTGTGTAAGGGGGAAAAAAAAGGTTCCTTTTCTTCATGTTGGAATGTCACTGGTACCTCAGCTCTGTTTGATAATATGAACCAACAACAAGAGAACAAATCCTTAGTGCTTGAACTAAATAAATACCTGTCTCATTGGAAAGCTCTGGGTCTCTTCTCTCAGCACGTGCAGCGCAGCGCAGGCGGGAGGTGCAGCTCCTCACGGGGGGCTGAATGGCTGCTGCAGGAGGTTTTTGTGAGGGCAGGAAGTTTTGGGGGGCTCTGTTTCAGAGGGAAGGTGGTGGAGGGCTGTGTCTGCTGTTGCTGCGGTGTCTCTGCGATTGTTTCCAGTGCCCGAGGAGCGATGCCAGGGACGGAGCTGTGCCTTTCTGCTCCTTTCCTGCTCCTTGCATCCAGCTGCTGCCTCCTCTCCCTTCCCAAAGGCCTCACCACTGCCTCAGCTTCCCCAGGATACAGGTGCAGCAAGCCCAGCTTCCCTGAGGAGGATCCTCCTTAAGCCTCCTTGCTGGAGATGGCAGCCAGGTCTGCGGGGCCGGGGAGGTGAGTAACAGATGCTCTTGGGTGAGTTACCCTTTGCTTTCCTGAAGGAGAGATTCGTGGAATCACAGCATGGCTGGGATGGAAGGGTCCTTAAAGCCCATCCAGTGCCACCCACTGCCAAGGGCAGGGACGCCTTCCACTAGTCCAGGTTCCTCCAAGCCCCGTTCAACCTGGCCAGTAGAGAATTTGGATTTGGCGTGTGCCCAAACCTTGGTCTCTCGGTCAAGCTTTTCACTGTTAAAAGGACCATGAATAAATTGGTCGTGAAACTGGAACATGTGCTGGGATTAGGGATGTGGGAACAGTCACGGGGGAAGGACGAGTTCCTGGAGAAGGCTTTTGTCACTGTGGGAAGTGACTGAAGTTCCTTTCCTTATAGCTGGCAACGCCAGGTCCTGCCCTGGGTGGGAGCCTCTGGAAACACCACGCTCACCTCCTCCATTCCTCCTGGCTGCTTCCATGGGTAGCCTTGGGACTCTCCCTTCCCCCTGGTATCCCAGTTCGCAGCTTCCCTCCAGTGAAGGGGGTCTGGATTAAACTGCCATGGAGCAGGGAATGGGCGGGGTGCACCCACCAGCTCCATTGGGTGCTCCTGGCTGCTCGCTTGTGGCTGCAGTGGGTCAAGCTCCCTCTCCCAGCCCGGCTCCAAAATCCAGGAGGGAGTATCTGCCTCGGGCTGGAGGGTGGTGGATGACTTCTTTGCTCACTGCTGGGATCAGCCCCGATTTTTTCAGGCTGGAGGAGCCACAGCATCCATCCGGCATTATCTGCAGAGCTGCTGCAGCAGCCGAGCCGTCTCCTCGCTGCAGTTTTGCTCCCAGCGCCCGAATCCTCAGCAAACCAAAGTGCAAGGGCTCTCCCTACCTGCTGTAGCAGCACCTTTTTCCATGCTGGGCATGTCCCAGCTCCGAAGGAAGATAAATGGGGTGGGCAGGCTGCGGCACAGGCTGCCAGTGCCCCCGCAGTCAGGGAGGCAGCTGCAAACACCGGGACCTTGGAGCAGCCTCTCCCTCCCATCTGCGCTGCCTCCTCCTCTGCTGCTCTCCCGCTGCCTGAGCCGGCCTTTCCAGGCTTGCTGGGCTTGGGGTTTCACCAATGTAATTGTTTATTTCATCGGTTTAAGGGATTTTTCATCAGCTGGCAAGAATACCGATTTTATTTCCCCCCCTCTTTAACCATTTTTCCCTTCCCCACCCTGGCCCGAGCACATGGTCAGTGTGGCTTTTTATAAAATATTTAGGATCCTCTCGCAGGAGCAGAATGGAGCCAGGTCGATGCTGGAAAGGCTGGGCTCAGGCGTGTTGGGAATGGAGCACTTATGGAATTGCAGCTCTGCCCTTCCCGGGAGGATAAGGTGTAGGGAAAGGGTGGAGGCAGCTAGGTGATGAAGATCCTACTGCCCCACAGCTCTGCCCTGCTGGGTTGGGAGGGAGGGGTGCTGTTTCCAAATAGAATTTTCCAGGCTTGCCACCTGTTTCCGAGGGTTTGGATATAAATTAGAGCCATTTGGAGTGCTCGCTGTCGGCCACCCGGAGAGCACGTCTGGAACGAGGATGTTATTAACGGTTTGATTAAAGTTACCGCTAATTAAAGCGCTGGAGTGTCTCTCCCACAAGCCAGCGGGTCCTCGGATACAGGGCAGGGAAGGGAGAAAATGGGATTTATTGATGCTCCCAGCACTGGTGGTTCAGCACTGACCTTTCCTGCATTTATCCCAGCTTGGGAAGGGGGGGCTGGGTGGAATTACTGCGGATCCCGTTTTTCCAAGGGGTTTTGGAGTTGTTCTGAGCTTTGCTCCGTGTTTGGAGCTTCAGCAGCTCTCCCTGCTGGGAGAGAGGAGTGCTGCGAGTCTGGATTGGAGCTGGGAATGGAGCAGGGCAGCCCTGCTCTCTGTCCCTCAGCACTCCTTGTCCCTCTGGTCCTACCCAGCACCATGAGTTCCTGGGAAGCTTCTCCTGAATGGAGCAGACCAAGCCAGGTACTTTTGCGGCCTGTGGTTCTAATTTTTGCGCTTCCAGAATTATTTCTATCGTATTTAATTGCTCCTTCATTTAGCTCCCTAGTGCAGGGCCTGCCTGCCACCAGCTGTTCCTGCCGGCAGCATGAAGATTCCTGAGAATTGCTGCTGGAGGCATGTGCTGGTCCAGCACTGTCCTTGCCTGGATTGCTCCGTGTCCCTGGATCTCTGGGAGACCAGCACAGCAGGAGAGAAGCAGGAACAGTTTCGGGATGTTAAGGTACTACAGGGATGAGGAGCATGGGTGTCTGAGCTGGGGAAAAGGAGCTTTTGCAGGTCAGCAGCTGGACATGGCATGGGAAGGACAGACAGTTTCTAGGTCATGTTGCTATTGGTAACAAGTTTTCAGATCTTTCCATCTCCCAGTGCGTCTCACCTGGGATTATGTACCTTGGCCAGTGAATCATAAAATGGATATTGGATATATAATGGATATTAGATACTAGAATAAAATTCTTCCCTGTGAGGGTGGTGAGGCCCTGACACAGGTTGCCCAGAAAAGCTTCCCAATATCCCATCCATACCCACCCTCGGGCAGTGGAAGCCATTCCCTGTGTCCTGTCCCTCCATCCCTTGTCCCCAGTCCCTCTCCAGCTCTCCTGGAGCCCCTTTAGGCACTGGGAAGGGGTTCTGAGCTCCCTCTGGAGCCTTCTCCTCTCCAGCTGAGCATCCCCACTTCTCCCAACCTGGCTCCAGCCCTTGGAACATCTCTGTGCCCTCCTCTGGACTCTCTCCAGCAGCTCCACGTCC
Source organism: Cinclus cinclus (assembly GCF_963662255.1). Classification (NCBI taxonomy): domain Eukaryota; kingdom Metazoa; phylum Chordata; class Aves; order Passeriformes; family Cinclidae; genus Cinclus; species Cinclus cinclus. Next base: position 1,291,952 of record NC_085047.1, read on the forward strand.
TCCTGCTGTTGGCCCCAGGGCTGGGGCAGCTCTGCAGGTGGGGTCTCACCTGAGCACAGGGGCAGAAGGACAGGATCCTTCATTCCATGCTGGAGGATCAGCCCAGCACATGGGGATTTTAGGATGCCAGCACACACAGCTGGGACGTGCCGCAGGTTGGAAATGGGGATGGTGGCCCCGTGTGACAGGAGCTGTTGCATTCCCGTGCCCAGCCCTGCAGCTGGATAGCCGTGAGTGCTGGCTCAGTGGCCCAGGAGCAGCGGTGCCACGGGGAGGTGCCGGTGAGTGAGCGCTGCGGGATCGCAGGCACAAGGGATGAGGATGCAGTGGGGTGTGTGGGGCTGGATCCTTCTCCAGCCCTTGGGAGCTGGGGGTTGTGCTGGAATTAACAGAGATGGAGGGGCTGAATCCCTGACTTAGAAGCTGGGAGCCAGGCGTGGCTCCTGCTTTGTACACTAAACAGAAGCAGGGATTCTGTTCAGCCACCTGGAGGCCTGAATTAGGGCTGGCAGTGCCTTATCCTGTGCTGGGCCCTTCCCACGCAGAGATGCCTCACCCCACGAATCCGTGATGCAAAAGGAGCTGCTCTGCCAGCACACCATGGTGGTTCTCTTGCACGGGAGTGGGATTTTTGGGGCAGCTTTGTCCCTTCTGTGTCTCTTTGGGACCACACCCAGAGGCTGGAGGTGCGACCCCAGAGCTCCGCGTTGGAAGGGGAGGGAGGCACAGGGGAGCTGGTGACATCCCTGGGCAGCTCTCCAGGGGTACACGATCCTCCCCACCCCTGGAGGCTGCCGAGGCTGAGCATTCCCTCCTCATCCTCACTCACCCGCAGGCCAGGGCTGGTTTTTTGCTGCTTTTATTAGACTTCAAAGAGGTTTCTTGGTATTTTTTTCTTCTCTTTCTGAGGGCGGGTGCGCAGCAGGAGGGAGGCAGGGAATGCAGGAGAGGATGAGGATGGTGTGTTGGGATATCCCAATCCCCCCATGGGCACAGGGGTGAACTGACCCAGGGCTCTAAAGGCAGGAGCAGGCTGGGGTGCTGGTGTCACTGGTGCTTTTCTATCCAGCTGTGGGGTTTGTAATTCCTAAATTCAATGTCAGTCGTGGTTCCAGGATACCACTCTGGTTCTAGGGGTGACCTCTTCCACTGCCCAACCAAAACCCTGAGCTGCTGCTTGTCCCCTGGCTTGTGTGTCCCCCCCCTCAATCCCAAATCCCTGCTGTGAAGATCCTGGCTTGACTGCCAGGAAGGCTCCCTGGTTCCCATGGAGAGCTGCCCTTCTCCCCTTCCCAAAAAACAGGGTGAAACTGAGGATGCTGTGTGTGCCTCCCACTTGGCTGGAGAGGTTGGGATAGTCCCTGGGCTCTCCTCAGCGTAGTTCCCTAATGTTTAACTCCAGTTCCTGAGGGTTTTGCACCATTTCTCTAACTTGGGGGACCGGTGCGAGTTGGAAAGGGGTGGAAATCCTGCAAAGGTTTTCATCCTCCTTAATCTTTTACCCACCTCTTCAGCATTCCTGTGGTTCCATCTCAGCTCCTGCTCCGGTGCTGGAGCCTCTCCCAAAAAAAGCCCTGCATTGTGGGGTTCACCCAGCCAAAATAGTTCCAGCCACTTTCCCCTAAATTAAATAAGTCCCCCTTGCTCCCAAAGCTGGTATTTCTGCAGCCAGCTCCCTGTGGAGATTTGGGGAGGGGAAGCTCTGCCAAAAGCCCCGGCAGCTGCCCGGGCCCTTTGCCGATGGGAATCGGATGCTGTGGGGTTCTGGAGTGGGTTTTGGGGGAGCTCAGAAGCACTTGGGGGTTATTTAATGCAGAAGCCGGGGCTGGGAGCAGGGCGTGTGAGGGACTGTGTCCCCAGGGTGTTTTGGGGAGGCTGAGGGGGGCTCAGGGCAGGTTCCAAGCCAGGGCTGGGTTGCAGAGGGGGGCCGTGGCCACTAAAACCAGCACGGCATCCACATGAAGGAGCCCAGGGCGGCGCCGGTGGCAGCCCCTGCCAGCAGCCCCAGCGCCATCTGGTCCCCGGAGATGCGGTAGGGATCCTCGCGCACGATGACGTGGGTCACCCCGGGAGCTGAAAGGGAAAACAGGCCCTGAGTGACGGGGGGAACACCTCGGGCACCCCCTGGGGCCGGCGGGCCACCCACCTCCGTACTGGTGGCCATAGTGGCCAGAGCTGATGTAGGCGGCCTGGTGGGAGTCCAGGGGCACCGTCTGGTAGTAGTCGTCGTCGTAGGGGTCGTACACGTGCACCTGGAGCAGCGGGCGGGGGGATTTGGGGGTCAGGCCATGCTCCCTCAGGGGGAATGGGACCCCGGGTCAAGGCCTTGGGTGGGGAAACCAAAGGGTCCCAAAGGTTGGGGACAGCCTGTGCTCAGGTCACCCTGCCTCTGCCCCCTCCTCGTCACCCTAACCGTGTCCCTGCCACCTTAACTCTGCTCCCATTCCTGTTCCTGTCACCCTAACTGTGCCCCTGCCACCTTAACTGTGTCCCTGTTCCCCTTAACTGTGTCCCTATAACCTTAACATTGTCCCTGTCACCTTACCCATGTCTCTGTCATCTTAGCTGTGTCCCTGTCACCTCAACTCTGCTCCTATTGCCTCTGTCCCTTGTCACCTTAACTGTGTGTCCATGTCACCTTAACTGTGTCCCACCACACCAACTCTGTCCCCATTCCCCTGTCACTTTAACAGTGTCCTTACCTGTGTCCCCAGAACCCTGTGTCCCCATCACCTTAACTGCACTCCTGTCACCCTCCACCAAAGCACAGGTTCCCTGTGGCTCTGTCACCTGCCATCAGTGGTGGCATCCAGTCCCTCCCCAGCTCCTTCCCTGTGGCTCCAGGGGCTTTATTCCCTGTGCCCTGAGGCCGCACAGTGGCTGTTGGGGAGCCCCCCCACACTCAGCGTCAGCCCTGGGAAGGAGCAGGGTTGGGGTAACCTCTCCCTGCCCAAATCCTGGATCCCAAATCCCACGCCAGGATGGTGTCCCTGCTCAGGGGGGACAAAGCCTCACCGGGGTGGATTTAGCCTCCAGCACGGCCATCTTCCAAGCACTGCAAACAAAAGAGAGGCACTCATTTTTGGTGGGTGCTGGAGGGGTGGGAATTGTCCCCTTCCTCCCCACAGGGACCTGGAGTGGCCATGGGGCCAGCACTGTTTTTAATTCCCTATTAAGTGAGTGCTGGGCTAACAGTTGGGATTGGGAATGTGTTGGGAGCATGTACAGGGATCGGCATAGGGCAGTCCAGCTAAAACAAGGGGAGGCAGGAAAGTGACACCTAAATTTGGGGGGAAGAGCACATAATGGATGAATTTCCACTCGGCTGAGGCCAAGCTCACTTGATGAAGTTCCGCTTGGCCACAGCTGAATGTTTCCCTCTATCCAAGTTCAGCTGAACGTTTGCCACTTCTAATTTTAAAAATTTTTTAAAAAGCAATTTTTATAGAAATGAATTTTTTTAAAAAAAAATAATTTCTAATTTCTTATAGAAATAAATAGAAATGGAACAGTGATAAAAAGGGCAGTTTGCCTCAAGCCAGTGAGGGCGTCATATTCAGACTTTTTATTTCCAAGTAGCGATGAAAACCCTTCTGCTCCGTCAGGCCAAGAGGGGATTTCTTATCCATGAGGAAACTCCCCCAGCAGGAGACCGACTGCTTAAAAACATCTGCTTTTGGCTCTGGATTATTCAGTGAGAGCCCCAGATGTCCTCCTGCACCCTTTCCCCACGAGCGTATTTGAGACCACGGGCTGGGGGTGGGTTTAGCCAAGGGTGGGATGCGGTGGGAGCGGGACAGGGCCCTCGCGCGGCCCTGGCTCTTTCCAGGCCGGGGTAATCGGGGTGGAAAAGTCGCTTACACGGCGTCGTCCTCGCTCTCGGCACACAGCGTGGTCTTGGAGCCGTCCCGCAGCACCACGGTCAGCAGGCAGTCCCGGCTCCTGCCCTCGGGGGGCTGCACGTCTGGGGAAGGGAAGGATGGGGTGGGATCCAGCCCCGGCCAAGGAGGTGCCCCAGAGACCCTCCCCGGGCTCCAAAATCCCCCTGGCACAAGAGATGGTGGGTTTTGTTTTGCCTCCATCTCCACCTGGAGGATGCAGCCAGGCTCTCACAGGAACGAGCTGGTGGGCAGAACCCTCCGCCCCCCGGGCAGAAAGAACATGGAGGGGCAGCGCACTGCCAAAAATCTGCTCGGGGCCGCGAGGCCGAGCTGCCTTTGCTTTGAAAACTGGCCAGAGCGCACCCAAGTTTTGTAGGAACGGGAGATGCTCGTTGCTGGAGTGGGATCTTGAGCTGGAGCAAGAGCAAAGCCTTAAATCCACGAGGGTCGTGCGTCTTCCCCCGCTGCGCAAGCTTGGCAGGACCCTCCGGTGAGCACAAAGCTGTGGGATTGAGCTCCCAGCGCCGCTCCCAGCCCGAGAAAGGCGCTTTGTGCGCAGGCCGTGGGCTGCGGGGCCCAGCCAAGCTGCTGCTTTGTTCCCCTTGTTTGTGCGAGACGTGAGCGATGAGTCAGGGCCGTGGGATGGATCCTGTTTGTTACAAGCACGGACCAGGAGGAGAGTTCCTCCTTCCTTCCTTCCTTCCTCCAGGAAAAGCAACGGCAGGGACAATCCAGCGTCCCGTGGCTGCCAGCAAGGAGGGGTGAATGAGGCAGCCTGGGATATTTTGGGGGTGTGCTGGATGTGCACAGCTGGAGTATCGCTTAGGGGGGGTACAGCCACATGTGGGATGGGGTCGGGAACGCAGGGCTCGGGAACAGGGGCTCGGCTCACCTTTGCACTCGCGGCCAATCCGCACGTCCCGGCAGCTGTACTTGATATGGATCCGGCCGTCCATGTCCCGCTGCGTCTCGTCGTGGTAGTAAACCAGGCTGCCATCCAGGTAGAGGACAAACCAGTTCCTCTTCCAGCGCCGCAGGATCGAGCCTGTTGGGACAGGGAGCCGGTGAAGGACCCCAGCGAGCCCTGTGGGACTCACAAGACCCGACCTCATCCCCCAAACTTGGATCCCTCCAGCTCCTGTGAGCTACTGCATCCCACGGGACACCTGTGCCCGGCACGAGCATCCGGGGCAGCTCAACCAGGCGGCTTTAGATGGGAGAAGGCTGCCAAAAAAGCCATCAGGCCATTGGGTGCTGCCCTGCTGAGCGCACGGGAGCGGATCCAGCCCCGGACACGGAGCCGTGAGTGTTTTCGTGGCAGGCAGCCCCTCTCTGAGCTTACGTAAATCCGCCACACTCTCCCTGCTGCCATGGATTACCCGCCCAAGTTGGGGCTCCTCGCGTCCCCCCCCCACCCCACCACCTCTCCCCAGCAAACCTCTCTGGGTTTTTTGGGGGGTTCCCAACCTGGAAAGCTCGAGGGTGGCACTTACTCTGCCGCCAAAGCCAACCGCTCTTCACCAGCGCCATGGCTTCCGCAGGCTTCGCCGGATCTGCCGGGATGGGAAGAATAATGGGGTTAAAATAGCAGCTTCTGCCTCGCCTCCGGCTCTGCCCATGGCTCTCAGCTCCCCACAGCCTCCAGGGGCGAAGTGGGATGGGGATTCACCCTTGCTGCTCCGGGTATTTTGGGGGGATGAGCTCAGCGCCCGGGTTAATCGGGGCTAGCCAGACGTGGGATTTCGTCATCTGGGAAACATCGCGAAGGAGGCACCCCAGCCACCTTCCTTTCTGCTTTAATCTCATTGGGATTTAGGGATTATCGTCCCGTGGAGGTACGTGGAGAAATCCGGGCCACTGTATGAAAGCAGGCAGTGCCTCCCCACAGCCCCAGTAACTTTCCATGCTGAATGACACCTACCCTTTTTTATTTTCCCTGCCTGGAGGGAAATTAGTCCTTAATAAGGCCGTGAAGTCATGGCTCCCCAGGTCCCCGGGCAGAGCCAACACCCCCAGGGACAGGCAGGAGCAGTTCCCTGGCTACGGCCCCCATATCCACCCATCAGCTGGGAATCCCAGCTCCCAGTGGTGGGCACCCTGGGATGGCCTCCACGATCTCCCACCAGCTCTGGGGGCACGGCGAGGCACAAACACCCCACCCCCAGTACCCCTGTGCCTGCGTTACCGAGCGCCTGAATCCCCGAGTATCCAGGTCCCCGTGGAGTTTGCAGCCCTGGTACCATCACCCGTGCTGCCACATCCCCGGGAACCCCCAGCCCACGGACACCCCCGTGCCCCGGTCCCCCCCATCCCCGTGCGCTCACATCCCCGTGCCACCCCCATCCCACCGGGCTCACTGTCCCTCGGTACCCACAGCTGGTGGCACCGTTTCTGCCCCCCTCGGGAGCCCGCACCTCTGAGTACCGGCCCCCCCGGCAGTGTCCCTGCCCCGGTGCCCCCATCCCCGGCTCCCCCCGGCCCCCGGAGCCGCCCCGCGCGTCCCTCACCGGGCGGAGGCGGCGGTGCCCGCTGCGGGATGCGCTGCGCTCCGCTCCCGCCGCCCGGCTCTGCCCGCCCGCGCGGCTCGCCGGGAGCTGTAGTCCGGCACCGGCATCCCCGCGGGCCGGCCAGCGGGAAAAACCCCGCTTCCCAGCGCTTTATCCCCAAAAAAGGCGCTGCCCGCCGCCTGCGCGGCGGGGATGCTGCCGGGCTGGTGCCGCCGGAGGTACCCGTGGCTGGTCCAGCAGCTCCGATCCTCGCCTTCTCCTCGAATCCTCCCTTTCCTCCGGATACGGAGCGCATCCAGCCCCCCTTGGGAGGGGGCTCAGCCCGGACGGCACCCCGAATTTGGGGACCCAGGGCGGGGAGCTGCTGCCCCGCACGGAGCTGGGCACGGGGAGGCGATGCCTGGGGGATGCAGGACTTTCCTCCGGTGCTGGGAATGGGTCCGAGGAGGTGTTTCGTGCCAAAATGCATACATCAGGAAAAACCCAAGTTTTTAGCACCGAAGCACTCGTCTGAGATAGGTTTCCAAGTGGAGAGAGCAATCTTCTGGATTAAAATCAATGCCTGTCCTGGCTTCTGCTGGAATTAGAACCATCCTGGGCTCCGGGACGTGAGGCTGGATTATTTGGGGAAGTCGACATGAGTCCTGGCTGGGCTGCTAATAAAAGATGTTTATTGAGCACATGGCAATGCTTAATATAAAAATAAATAAAAAAACCAACCAAACAAACAAATAAAAACCAAACCAAACAAACAAACAAAAAAACCCCAAAACAAAACAAAAAAAACCAAACCCAAACTTCTATTCCAGCAGGTTTTTCAGCGTGAATCCCTCCCCCCTCCTCTCCCTCCAGCGCTGGCTTTACTGTGGCAAACAGCAGAAGGAATTAAATTGATCCAGTGGCCCACTGGATGATGCCAAAGGAGTTAAATTGGGATCACCCCTTCAGCCAGGCCCTACTCACAGCCTTGTGCATCCCCCGTGCTGGTTACAAAACATGGATGCAAAACATCCTGGTGGTGCTGAATATTTCCCAAATCAGGGAAACGATTTGGACATCTGGCTGGGACAGAGACTTTGTCCTGCAATGAGTCAGGAAAAAAGTTCCCTTAGGAAGGGATTTGGGCTGAAATTTGGATTTATTTGTCCACTGGTATCGGGCTGCCTCTCCACACAGACACACGTTAGTTTGGGATGAATTGTTCTCAAAACTTTCCTCTTGGGAAGGAAACGGAGCCGGTGTGAGATTGGGAGGGCTTGGTTTATTATTTATTATTTTGGTGAGGTTGTTTTATGTTAAATGGGATAAATTTGGGGCATGCTGGGTGGAATGGTGACCCAAAGAGCCAGGAAATTATTTCCAGCCAGGGAAAGGAGAGGATGCCATGTGGGAATACCAAATCTTGGATTTCCCCCCTATTTTCCGTAGCAGCTGAGCGCTGCATAATAAAATCTATGAACTTCAATGGCTCCAGACTGTTTTTCCTCCAGCTCTGCCTGCAGTGGATCCTGGTGGGGATCTCCCCCATCCCAGTCACAGCCTTGGGTTTTGGGTAAGGAAGCACAGGAATTTCGGAACTCTGGCCACACCTCAGGAAATCCTTGTCTTCCACAGGGGGTCTCCCCAGATTTCATGGAGCTGCGGAGTCAAGAAGCTCTGGGTGTTCCGAGCTGAACCTGGGGGCAGCTGCAGGTGGCACCTGTTATTCCTGGTTAAATACCCCCCAAATCCCTCTGGAGGTTCCTTTAGTCCCTTTGGTGCTGCTGGAATCCTGCAGGAGAAACACACAAAAGGAGAAACGTTCCCTCTGGCACATTTGTCATCCCCTCCACACCCATCCCTGCACCTCCCAGGCCCCTGTTACTCCCATCCCTATTCCCTGATTCCCAAGGGAGGCATTCCACATCCCTGGCTCAGGAAATGCGATTTACAGCATCAATCTCCACCAGAAAAAAAAAAAAAAAAAAAAAAAAGCAAACCACGTTGTGAGAAGCAAAGTTTACTCTTTACAATGTTTAAAGGTTTGGTAAGGGATAAATGGGAAGGTATTTAGTGCTGGGGTGCTTGACAAACTGCTAGAAGCACACTGTTAATTATAACAACCCTTCTCATACACTTTCTCATTGCATTGACCAGATACATATTCGTGAATATTATACATATTCAAACATTTTTTTTAGTTTTCACGTTCTGAAATTTTTTTATCTCAGCCTGACCTCTGCCTTCATCTTAGAGTACATGTTACAATGCAGATGTGATTTTGAGAGCCTTGTATTTAATTTTTTTTACAAGGCCTCTTGGTCTGTGGTTTAATGTTATTGACAGCTGAAGGTTTATTGGTAAATTTTTTCTTCTGCTTTCAGTGTTATTTGTTTGGGTCTTTTCAATGTTATTATACAGATGTCCTAGCTATTTTACAAGTGCTTTTAACCAACATTAGCTACTTTACTATTGTCAGTCAGTTACAAAAATTAAGGTATCAGTTATTATTTCACAGCCACCGTTTTTTCTGCAAAAGTTAATGTTATAACACACAGTATATAGCGGCTATTTTAATATTTTGCAAAAACCTCAACTATAATGTACTTATCACACTGAGATATACAATCTACGCAGGGATTAGGGTATCAACCATAAAAGGCTGACAAATTATACTGTGTCAAAAGAGATTACAAACTGTACTACACAAAAACTGCATTTTGATATAGCACATAATACAAAATATACACTGTGTGTCTATGTATGTGTATATTTGTACTTTTATAGTACAAAAGCTAGTAACAGCAAAAGACAACAACCACTTAGTTACTCATAACAACACGGAACGGCAACCAGCGCTGTGAAAGATCTGGGGCGGGGGCAGTGTCCTGCTGGTGTGGAGCCCCCCAGGAATTCCCCATCTCTTCCCAAATCCTCCTCTGCTGCTCCGGGGGGACAAGGCTGGGCCCTGCCGTTCCCCGCTCCCCGCTCCTCACCCGGGAGCTACCGGCCCGCCGCCCTGCGCCCGCCAGGCGACCCGGGAAGGGTCTCCCGGAGCCGGGGGCAGGTCCCGGATCGCCGTGGAGCCCCACCTGGCACACCCCGGTGGCATTCCAGTCGCGGCCTTCTCCCTCCCATCAGCCTTCGCGGACTACAGCTCCCGTCATGCCTCGCTGAACTACAGCTCCCGCCATGCCCGGCGGCTCTACCCCGGCCCTACTACACTTCCCAGCACGCCCCGCGCCCGTCCGGGCCCTGTCGCCTTCTGTCCTTCCCCCGCCTGCCGCGCAGACTACACTACCCATGATACTTCGCGCGGGGCGGCCAGCGGCGGGCCGCGGCGGCGGCGCGCGGGCTATGCCGGGAGCTGTAGTCCCCGCAGCGGCGGCGGCAGTAACGGTCCCGCTGGTGGTACTGCCCCCCCCTACCCCCCCCCCATTCCCGGCTGGCGGCTGCGGGAGCAGCGGGAAGAGGAGGAGGAGGAGGAGGAGAAGGAGGAGAGGGAGAGCTGCTGTACCGGCACAGGGGCCGCCGCCGCCCGAGCAGCCGCAGGTAAGAGGAGGGGAAGGGAACGGGGGACACCCACGGGTGACAGCGGCGGGAAAGGGGTGGCGGCGTGGGGGCACCGCGGTGATGGAGGGGGGCGGCCGGGAGCAGAGGGAGGGAGAGAGGGGGCGGCGGGGGAGCATCCCCTCAGCCCCGGCGGGGAGAGCGGAGCCCTGGGTCGGGGGCACCGCGGCACAGCCCGTGTCCGCCCGGAGCCCGCTGTCCCTGTGTCCCCTCGGATCCTGCTCTCCCGGGGAGCCCGCTGTCCCTTCCCTGTGTCCGCCCGGAGCCCGCTGTCCCCGTGTCCCCCCTGTCACACACCATGTCCCCCCCGCAGTCCAGCCTGTTGTCCCCGCTATCCCCCCCCAAAAAAAATCTGTGTCCCCCCCTTCCCCGGGGCTGTCCCCCCAGCCCAGGCTCGCCCCCGCCCACGGCAGGAAGGACCTGCCGAAGGATTGCCCGGGCTGGGGGTGCCCCCCAGGGATGGGCGAACCCCCCCAAATTATCCCGAGGGGCACGTGAAGGTTCCGGGAATATTGACGAGCCCGCCGGCAACTCCGTGCGCCGGGAAGGGCCGGGCTGAGCCGGCAGCCCTGTCCCGCAGCCCACCCGGGAGGGGGGGGAGACGCTTTTTAAATGGTTCTGAAATGGGCTTAAGGTGGTCATAAAATGGTTAAAGGGCTTGCTGAGCCGGGGGATGCCGGCGCACAGCATCCACAGGAATGAAAGCAGGGACGTCCAGGTTGGGAAATGCAAGGCGGTGTTAAGATTTCCTGCCTGGATGAAATGCGTATTCCGGTCGTTTTTATGAAAATGTGGATTATTTCCCCCCCTCCCTCTTTTTTTTTTTTTTTTTCTCCTTAGTATTTTTTTAAAAATTTCCTTTTAGCGACGATTTGCTTGCACGCTCTGTTGTTGGCATTGTGGCGTTCAGGGCAGCGAAGTCCATCGCTGTATTGTGGGTGAATAATGCCAAAAAGGAGCTCGGTTTCAGTCCTTTATAGAAAGCAGAGGAGCCTGGAAGTATGGAAATGAAATAAATATTCATTAGCAGGAAGAGCTTTTCTATCGGGTTGGGTTTTGGGGGCATTTTATTCCCCCTGCTGCACATCGTGATGAGCTTTCGGGTTATGGTGTGTATTTCCGTAGGCTGAATTTTATTTACTTGGTGCTTGTTATTGTCAAGTGTAGAAAAATGAGCAGGTTGAGGGTATTTTATTTTCCCCCTCTCCTGGACAAAGACATGTTGTGCTAAGCAGAAAGAAACCCCAGAAAGATTCTATTTCTATTTTTTAATTGAAATATGATTTAAGATGCAGTGGTGTGTTTATTTTTGCTGTTAAATAGGGATGGAGGAAGTCAGAGCATTTTTTTTTTTGTCTGTGTGTGTGTGTTTTTTTAAAGGAATGTGAATGATGGAAACATCTTTAGGGAAACATTTTGCTGGACTTGATTGCATCAACTGCATTATTTCATAAAATGTGAGCTGTGAAGTGGTTGTTGATTAGAACTCAAATTGAGGAGCGATGTTGAGCAACGTAAAGGAAAAGGAAATTAGTATGAAGAGGCCAAATGCTTATTTTCTTTTTTTATTTTTCTTCAGTTCTTTCTGTTTCTGAATTTTAACTGTTTCGTGGATTCTCTTGACCTTTATGGTTGAGCCTGTTAAAAATCAAAAAAACCCCCAAACAACAGCTATGATCTGTGGTTATACTTGCGTAGTTATTAAAAGGACTGATATCAGCCAGCATTGTGTATTTTGCATTACATTTCTCTTAAATCTGATTAACTTCTGTTGTTCTGTAAGTTGCAAATACCAACTTATGCTGTTATGCATCCCAACTTTTTATTTACCAAAGCAAATGTTGATGTTTCGTTGAAGGAATGTTTCTCTTCCAAATCCCATGCTGTATTTTAGGGAACGTGGGATAAGCGTTATGGATATTATTGTCCAGTTCTGGGGGGGTTTGGGGTATACTCTTCATCTGATTGGAATTCCTGGCTCTCAGCAAAGACACACTTTTTTGGACAGGTGTATATATATATATCCTCTGGAACAAAGGGACAAAATGTGCTTGGGGTTTGTTCAGAAAATATTCCTTGGAGTGAGAAACCTGAATTGCAAGAAAAATTTACATGGAATAACTGGGATGCTGTCACTAAGGGAGGACATTTGTGGAGATGCTTTTGGTTGATACTCATCTGTCCAACTCCATGGTGAGCCCTGCATTGCAGTAGGTGAACTACCCAGGGGGTTTTAAAATCTCCAGTTCGGTTTTCCTGGTCCCCGCAATCCATAACCCACCCCGCAGGGGGAACGGGGCAGGGAGGTGATGCTGCTCCCAAAAACATTTCTTGGGAGAGTGGGAGAGCTTTGGAGCAGCAGTTCTGCGGAAGGCCTTCAGCACCTGCCCCGAAAGCATAATTAAAATGATAACTGGGCTGGGGCTAAATTGACCTGTGCTTGGGCACGGAGGTGCAAACTTCAGGCGGGGAGCTGCACGTGCAGTCCAGGGCAGTGCCTGCTTCTGGGAAGTTCTCCGAGGCGTGGGATTGGCACCGCTGTCCCTTTCGGGAAAGCGGGACGTTCAGCCCTGCCGTGGCAGCTGTGGCACGAGCGAGCAGAGTTCCACCTGGCTGGGAATCCAGATGTTCTGCAGCTGCCAGGCCTTGCTCCTCAGGTAGCCGGGACCCTGTGTGCTTCCAGCCAGGAGCTCCGAGCGCGTTCCCGGCTCTCTGCGAAGCGGCTGTGGGGGCTGTCAGAAGGGAAACGCGGCTTTCACACCTTCCTCTGTGAGCTGTCTCCTGCCTTCAGAGCAGGTTACGGGTCTTCGTTTGTCTTCCAGCCCTGCCTCTGGGCCCCGACGGCATCTGCAGAGGCCCCCGGTTTCCCTTTCCGCAGCACAAGTGCTCCGTGTACTTTCTGTTTCCTCCGCAATTCCTCAGGTCTCTCCGCGTGCTGGGCCGTCCCTCTCCCTGCTTCCGTCCCAAATCAGCTCCCTCGTGCCTGTGCCCTGATCTTCCTCATCAGCTGGGCTCGCTTTTGCTCCTTAAAACCCATCAGTTCTTCGTGTCCGAAATGCCTGAATAGGAAACGGCTCCTGTCGTACTCTGTAGTATTTTCTTTTTGCTGATTCCAAATTCCAGTTCCTTTGGATGCTGCTACTGGGTTCTCGTGCCATGCATCCCTTCAGTGGGCAGATGAAGATTTGTGTTTCAGTGACGAAACATTAAACCCACCGGTCTGGTTTTTTTAGCCGTTGATGGTCTTTTAAGTCTCTGAGCTAAAAAATACTGATTCTTAGTCTGTCGCTGTTCAAAACTGGGAATAAATTTTCAGGAATCATTTCCATGTGACTCAAATACCGGTTGGACAGATGCAGTTCTCCAGAGCTGTTTAAATTGTGTCACCTTCTTGTTCCCTCCACTCAACTGAATCACTTTGTTCCTATTTTTGTGTCAAAAGCACTGATATCTCTAAATACCAGGGAAGAATGGCAGTGGCAGTGGCAGGGCTGTGTTTATTTATGCAAATTCATGGAATCCCTGAAGGATTTTTGGTGGGAGGGACCTTAAAGCTCATCCAGTGCTACCCCTGCCATGGGCAGGGACGCCTCTCACTGTCCCAGGCTGCTCCAAGCCCCGATGTCCAGCCTGGCCTGGGACACTTCCAGGGATCCAGGGGCAGCCACAGCTGCTCTGGGCACCCTGTGCCAGGGCCTGCCCACCCTCCCAGGGAAGAACTTTTTCCCAGTAAAATTTGCACAAAGCTGATTTATGGACAAAGTGAGGATGTGATTGCACTTCCTACCTGCCCACCTGGGCAGAGAGAGGGAATGACGTGAGTGTCAAGACATGTCCATGAGCTATATTTCATCTTATGCTCTGTTTTATCAGTGCTTTGTTAGGTGGATAATCTCAAGGTGGGATTTTATGTTTATTTTTTAGCTTGAATGGGCAGTGGCAGTTGGGAATTTCCAGGATTTTCTTCTGCTGAGGGCAGGTGTGCCATGGGTGTCTGAAGCAGGAATCCCAGACCTGCAATTAAGATCCCAGGCAGCAAAGATCCAGCTATTAAGGCATATCCAGCATTTGCAGATCTGAAATTTGTGGAAGCTCTTTATTGTTAAAGAACCACGTAGGGAACGAGCCTCTGTTGATGATGACAGAGACGCACAGATTTTTTTAGAGTGTGAGTGGGACTTGGGTAATTTTTCCAGAGCTCCTCTGGGTTTTGTTTACTATGGATGTGCTGAAAACCCTGAGCACTGCACAGGAATTTCAAGTGACTCTGCTTTCTGGGAGGGAAAAAAACGTGGGCCTGCTGACGCTCCCCAGCAAACCATTTAGGAGATTATCGTCATAGGATTTATAAAAGCTGAAAAAAAACCACGTTCTGCCCCTCTGGTTTGTATTTGCTTGTGCTTTCCCCTGTCTCTCCTCGGCTGAAAGAGTCACGTGGAAAACTGGAGAGTGGAAAAATGAAAAGTCAGAGCAGAAAACTGGGGTTTAGCGTGGCCTTGGCACGATAACTTTCTCAAAAGGAAGATTAAAGCTGAAGTGTATTTGTAGGCTGGTCGTTTCTGCCTTCCTTGTCTCAGCAAGGGTTAGAGATTTGGGAGGATTATTGGGGACAAGCTTAGAGTGTTTTATGAGAGGAAAAGTACTAAACTGGTAAAGAGAAAAAATAAAATAGATGCCATCATGCCTGCTAGGCATGTCTAATTCTTTGATAAAATGGATAAAGATTGCAGACTGCAGCAAAAGTTAAAACAGACCATAACATCGCAGGGTCCGCAGGGTTTTTCCTTCTAATCTGCTGTAGAACTTCATAAAAAAGATTTGCCTCTTTTGTGGCATCAAGCTCTTTATCTGCCACAAATTAAAGCCTCGTGCTTGGGCTTCTGCTTTCTCTGCTGTTAGATAGCAGCTCCCTAAATTTGATAATGAACAGGTTTTACCATTCTGAGTTTGGAAATACAACCTGAAGACTGGCGAGAAGTTTTGAGCGTGGCCTCCTTTTTCCCTATTTGCCATTCAGTTCTTTATATTTGGATCTATTGGCGATGCTAACTCCCTTTTTAATGGGCAGGGGGATTTTTGTGGTTGTTTTAAACAAGGTGCCAAGAGCCCCCACAGTCCCATGGGCTGCCCAGGGCAGGGGTGGAGTCCCCATCCAGGGGCAGATTGAAAAGCCACGTGGATGTGGCACTTGGGGACATGGGTTGGTGGTGGCCCTGGCAGTGCTGGGGACTCCATGGTCCTTGAGGTCTTTTCCACTTGTAACAGTTCCATGATTCTACCTTTTCCTGCCAATTTGATGGGCAAAGTAGGATCATTCATTGCAGTTCCTGCTGACATTTTACCCAGGTTAACTGTCGTGCCTGTATGGACAGACAGGTTCCAGGGGCTTTTCTCCCTGCTGAAAAGTATTTTGTATGAAGCTCGTGAGCATTTAAAATACAATTACTGCGGAATAGGTCCCTGTATAAACACTTGATTCTGTAGTACTTTATTCTACAAATCATTTTCTTCAGTTTTCTGTGTATGGTGTTCACTTAATGAGACTTTTAATGGCTTTTGCAAAATGATGGCATTCCACGTATTTTCCAGTTTGCTCTTCACTTGACTTACATTCACAGCACAAGTTTTCAAGCCTTAAAATGCAGTGCCATAGCTTGGAGAGCTGGGTTCTTTTTCTTTACCATGGCATCCAAATCCCAGCTGTTGAACTTTCTTGGATAGCCGATCCTTTTAATATGGATTTGGGAGCTCAGGAAAATATTTCTTTGCGTAAGAATTTCTTGACCGTCTTTAAATTTGAGCCCTTGGAAAAAGCAAACACGACAGAAGAGCCCAGGAGCATCTTGCCCACGTGGTTTTGCTTTCCAGGGAAGCTGTGCTGCTGCTGGAGCAGGTGCCAGGGACAGGGTGGGTTCCTGGGCGACTCCTGGAAGCGTGGGACATCCCCACCAAGCCTGGCAGAGCTGGGCATGGAGAGAAGGGGCAAGTTTTTACAGTGTGAGTGGTAAAACACTGGCACAGCTGATTGCCCAGGGGCTGGTGGCTGCCTCATCCCTGCCAGTGTCCAAGATGTCATTTAATTAGTGTCTGACTATTGCTCCCAAAAGCCAATTCATGCCTAAACATCCTTCCATATCCAATAACTTTTCCCTTTGGAGGGGACACTTAATAATTCCACAACCAAGGGGTCCGGCTAAACTCATGGCATTGCCTGGGAAGAGTTGGGCAGGCTCCCTTTGAGGGGCTCTGCCTTTCCCATTTTGTTCCCTAGATTCCAGGTCTAAACTGGACCTCTGGGGTGGTTCTGGGCTCTGGATGAAGCCCAGCAGAACCCCACTGCAGCTCGCTTTGCTGGTGATTTTCCACGGGTGGCTGCTTTTAGTCATCTGTGCGTCGGCCAACTCTGAATCTGCTCAGCTGCTTTGCTGACACGGACAGTGGCAATTTTTTAATTGGGGTGTCATCCTCAAAAGATTGCCTGTTGCACTGCAGCCCTTACCTTTATCACCATGGATCTCCTAGGAGGATGAAGCCAGCTTTGCTTGACAAGGCCTATTTTCCATAACATTGACTTGACTGTCACTAATTTTGCTCCTGTTCTTTTTAAGTCCAGATCGAGTCTGATTCAGTTTTCTCTTTATTTTGTCCAGACCTCACGCCTGGCAAACGGATTGCTGTTTACTTGAGTCATTTTGCCTTCTCCTGATGTAGTTGTGTTAGAAATGATTGTCTTCCAAATTTTCTCCTGCATTCTGAAAAATATTGCAAATGAGCCCATGGGGGTCTCTGAAATAGTGGAGGACTCTTGGAGGACTCAGTGATTAAACATCCTGGGCTTCTGGGGCATCATTCCGTACTGAAATGCAGAGCTGGTGGAGACCTTGGGAGACTTTCCAGTCCATTCACCTCCTCGAGGCAAGCTAATGTGTCCCTAGAGCATCCTTAATGAATGTATTTCTAATTTTTCCTTAAAATCTTCCAGTCTCGGAGGTGCCAGCCTGCTCAGGCAGCTGGCAGTGAGTGCTTAACCAATTTGGTTAAAAGCTTTTCCAATATCTTTGATCTTTTAGGAAGCAATCCTTGGCTTCCTAAAAGGGAAGGGCAGGGTGAAGGTGGGGAAGCTCTGGCACAGGGCACCCAGGGAAGCTGTGGCTGCTCCTGGAATTTTTCCAGGCCAGGTTGGATGGGACTTGGAGCAACCTGGGATAGTGGAGCATGTCCCTGCCCTTGGCGGGGGTGGGAATTGGATGATCTTTAAGGTCCCCTTCCAGTCCAAGCCATCCTGGGATTTTGTGATCCCTGAGAAATGAAGATACTTTGCTCTTCTGTTCAGAATAACCCATCCCCTTGTTTCTGCTGTCGCTCATGGGAGCATGCTACCTCCTCCTCCAGTTTGTTTTCCTGGGCTGGCCAGGTCCTGTAATGCGTTCCTGTGGATCATTTTGTATCCAGATCTCTTTAGTATTTCTTCAGCTTTCCTCTGTACTCTGGTGTGTTTACTTCTGTCTCTCCTCAGACTTGGCACTGCGTGGCCTTGTCAGCCTTGTATAAAACAAAATAATGCTGGTTTCCACATGGCACTCCTAAAACAATCTGAGGTACCTTTTTTTTTTCCCCTCTCAGTTTTTTTTTTGTTTGTTTGGTTTTTTGGTTTTTTTTTTGTTTTTTTCCTTTTTGGCAATTCCATTGTATTGTTGACATTTTACTTGTGATCCAGTATCCCCTCGGGTCTGTTTTCTCCTGTCCATCAGCCCAGATGGGATTTCTCCACCTGCACAGTGTACCCTGCTCCTGAACTTGTCTTTATTGGGTTTCACCAGGCTGGTTTGGTTTGATGCACTTTGCTCTCGACTCATGCACGTTGTTTCATTTTGGCTGTCTCCTGTAATTGCTTTTGTAGAAATTGTTAAATAATCTTTCTGGTGTATTTCCATTGATTGTGAGGGGAGTTCAATCTCTGATTTGCCCCAGAAGCTGTTTCAAACTTCACTCTGGAGCTGTTGAAACTTGGTGAGTGGATCATCTATATGCAAATTGCTTAATTTTTTCCTCTGCTACTTTGTATTTGTGGAAAATCAAGCGATGCCAATATCTTAAAGGTCTTTTCCAACCCAAATGATTCTACAAGCCTGTGATTATGTTGATATTTCATTAAGATAATAACTAAAAAGTACAAATGTCATACAGGTTAAAATCAATTACTGAAATCAAGACATTTTGCAATCTTGATTGACTTACTAAACTTAGATATATTTAAATACAAGTCTGTTCCTTTTCTGCACTGTCAAGGCTTCCAGTCCAGTGATTTCTGCACTTTATTGCTTGTAACGAGGCCCAAATCGGTTACTTGGTGTTACAAATTGTCCCCTATGATTTTGGGAAGCTAATCTCTTGTAATTACTTGCTGCATGAGAGTTTCTGTATCCCTCCTGCCTCCTCTGTAACCCCACAAGGGTTTTTTTTTTTCCCAGCATGGACTCACCTACCTGTCTTGGTGCTTCCCAGAGCCGCCTCCTAGCTTGACCCATTAAAACCCACCAAATTTCTGCCCTGGAAATTCAGTTTTCCTGAACTGTTGATAGCTGTCAGAGAGGTGAGCTTTCCCACCTTTTTTTAGGGATATATTGCAGCCATCTCTTCCTTTCATATCTGAACAACACCATGGGACTCATGATTTTCAAGTCCAGTCACATGCTAATTTTTTTTCTTACTGCTGGCCAGGATTTCATTTGTTCCTGCTTGTTACCCAGACTCTCTGCATCCATATATAGCAACAGATTTTTTTCTTTTTTTATTTTTTTTTTTTCTTAATGCTCTTGTCTGACTTTGTGCCTCATTTCCCCTTCTAAGTGTCCTTCTCCTGTGTTCAGCTTGTCCCTTTCCTGGATGTATCAGCACTTTCATCTGGGAAGGTGTCTTATTAGTTGGAAGGATGCTGGCTCTGCAGTTCGTGATCTCTCCTCTCCAATATTGCTCCATCACTCAAATCCAAATATTCTCTCATCAGTTGCGCAGCCTTGTTCAGTTCCATGATTTTTTTTGGGGGGGGGGCCTTCCCTTGCACCAGGTGCATCTTTTAGCTCAGGGATGTGCAGGGAGCCTGTGGATGCAGTGTGGAGCGAAGAGCATTGGCATTTTGAGGCACTGGTTTGCAAGAGGAATTTGCAGCTTGCAGTTCCTGCCTCTCCCTGGGCTCCAGGTTCCCTCTGTCCTGCTTGGAAGCAGATTCCTGCTGCTTTGGGAGGCGGCTCCTCCTCGGCTCCTCTTGGCACCCTGGAGCCAGTGGGAAGGAAAAGCCTGGCATGGCACGGTGTGGAGATTGCCAGACCTTGACTTAGACTTTGCCTTGGAGTTCTTTTCCAGGATCCCTGAGATCTTTCCTCACCTGTTTGGGCTCCAGCTGGGCACATTTTCTTCTTGTGGCCACGGTGATCAGCCGACACTGGTGCTCGTCCGTGGGAAGAGGAAATCCATGGCTGCCAGCTATTTCTTGGAGGCCATCGTGCTGATGCACAGAGCATGTTTGCACAGGCTGGTTTTTCTGAACGCAGGCTGGAGAAAGCAGCAGGAAACCATTTTTCTCCACAATCCAAGGTCGTTTTTTCCTGCCAGCACTACATACACGCATAAGGTTTAGTGTGACTTTCACCGTGGGTGTTTCCCTGGGTGTCCTTGACTTTCTCCTGCTTTCCTGATGCTCTTCACTGACGTTCCTGGCACTTCACTTCCCTCCGTTCCCTACGCTTTGTGTGTTTTCCCCTTCTCCTGACACAAAGCCTGACATTCCGTGTTTGTGTTCAGGCCCAGGGGATGTTTTTTCCCTCTGTTTGTGGGCTTTAACCAAATTCCACATAACAGAATTGTCTTCAGTGGAGATTTTTTTTTTGGGATGAATTTTCAGCCTTGTGCTGAACTCCCTGCCCGAGAACCCAAATCTCCAACCTCTTGTGTTGTGGGTCCTAATTTGCTAGGGATGAATGATGCTCTCAGGATCCAGTGGTGGAAGACTGGCATCTGCTTCTTTCCATGCCCTAGATTTTCCTCCTGTTCCCAAACTGCATGAGCAGTGCCTCAGTTTCCCATTTGGAATGGGGCAAAAAGGGTTGGTAAGGTCTGTATGTGCTGAGATGAATAAATGGACCACTGGAAGATGCTGCAGGGACAACTTCCCCACTTCTCTGCCACACGATGGAAGGGAAGGCTGTGGGCACCGTGGTTGGGCTCCTTTATTGTGCCCTTTAACTTCATTTAAAGTCTTAGACAGGTGTCAGAGCCAATTGATTCCTGCCACATGGATTTGCCTCTGCTGTGACATCAGGGCTGTGGGGACTGCTCTGGTGTCACCCTCATTCAGGTTTCCAGTTCAGGCTGCTGCCTTTGATCTGTGAAAGGTTTTGATTCTTGATTTGAATCTTCCCTCTGTGTGAGACCTCTCTCCCCAGGACTGTGCTGGCAATCAGGATTAGCTGGGCTTTACTTCGTTGACAATCTCATTTTTAAATCTGAAAGGACCTCAGCAGAGTTTTCTCCTGGGGCAGGGAGGGCATTGATTCTGGAATATGTTTTTCTTGGTGTTATCAGGATTTTCTGGCTATCAGGATAAGCCATGGGGCTTATGGATCATGCAGTTTTCTTTCTGCAGCAAGCTGTGTCTTCAGTTTAGGTTAGTTTTTAACCTGACCTTCCTATGATTTTTTTTAATGATTTTTGGGGTATTTTTTCATATTTCTTGCTTTCTGCGGGTGTTTATATTTAGCCAAATATAGTGGGAAGAAGACTGGCTAAAACAATCTCTGATTTTTTGGCTTCTGGTTTCCACCTGCCCTCTGAAGATACCACCAGGGTTCCAGGAACTTGGGCTGGCCTAAGGGAGGAGAAAACAGGGCAGTGTTTCTTTTCCTGCCTCAAGGTACACACCAGGAGCTGTTGTACTTTTAGGGATATTGCCATTAAGTAAAGAGGGAGCAGAAAAAAAAACCAACCCCTCAGATATTAAATTTACTTGAGATGTGTTCTCATGAAGATGCTTAGTTGGATATCAGTACTGCCTGCAAATCTTTTTATATTGAAATAATTGCATGGGAGTATCCATTTGAAAGTTACCGGGGAGTATCCAGAGTCTATTCCTGGTACGGAGAGCGGAAATCTGTTTTAATTGGAGCAGTTTTCTGGGAGTCGTGTTTCCTGCCTGAGTGGTAGCAGTAGGAAGGATCAGCAGCATGAGAGGTTATAAAACCCCTGGGCATTTTACATTCGTTTCAAGTAGCGGGATACAGTTAAAAAAAAAAATTAAAAAAAAAAAACAAAAACACAAAATTTGGGCAAACAGAGACTCTGCAGAGAGGATTCAGAGACTCTGTTTCAAACCTTCCCAAAGAGCACCTGAATCCGTAAGGACACAGTTCCTGAGTTCCCTCCTGTGTTTGTTTTACTGAGTGGCTCGTACTCAGTGGATAAAAATCCACTGCTGCCACAAATAGCACTCGAGATTTTGGTACTGATTATAATTAACCCTGGTGGTTTCTGCCCGATTTGGTTCATTTTTGTATTTGTAGGCAGCACACAGGAGAGCAGGAACAAACCAAATTAACACTGGGAAGTGAAGCCAGAGTGTTATCAGATAACCCAGGGAAGTTAGAGAGCTGGAAGCCTTTAAAAATAGTTTTTGCAAGATAACTGTGTCACTCCAATTTCAGAAGAAAAAAGTGTGTAGGTACATTATTTTTAAAGCCAATTTTGCTGCCCAAAATGCCTGGAAAATCGAGCTTATCCATTAAAATTGCTGTTCCTTCAGTGTTTAATCTTAGAGGGATTCTTCTACATAGGGATAATTTATTCCTGCTTGGCAGTGTGTCCATAATGCACATTATTAGCAAACTCTCACATTTTTGTTCTCACATGCTAAAATAAAGTGGAAAATTGAAAGATTTTGTTTCATGTCCATCATCCCGGATTATCTGAGATTTATTTCTGAATACAGTCTTTACAGAATGGGTGAAAAGCCATCATTAGAGGTTAAAGACATCATTGTGTTCTTATGTGGATTTTCACTTTGGTTTTATTTAGTTTCTTAAAACTTGTCTCTTTAAATCCATAGATCAGGAAACTTGTGAAAATCCATTTTTCAAAGTTTATTGATTTCAATTTACCCTTTCAGGATTCTGCCCTGCCTACAATAAGCATCTTTTAAAAATGTAAGAACACCCAGAGACCCCAATGAATAAAGGGGTTCTTAAGGACTTGAACTCAGTCCTGGAAGAGCAGATCTGCTTTCTACCTACAGTCATGTTAATATCAATTTTAATATCAATCACTAGGGAATTAAATCAAGTTGACTGTGCTTAAATTACTGTTTTCAATTAAGTGGCTCAAAGCAGAGCAACAGCACTGAGAACTCACCTTGGTCCTGCCTTCCTGCAGACCTGGTGCCCTGCTGGAACCTCTGGGGTGGATCCAGGGAAGCTCTTGCTTAAATTGTGACCTGGGAGGCATTTTAGTACCAAGGGATACTCTGATGGAGAAAATTGGCGTGGTGTCTGCAAATAAATATCATATTAATCATATTAAAAATGGGCGATTGTGGTCAAATGGATGGGTTTTAGAAGGGTTTCCATGATCCAGCAGTGGATGCAACAGGATTTTGGGAAGCTGGAGAGGAGAAAGCTCCAGGGAGATCTGAGAGCACCTTCCAGTGCCTAAAGGGGCTCTGAGAGAGCTGTGTTGTGAGCAGTGGTGCCCAAAGGGATTGCGGAGCAGGTGGGTGTAAACACCAGCAGTGATGCTGCAGCAAAAAAGGCAATTTGATTTTTTTTTCCCTCCAGTTTTTAGGTGTATGAGCAAGCAAATGTTTAGAGGAGAACAGATTTCCTTTTTGTATTTGGTGCTTGGAACTTTCCTGTGTATGATTTCCATTTCAACATCCTGAAATAGCTCCTGGAGAAGTTGTAGGGGAACGGAAGAAATGCAGAAATAGTCTGAGGACTAGAAAAAACACACACAGAGAAGCACAGAGCTAAGTCTGGTTAGCTTATCACAGGGAGAGTCTGACTGCAGGAGCATCCCAGAGAAAACTCCAGGCACCGAGTGCCCTCCCATGCATCCAAGGAAGTTGGTGTTTTAAAGGGAGAACCCTTTAAAGGTGAGCTGCCTTTTGGGATGAATGATCCGAGGAAAAGAGCACTTCTCATCTCCAAAACTGATCACTTTTACTTTAATACTGAAGAGACCCATGCAGGGCATGTTCTTGTCAAGGGTTAGGCTGGCGGTGGGTGACTTTTAAATGGGTGAAACTATGAACAGTGTTTTCTTCCCAGGCAGAAAGAACTGCAGGAAGGCACCAGGCACTGTTAACCTCTGGCCGTGGCACAGGGGTTGTGTGAGGGGGCGATGGAGTTTGCTGATTGAAGCATTAGTTTTTTATTTAATGGGCCAACCTTCACATTAAAATTACCACCTCGTTCTAGTTAAAAATTTCTGTGGAGGATGGCGCAGTGGGAAGGGTGGGTTTGGGATACAGCTCAAGTTAACTGGAGCTGCAGACAAGCCTGAAAATGTTGTGGAGCACATGGTGAATATGGGAACGGAAATGGATTACTGAGAGTGAAGGTTAAAAAGATTTATATTTATATTTATATTTATATAATAAATATAATTCCCCTACACAGAATCACGGAATTGTTAAGTTTGGGAAAGCCCTCCAAGACCGTGGAGTCCAACCATTCCTCACCACTGACCCACCTCCCCAAGTGCCACATCCACACAGCTTTGAAATCCCTCCAGGGATGGGGACTCACCACTGCCCTGGGCAGCTGTGCCAGGGCTGGACAACCCTTTCCAGGCAGGAATTTTCACAGTATCCAATCTAACCCTCCCCTGGCTCAGCTTGGGGCTGTTCCCTCTCCTCCTGTCCCTGTTCCCTGGGAGTAGAGCCCGACCCCCTCGGCTGCCCACTCCTGTCAGGCAGTTGTGTCCCACCCTGAGCCTCCTTTTCTCCCCAGCTTCCTCATTATAGGAGACAATCTCTCAAAGCTGTAAAATACCTGTGGAATCCTGGGCTGGTTGGGAATGTGATGATGTGGTGGGTGCTGTCTGGTGGGTCTCCACACAGGACCAGTTAAGGGAGGGATTGATGACTGCTGTGTGCAAACCCAGTATAAACTTCCTGTGCCCCCAAATCGATCCTGTCCCAAGCGTTCACCTCTGCCTACTGTGTCCTAGGAAAATAACATAGGGAGCTGTATAAAATGGAGTTTCAAATGTGTGTAAAACGAGGCAGCAGGAATCCTGGGAGCAGCAAGACAAAGCCTCTGTTGAAATCATCTGGCTCCAGGTGATGTATTGTGGTACCTGGATGTTTCCAGGTGATCCCTTGTGCTCCTTGAAGCCAGATTTCACTGAGGGGCAGCTGGACACTATTCATGGCATTTCCAGAAGAGGTGCCACGTGCATTGATCAGTCTTTGTCTGCATCTAAAACTCTAAAACCTGCCAGTTCCGCCTCACCATCAGAACTCCTGGCCTGACTGATGTTTGAAGTGATCTAAGAATACCTCAGATGTATTGTCAAGGGGCTCAGTGCTAAATAAATTATAGGAAAGATGAGATCCTAGCAAGCATTTGGATAACATAAGCAAGATTAATGGTTTGGAGCCTGTTTTCTGAACAGTGGGACGTGATTGATCAAAGAGAAAAAATCGTCTCCGTGGCTCTTTTGTACCAAAACTTTCAAGAGCTGAAAATGAGCAGCTGAAGTAAGAAATGCAGAGCTTAGGGAGGAATCTTGTGATAAAAAAACTAGGGTGGGAGGTTATGAAAGTCCAGGTTGACAGCTTTGTCCTCTTTATCAACCTTTCCCCATAGGGATGTGCTGTAGAAGATTTTGGACAGGCTGCTGTAGCCTGGATAGGTACTTTGAAATTTTTTTTTACAATATTTTTTAAAAATCAAAGGCTTTTATTGTGCTGTGAGTAAGATTTGAGTTTCTAGAAAGCTGGTTTCTTCTCCTATCCAGGGAAAAAAGAGCTGAAGGGTTGGAAGGCTGATCTCCCAGGGAAGGTGACTGTGCCTGAGGATCTAGGAAGAAAGGCAAGGGCAGATTTTCAAGTGCCTCACTCCCTGCAAATAATGTTCCTTGAAATTCCTGCTCTTAAAGTCAGAATTTAGGACTTTGTTTCCATACTTGATTCTCACCAAAGGTAGAAAACTGTGGCTTGAATAATTCCAACTGATTCAGGTTGGAAATGTCACTGAAACCAAGCAATGGGAAATGGGAGATAAAGGTTATCCAAGTTGTCCATTCCAGCTCCAATGAGTACACAATTTTCCATACAGCTCTGTAAAATGTCCCTGTGTGTTCAGTGCATTGAAGGACACATGTCCATTTTGCTTAGCTGAAGAAACTGGGGTACAAAACTGCTGCACTTGATGGAAGTGTCATTTTTTTTGCTGCAAAAAATTTGCCATTCCGTTCACTGAAGCGTGTAGGGATGAGACTCGGGATGATATTCTGCCTTTTTCAAGTATCTTTTTTTAAAAAGATGTTGCCCTGACAAATCTAACAGTGGGGATGAGCTTTCATTTAGCTCAACCCAAATAGCAGAGCTGGTATAAGAATAAACACGAATGTGTTCATTCAGTATCAAGAGAGGAGATTGATTTTGTAGCAACATTGCAAGGAGAAAGATGGTTTAAACCCATTTGTTCCATCCCCAGGATAACGATGTGTAAATTGTGATCACTCTTGCACTCCAAGTGTCAGTTTTAATTTGAGTCTTTTACAAACCACTTGATTGTTGAATATTGCAAAGAAATTTAACCCCCTTGGAAGAAATCAGAAAGATTCCTGCTATTGAGGTAATTAGATAGAAATTTGAGTGGGGATTTTTTTAATAAAGATGAAATGATCTGTTCAACTGTTTCAGGCCCTACTTGAGATACACACACCTGTGTCTAGCTTGTAGAGCATTTTCCTCATTAATTAAGAGCACTTTCCTTGTGTTATTACTTAATTGGGCATCACAGGGAACCTGATGAGACAATGAAATGGTCTTAATTGCATACAAACTAAATGCATGACACTCCACGTGCTAGAGTGTTCCATGGCATGACCCCAGCTTGTCATCGTGTGCTAATGGCCACGGCGTGTGCTCGGGGGAGAGGGAACCCTCCTGGAATTCTTACAGCGTGAACCACAAACCCAGGCTGGCCAGGGAATGGCTGGAGAGCATCCCTGGGGACAAGGATTTGGGGGATGGAAAAGCCGGGCACGCCATGTGTACACTGGCACCTCCATGCCCTGGGGTGAGGAAAGGGGGGATGCTGTCCCTCTGTCCCGGCTCAGGTGAGAGCCCACCTGCAGAGCTGCTCCAGGGCTGGAGCCCCTCTGCTCTGGAGCCAGGCTGGCAGAGCTGGGGATGCTCACCTGGAGAGGAGAAGGCTCCAGGGAGAGCTCACAGCCCCTGGCAGGGACTGAAGGGGAGCCAGGAGAGCTGGAGAGGGACTGGGGACAAGGGACGGAGGGACAGGACCCAGGGAATGGCTTCCCACTGTCAGAGGGCGGGGATGGATGGGATACTGGGGAGGAATTGTTCCCTGGGAGGATGGAAAAGTCCTGGCACAGGGCGCCCAGAGCAGCTGTGGCTGCCCCTGGATCCCTGGAAGTGTCCAAGGCCAGGCTGGACACTGGGGCTTGGAGCAACCTGGGACAGTGGGAGGTGTCCCTGCCTATGGCAGGGGGCTGGCACTGGGTGGGCTTTAAAATCCTTTCCCACCCAAGCCATTCTGGCATTGTATAAATTGGGCAGTTTCCTATTGTCAATTTTCCCCCAGACTTAAGAAGTTTTCCATGTTTGACAACATTCAGTTTTGAACCATCTAAACACTCCTGGCTGTTTACGTTTCACAGGGATGTCTGTTTCCCTGCAGTTTCAAACTGATAATTACAAAGGTAAATGACCATGTTTAACTTCTAAAAATAGTATGTAAGGCTTGCTTTCTGTGAGTGTACACATGTGCCTCTGGACAGCCAGGGACTTGCGTGGAAGCAATAAATTTATTCTTCTGGGACTAAACCTTGCTCTGCTTCTTCAGCCTATTCTTTTTGTTTGTTTGTGTATTTTTTTTTTTTTTTCTGTCGGGAGAGTGGAAATGAGAGTGAAAGAAGGAAAAAGCTCTTCCCCATGTCATGTTTGTCTGTGCTCATCTTTCCCAAGCAGCAGGTAGATGTGTCAACACTATGAATTATGAATGGAGCTGCTGGAGCCCACGGAATGCTGCGAATCCGCAGTGGAACTGATGTGTTTTATTCATCCCTCAGCAGCAGAACTCCCCGTGGGCCTGGGAAAACCCAAAACCTTCCCATTTTCCATGCTTGGGAAGTTACTCCTGGATTGTACTGATTAAAACTTGGCAAGGAAAAGCTGGAGAGCTTTCACACCTCTCCAGTATGGAAAATTTTCTTGTTCAAGAGGATATTTCGGTCTAAAAAACAGTTGTCAAAGTTATGGGTTTTTTTTTCCTCCTGGAAATGAACTCTTTTGCAGTGTGCCAAAGTATTTTTTTAGGTTTAAGGGGAAGAGATGCCTTGCCATCAAGGCCAGGGAAAGACAAAAGCAGGGACTCAGCATGGACTGTGCATGACACAGGAGCTGAATTCTTGTGTGACTTGGAGCAAGATCTCTCATTTGTCTGGATTTTTGTTTTCCATATCCCTGGAAAGAAGTTATTGATATTTCCCTTGCAAGGTTGTTTTTTGAGGCTTCTTGGGTAAAAGTTTTGCAGGGATTAATGATATGGCACAGAAGCCCTTGTAGCTCTGGGGTTTGGCATTGGTGCCACTCGGAAGTAATGGTGAGAGCTGAAGAAAAAGCTGATTTTATCATGCTCTGAACTCCTCGAGTGCCTTACACAGTCCTAGCAAAGGCAGAGTGGCAGTGAACCCACATCTTCTGGATTTTTGTATTTTGAATTTAGGCCCTTTCCAACAGTCATTGTCCAAGGAATTCGATAGTGGGAGGATCTGAATGGATTCCATTTCCATTCTGTTTGGTGTTATACCCGGTTTAATTTTTCCTGTTGTATTCCTGTGTATAGACACAGCCTGTGTGTGACTGCATTCCTGGTGGGGAAGGGTGGGAGAGCTGGATTTTACCATTTACTATCCTATTTAAGGCAGATTTTTTGCCCTTCTTTTATTGTTTTCCTTAAACAATATTTTGGATTATTATTGTATATTAAATGAGGAAGGGCTGCAATAGGTGTAATTTATTTTAAATACTCAATTTCTCTTAAAACTTCCTATCTTCTTGGCAAAGGGGACCCTGGAATTTTCTCTGCCAGGGGAAGAAGTGGTTATTTCGTTTACCTACTAATGGTTTTAAACCTACTTTTTAAATCTGTTGCTGATTTCAGTTGTATTTAAGTCAAGAAGCCCTGCTTGCTGATTGAAAACATTTGATTGTAAACTTTTTTTTTTTTAAATTGGGCTTTTGTTCTCCTAAAAGAAATTTCTACTCCCTGCTTGGTCAAATATCAGTTGTACACTGCTGTCCTTTCATTAAAATTAGAACTCCTTTCTTTTGGCCACTGCTTCTGTGCACACTTGTTGAAGCAATGGCATCTAATTAGTAATTTGAGAGTCTTCGTTTAATTTTTTATTATGTAGGAAACAAAGAATGATACATTTCAGTGGTGATGTGTGCTAGGAACTAATGTCAAACTTCCCCTGGAAACTGGAATTCAGATTAATACAGCGTGGGGTGCACAAGTGTTTGTGTTCACGGAACAACTTTCCACTTGATGAATTCCACTTGATGAATTCCTGAGAAAAGCAGCAGCCTTCTCCCAGAACAGACTGGGATGTCAGCAGCAGGATTGATCTCAGAGGTGTTTTCATGGAATCCACAATGGTTGGGGTTGGGAGGCACCTTAAATCCCATCCAGCGCCACCCCTGCCATGGGCAGGGACACCTTCCCCTATCCCAGGCTGCTCCCAGTCCCGGTGTCCAGCCTGGCCTCGGGCACTGCCGGGGATCCAGGGGCAGCCGCAGCTGCTCTGGGCACCCTGTGCCAGGGCTTTTCCATCCTCCCAGGGAACAATTCCTCCCCAGTATCCCATCCATCCCTGCCCTCTGGCAGTGGGAAGCCATTCCCTGTGTCCTGTCCCTCCATCCCTTGTCCCCAGTCCCTCTTTTGGACTATTTTAGAAAGTGTAGGGTGTAAAACTGTGGCAGCTTGTTTGGTGTGGAAGATGGACATTGAATCGCTCACATGAACGATGTTGCTTTTTTCTACCCAGATATTGAAGTGCTCTCTTGCTGCTTGGATTTTGTCACAACCCCTTTGCATCCCCAAATCTGTGTGTACCCACCTGAAGGGGTTTTTCTCAGGCTGTGTAAGTGGAGCAGGACAGAGTAGGGCTGAGGTCAAGGGAACCAGGCTTTGTAAACCAATTCCAACATCCCTTTGTAGGGATCTGTTTGTCTTGTGATCCATCAAAACCCAGTTGGGGAATTTGTCCAGGCTGATGGATTATTTCCTCCTTGGAGGGACCTTCAAAGGCTGCCATAGAAGTAGTTGACATTCTTCTTCAGAGACACGTGGTTGTTCCAGGAGGTTCATTAATGCCACGCTGCCTTCGAGCTCTTTGGAAATTTAAGGGTCTCATTCTCTCGTTTACACCAGTGTGGAACCGGGTAGGAATTGCAATGACTCGAGCTTTTGTAGTCTGTGTACAAAAAGGGAGATTGAATTTGATGGGTTTGGTGGGAATTAGGATCAGAAAGGAATATTAGATCATCTATGCTAATTATGAATAAATTAGATGGTGCAAATTCTGAGCAGAAAACTAAATACACGCTGTGATTTCTTATGGGATGAACTCTGTGACAGGGAACCGATGGGTGAGAAGAGGGTGTTAATTGCTGAGGCTGCTCTGATGGGGCAGTCATAGCTGATGTTCACTTGGGAATAATCCCTGCAGCAGACAAAGAGGGAACAGCATCCCTTCCTCCCTGGACTTAATCTGGTCCTTGGGCTGATCCCGAGCCCTGAGCACGGTGGGCAAGATGCTCTGGGCTGCCTGAGCAGAGGCTCCTGCAGAGCTCACACCACCACTGCTCTGTCACCTTTGGAGCTGCTGTTTAGGGAGCTGCAGGCTGGGCTTAGATTGGCTTTAGTCTCCTCCTTACCAGATCAAAGAACTCCCCCATCCTCACCTGGTTTTCCTAAGTCCTGTGCTGTCTGCAATTTGGGGAATTAATGATTTGTCTTGACTGGCCAGCTAGAGCCTTCCACTGCCCAAAGGAGCTCCAGGAGAGCAGGAGAGGGACTTGGGACAAGGGATGGAGGGACAGGACAGGGGAATGGCTTCCCACTGCCAGAGGGCAGGGGGATAGATGGGATATGGGGAAGGAATTGTTCCCTGGGAGGGTGGGCAGGCCCTGGTGCAGGGTGCCCAGAGCAGCTGTGGCTGCCCCTGGATCCCTGCAAGTGTCCGAGGCCAGGCTGGAGTTCTAACAGTCTTTAGGGTCCATTCCAGCCCAAACCATCCTGTGATTCCTCTTAACATCAGCCTGTGTTGTTACTCAAGTAATCCATGGTGGTTTTGGGCAAGACAAGCCCAAGTACCTGGCCTGTTTGCCTTGTTTCTGGCTGCCAGCTGGATGTGGAGTCACTGATTGCTGTCCTTTGAGCACAGTGGTCCATATTGCTTTAAACCCATTTAGACATGTGTGTTGGATTGTAATTATTGCCTCAATACATAACTGCAGGGTTTTGATAATGCAGAGCCTCCAAAAAGGAGAGCAGTGTAAAATGGATTTACATTTCCAAGTTCCAAGATCAGGGGGGACTGACATAATCCTCTGTTTGAATGAAAGACCCTCCTGAAGCTTGAGACTGAGCTTTTTTTTTTTTTTTCTTTTGGAAACAATTAATATTCAAGTAAAGATATTGAGTCCAAGATTTATTAAATCCTGATAGATCCTTCTGATGTGCACTTGGAAAGCTCTTCTGTATTGGCCTGGCCTTTTATCTGCTCAGTCTTCAAATGCTTCTATTTTATCTATTTCTGAACTTCCAGAACTCCAGAAAGCCTTTCAGCCCAATTTGATATAGAATAAAGCAAAAAGCATGGTTTGATTCCAGACCAAGTCAGCCAGGCAACAGTTAGATAAGTATAATTAGACTTGTAATTGGAATGCGTTGTAGACAATTAGTTTTTGTAAATGTGTGTAATTTAATCCCAAGTAAAGGGTCAGGAGGACCTTGCAGTGAAAGAGGTTAAGGAGTAACATGTATAATTTCCAGGCCTTCTGATGCTCATGTCTGACACAGCTGGAGAGGAGCATGTCCGTCTTTCTAATGGCAGCAAAAAACCCACCTTCCACAAGGTGAGTCAGGGCTTCTGTTCTGCCTTTGTCTCCCAGTACCCGTTCCAAGAACAGCCTCAATACATCCATGGGGGATGCTACAGCAGCAGCGATTTACAGAATCCCCCATAGAAAACCAAAGTCTGTGGGAGTCCATTCAGCTTTTAGGGAAGCTCCTGAGAAATGGGATCTGATCTCATCCCAAGCACTCAGCTCGTGCTCTCTGTGGCAAGGGGCTGCAGGATCTCACCCACGTGGTTACGCGGTGGCACTCGGGATGTTCTTCTTCCTGCAATCCTTTTGTCAGGAACGGGGCAGCCCTTCAGCCTCCAAGGTCAGCCCAGGAAAAGGGCCTGCTTCCCAGGCATGTGGTACTCATTTGCTTGGAATTTTTAACACCACTTATTACAATCCGGCCCAGCTGCAAGTTCCCAGGCTCTTGGTTTTGGGGTAGGATTGAATGGTAAGGGAGGAATGCCTCAGCTTCTCCCTGGAATCTTACAGCTTGCACAATGGGGTGCACAGGGAATACCTTCCCAAGATTTAACAGATCCTGCGTCATTATGGCTGGCCTTTATAGCTTTAGGAGAAAACAACCTCAGTGTGTCGGAGTTCCCGAGAAAGGTGGTGCTGGTGAGCGGCTGCACCTGGGCTTTGCCAGCGTTCTCCGTGTTATTTATGGCTCACGGGCTGCACTGTGCATGACCCAGGTTCTGTGGGCACAGATGCTGGGCCTGGGGGTGGATTCCGCGGGAGGAGTCAGCAAAGGGGACTCACAGCTCAGCCTCAGTCAACTACAACAAATGCAAAGCCTGGAAGAGCAGGTTCTGGTTTCTTGCCTTCTGCTGTAATAGCAGGAGCAGGGTAACTGTATGATTAACAGCCAGAGTCCAAAAGTAGCAGGATAATAAATACTGGGAATTCAAAGGAAACCTCAGCTTCTGGCAATTACAGAGTTTGTGCAGCAGAGAGATGGAGCTTCTGACTCCAGTATTATTTGTGACCTACTTGGAACTGAAATGTTATGAGAGACTGTTTGTTTAATACTCAATTGCTGGGGTTTTTTTAAAGTTATACCGTGTTCGGGTTAAATACAGTCCTTTGAACGTAGACTGATAGATGAACATTCTCCTCAGAAAATTCCATCAGTTCTTGTTGTCTTAATTTTTACTGCCAGCAAATGCTCAATGTGTTCCTTCTTTTTCCATTGCAAAAACCCCTGCCCCAAACCTCCATAACCTTTCCTATCATGTATCCCATATTTTATAGAGCTATCACAAAGGGTAGCAAATTGAGTAAAACACACTTTCCTTGGCAGGATTTCCCTTATGACTAAATCCAAGATGAACAAAGAGGACAAGGGCAAATAACTTCACTTATTCAGGTCATTTTTCATAAGAATCATAAAAATTAGATAGAAAAGGCCTATTAGATTATCTCTTCTCTCATCCAATTTTCCCAGTTCTGGGTTGTTCTCTACAGTAACCTTGTGAAATTTTGCTTGTCCAATTGGAAGAAAGATAATTTTCCTACAGGTTATTATTTTGGGTTTTTTTGAGTGGAAGAAAAATGATGGTTTTTCCATCTGGGCAAGAAAATACTTCTTGTGCTTCTACAAGGCTCATTTTTAATTTCCACAACTGTCTCCCCTTCAGCACTTTTATGTTCCTCTTTTTGGGCATCATGATCTTATCATGGGGTGTTTCCTAAGATTGGGCCCGTGTTTTTAATTCCATCCCATTATTCCAGTTGTTCAAGTATTGGAATAGCCCTGAGGCCATCTGTAACAATTTCACCCCATTGTTTTTCTGCCCTTCAAGTGCTCGCCAGGATTAATGTACCAACAACAACAGATTGTTCTTGCTTGTATAGTGAGAAATGTTTGTAAATGCTCTTCAGATTAAAATAATTTAAAATCCTCTTAAAAAGATGTTTCTCCCCCCCCCACTCCCTAAGAGAACTGCTAGGGAAATATATATATAAGATGACTTAAACCACCCAAAACAATAAAAAAAATAAAAGCCTCTTACAATGGTAAAGGACCATGAAGAGCTGCCACTGGGACAGCTCCAGAGCTTGTGTTTAACTCCACACATGTGGTTTAATTGCTGTGCTGAGTTTCTCACAAGCTGAAGAAAGCAGTGGAATGTTTTTTGACATTTGTTGCTCTAAATGAAAGTTGTATCAGTGTCCAAAAAATGGTAAAATGAATATAGGTTTGGAAGGAGTTAATGTTTAAGGAGTGTAGGTGCTTATCTGCTGCTGAAAGGTCACTGAGTAAATTTTTCAGTGATCCCAGTGTTGTGGGTGTTGCTGCTGAAATGACAGATCTTGTTCTGTTTCCAAAAAAAACCAAAAACCATAAAACAAAACCAAAAAATCTGGGTTGGGACTCTGGAGCAGATGGGGATGTGTCTCATGTTACTGGGAAATAGGGAACCATTCTATCATGTCATAGAATCCCAGAATGGTTTGGTTTGAGAGGGACCTTAAAGCACATCCAGCGTCACCTCCTGCCATGGGCAGGGACAACTTCCACCGTCCCAGACTGCTCCAAGCCCCGGTGTCCAGCCTGGCCCTGGGCACTTCCAGGGATCCAAGGGCAGCCTCAGCTGCTCTGGGCACCCTGTGCCAGGGCTTTTCCATCCTCACAAGGAACAATTCCTCCCCAGTATCCCATCTATCCCTGCCGTCTGACAGTGGGAAGCCGTTCCCTGTGTCCTGTCCCTCCATCCTTTGTAAATAGTCTATCTGCATCTTTCTTATTGGCTCCCCCAGGCACTCAAAGGCTGAATTTAGAGGGCTGGAAGTGCATGTGGCCAGGGCCTGTCCACCTTTTCAACCCCCAACACCCCCAAATCCTTCTTGAGGGCTCTTCTCAATGACCTCCTCTCCCAGTTTGTTCTTAACCCTAACACAGCACAACACCTGGCCTGGTTGAACCTCATGATTCCCTTGAATCTCCTGCTTCTCAAGCTTGTGTAGGTCCCTCTGGATGGCCCTGCCCTTCAGGAGTCTCCCCTGCACTGCTCAGCTTTCAGGAGCAGTGCTTTGATGGAGTAAAATGGTTTGGCACTGTGAGGTATCCTATGGATCCTTTGCCAGCAGGTCTGGGAAACACACACGTGTGTCATCTTCATCTCTTCAGCACCTCGAGAGTGAATTGCTAGGAGTGGAATTTTAGAGGGAAAATAAAGGAAAGGAATGTGGCCAGCTCAGTCAGGGGAGAATTACGTGCCTTAGTCTGTTCTCATCCTAAAGGAGTCTCAGCATCCAGGACTTGGACCTCCCCAGCGTCTGCTGGGTTCCTGAATTACTGCAGACTCCTGGGTGACGTTAAGGGAAATCAGGCAAGTCTATAATTCATGAATAAGAGATATATTGAATGTGACAGGGAAAACAAAGAGAAATTAGGATCCACAGAATGAACATTTGTGGCAGCAGCAGAAGATTCTTGGAAGCTGGTTGTGGTTCTTAGTGGGACTGATGTGCTGCTATATTAAAGGGAAATAAACCTTTAATATATAATACGATTGCATTTTTTGAGAATTGATTTTTGATGCATGTATTTAGTAATATTTTAGTCTAAAAATTAGGGTCTCCTGGTCAGACAGCTCGGTTTTATGCTTAACAACATCCATAATAGCCCTTCTTCTGTCTCTGTGACCGCATCTCAGGTGTCGATGCCGCTCCTGGGCATCCTGCATCCTGATTCCTGTGTGAGAACACAGATCTGAGGGATGCTGCCCTGTTCTCTGTGGCCCTTGCATTGTGAAGTTTGTCTGCCTTTTAAAATGGGAGAGGGGACTACAGTCCGTGACAGCTCACAGGGATTTTACTTCAAAATACTCCTGTTTTTGGGGAGTGGTTTCACTGTGAAATAAAACTGGCATCATTTTGCTCTGTTCTCCATAAATCCATGGATGGGAGGGTGGCCATGTACAGACTTGCTGTACATTAATTTTGTTCGTAAAAGCGCTGTAATTATACCGCTGTCCTGCCAATTTGGCACAGGAAGACAAGTGAAATCCCAAGCAGAATGCTTTCCCCATGAAAAGTCTTTCTGTAGGGCTTTTTCCTCCCTTAGCTTGAACATAATAACCTGATTGGCAAGCCATTTAAAAAAATGAATTGCAGGGTTTCCAGCGTGAAATGATTGGCTCCATAGGAGTTATGGCTTTTGCATACGTGGGGGAAAAAATCCAACTGTGCTGCTGAGATCCGCTGGGATGTCCTCTTGGAGAGCCTGCCAGGCTGCAGTGACCTGGAATGCATCCAGCTGGTGCGTCACCTCTGCTACCAGCGCTGCATTTCTTCAGCTTTTAACTCAATTCCTGCTCTCAGTGGCAGCTGTTTAATTCTTCTGCCAGAGATAGCTTTAGGAGGGGGAAAAAAGAAAACCACCACAAAAACCCTGCAAATAGAGGAATTGTTGGGAATATTGGGTCTAAACATAGATGATGGTGGTGGCTGGTTCCATTTTTGGCTGCCTAAAGAAACGAGGCTTATCCAGCAGTCACATCTGCTCGTCAGCTGCTTCCTCCCAGGTTGTGAGTGCAGGGGTCAACTTCAGCCAAATTTAGATTGAGAACCAGGTTTTGGTGTTTGGTGGACGGGGACGTTTGCCTTGGGAGCTCAGCGGTGATTTCTTGGCTGCAGGGCCGGGGAGGGAGCGGGGTTCCTGCACGGCACGGGAGCAGGAGAGGTGGGTGCCTTGCTGGCGTGCGAGCTCTGACATGAGGGCAGAGAACAAAGACCGTGGCCGAGCCGGGTTGCAGCAGCTCCAAGAGCGACCCACCCCGCGTCACTACGCCGGCTCCCAACAGGGGACGTCTCTCCTACTAAGGGGATGTCTCCTCCTGCTCTCTTCCCACCTCTCCTTGTGCTGCCATGGCCACTGGTGGGTCACTGAGGCTTAGGGAACGTTTTTGGCCGTGTTATGTGGAGCTTAGACGAGCTTAAGGCGGCCGTGAGAGTGAAGGCGGCCGTGAAGGCCGCTGAGGCGGCGGCTGAGGCGCCGTGGCTCCCGGCGGCCCACAAAGCCGCTTTGCCTTAAGGAGCCCGGCTCCGGGCGGGATTATCCTGGGAGAGCACGAGCCAAGTGGACATGGAAGTGTCTCTGGGAGGAGGAGCGGCATCTCATTGTCACCTTGGATGCCTGAGAAAAGGTGAGATACTGGGCCTTTTAGCTTGGGCCTTCAGGGTTTCTCTCCTGCTTTAGAGTCCAACAGGTTGGCTGGGTTGGAAGGGACCTGCAGGGATCACCCAGGAATTTGCCTGGCCAAATTCACAGCGTGTTCTTAATCTTAAGGTCATGGTCCAGGGGCTGCTGGCAGGCTTGGGGCATTGACCACCTCTGCAGGAAGCCACTGCCAGCATTTGACCACCCTCTTGGTAAAGAAATTCTTCTGAATGTCCAGCCTAACGTGGCCAGTGGGGCAATCCTCCCTTGCCTAGCTCCTGGATGCATCCCAGGCTGCGGTTCCATCCCTGCCAGCTCCAGCACCCCCAATTCCTGTCTGCAAAGCCCCTCTCCAGCCACTCTTCTCTACAGATTTGGGGGGATTTGCACAAGCATCTGCTGGACCGTGGCTGGTGAAGGCCACGTTCTGCTGGCCAGGCTTCGTGGCCGTGCGTTCCCGGTGGGAAAGTGGCAAGGCCATGTCTTTGGGAATTGTGCCAACCTGGAGAGCAAAAGCTGCAGCATTAGTTTTGGAGAGGACCTTGCTCCATTTGGGGTCTGCCATAAACATTTTAGGATTTTGTGATGGGGAAATGCTCTGGCTGCAGAGCTCTTTAAGAAGCCCTCCCAGAGTCTGTGGGGAGCTCTGGGCTGAGGGGACTAAACTGGTGACCTGGAAAAAGAAAATGAAGGAAACAAGATTAGTCTGCTCGACAGGGAATGCCATCCTGGGATTTATTTTGATTCCTGTCAAAGTAGCAGCCTGAAGGACTTGATGCAGAGAAAAATTTTGTTTTGTAATTGGAGAGAAAAAAGCACATACTTTTGAGACTTATATATATATGTAAAAAAGGTAGAGATGGGTTCCTGGATGGAGTCTCTGGGAGTGCTTTGGAGAGGCTACTCTGCATGATATCCTTTATTTAGCAACTGTCATGCCCGTTTGTAGGATCTGTAGTGGTAGAACCTGTCCTGGGAAACGTCTGAAATCCAGAATCATGAAATATTTAGTGGACCGTTCACTGCTAATGGGCTCCAGCCCTGCGCCAGCACCACAGGATCGGTAACAAAAGGCTCTGTGTACCAGTGCCAAGCTGCCTGAGACTGCTCTGAGTTTGTTCAAGTCTTATTTCAGGCTTTATCAAAAGCAAAATCTGAGTCCAGCAAGGCAGGGTTTGGTTGGTTGAAACCAGCAAAAGCTTGTTTTATTTTCCTTGCTCAGAGGAAACCTGGGATATGTCATGTGTGGCATACACAGAAGTGAGTTATTTTTTTTCAGCTGTAGATAAATTGATGTGAGAAAAAATACACAGTATTGATTTTCCTTTTCCTGTGGCTTTTGAGAGGTTGTTAATGCAGCAAGTACACAAGAGCACTCATATGTCTGTCTGCACAGTAATCGCTAATAAATTGACTTTCTTAAAAACAATTTTTAGTCTGTAGTTTCAGTGACTTGATTTGTGGAGTAGATGATATCTCCTGGCACATAATTACTCATTTTTGGGCTGTGTAAAAGGGGGGAGGATAAATTTTCCTGCATTATCTGTAGCACTGAACATCTCTCCTATTACTCATACAAGTTTTTTCTCTGTGTCTTCTTCCTTACTGTAGCTGAGCAAAGAGGTTTTTAAGGATGTGAGGCTTTTTTCAGTGTTAAGATTTACAGTACAGACACTTTATAGAGCTAATTCTTGTGCATTCTAACACAGCAGTGGTCATGATCGGGACAAGGACGATGATTTATACTCAGGGGACCAACAATTCCTTTCTCTCCGTGTCTCCAGAGTGACTGCAGAGAACTTGTTTTCCTTTGGGAAAGAAACCCAAACCTGCAGTAAGACCCATGGTGATAATCATCTTAACAGCACAGCGAGAGCAGTTTGATGACATGTGACAGAATGTGACATGCAAGGCCCTGTCAGTGTGGTGGTGGTGGTGATGATGCTCTGAGGATGCTGAGGAAGGCAGTGGGCAGGAGCTGATCCATGGAATGGGATGAGGTGTTGGTCCGTGCTTGGGGAATTGTGGTGCATGTCCAATGGAAGCACTTCTGGTCCTGATGCAGAGGTGGGCACATGGTGATGCTTAGGAATCACTGGTGTTCATAGACACTTCTGTGATGCTCTCTGTTCATGCTGTTCTGGGCTTGCAGTCAAAATTTGGTGGTTATTAATACTTTCCTCCCGTTATCCAGTGCAGGATTGATTGCATTGTGTCCAATTTCTCCTGGATATAGTCTACACAGTTAGCGTTATCTGGGATTTGTTGTCCCAGAGGTTTTGTTCTAAAGCCTTGTAGGTTGCCATGGTGGCACAGGGACCACGTTGTCACTGTTGTGAGAAGAGACAGACATTGATTATGTTGCTCTGAGGTGATTTAATCCAAATAACTCCTTGTCTTGGCAGTTATCTGGTGATCTCGGTTCTCACGACAATGATCCTTCTTCGGTATCTTTCCTGACAGGATTTTCCTGATTATTCCCTTGGTCTTTGCTGTTGTTCTGATGTCTCATTTGTTTTTTTAGCCACTTTTCTGGTTTTTGGTCTCTCTTTCCATGGCGTTTCTCAAGGTCCTGCCAAATCACAGATCTCCACTCAGAAACCTTTCTATGGAGGAACAGCGAGTCTGTGAAGGAACAGTGACTGCATTGTGAGGTACAAAGTGAAATTTAGGACTTGTAATTCTTGCACATTCACAGCATTGCTCTGCTCTGCCCGCCCCCCCCCCCCCCCCCCCTTTATGTGCTGTTTACAGTGCAATTGGTTTCTGCAGGAGGGCTGTGGACATCTGTGTGTTTGGCTGTTTATTGCAGAAGGCTTTTAGTGGGTCAAGGAAGCACACGGAGGAGAGCTTTTGGAGTGGCCTGTGAAATGATTTTGCTTAGCTTTGTTTTAGCACTCCTTGCACAAACCTCTGCTCCCTCCCCTTGGGTCACAGCTTTCCACGCTGTGCCAGCAAAAGCAGAGTCAGGCTCTGCTACACTCAAATAAAGCAGGGGGCACATTTAATTTGCATTTGTGCAGAGGTGCTTAATTGCAAACACCTCTCGTCCTGCCACAGTACTCCTGGTAGTTCCATGGTTGCTCCCAGCAGGGAGCTGAGCAGCTTTGAGGGTGGATGTTGTTCCCTTAGATTTAGGAACGTTTTCCACATCCCTAGGAGTGGTGTGCTGTGAGATGGATGAGTAAAGGTCAGTGGTTTGATGTTCCCAGGGGGCTGGTTATTACAGGATATAATCATGGAATCACAGAATATCCCGAGTTGGAAGGGACCCACAAGGATCACTGTGTCCAAATCCTGGCCATGCTCAGGACAACCCCAGAGATCCCACCATGAATCCCACTCCAAGGATGTGTGTGAACCCTCCCTGAAGGTTCACAGTGGGACCAGCACTTCTAAACTCTGTCTCTCAAGGATTTGGTAGGTGGAGTAGCATGCACCATGTAAACCTGTGGAGGAATTGGAATGAAAGCTTGTGGTGAGACAGGAAAAACAACCCCAAACCTGAGCTATTGCCTGAGGAAACATGGGAATCCCCATTAGAAAGATTGAGATTAGAAAACACATCTGCTAGGAGCCTGGCTCTTGGAATTCCATCAGGGAAGTCCCACCTTATTTTCTTCTAAACATAAAATAACCCCAACACAACAGCAAAAACCCCATCAAAACCCATCCTGAAAATACACTGCTTGTCTGTATTATTTGTATGCCTAGAACTGGACATCCTTTTACAGTGCATCCATGTCCTCTCAAGACATGGTCCCAGGATATTTCAGGTCCTACTTTGGACATGCAAGCCTTAGATCCAACTTGGAAATTCTCAAAGAAGTATTTTCTACTGAAACACAAATATCCCCTTCTCACCCCCTCAAGAAACATAAAAGCCTGTTTGGAGGAGTGAAAGTGCAGTACAACATTTAGTTTTAAATTGAAGATTTCCAAGCTATGTTGACTTAGAGCATCTGTTAGTGAAACATGTCTGCTCTGCAGACAGTTTTTTGTACTTGTGCTGTGCAAGCACATTTCAAACAAGCACAGCAAATGTGCTGCTGAGAACAATCCAGTGGTGCTGCTTGGGTCATTTAGATGACTTAATAGGTCTTTTCTTTTTCCTTGCTATCTGTATTAAATCAATGATTCATATAAATTATGCCAAAGGGAGTTAATTGCTATTGCATGATATAAAAAGCTGCCAAACTAAGGGCAAAACTCTGATTGCAGTGCATGAAATAAAATGGAGCTGTGTTCTGATTGCTGAAAGCATAAAATGGCTGAACCTGTCACCCCTACCAAAACAGCCTGGACTGCAATTCCTGTGGAAACAGCGTCAGCAAAGGAATTGTAGAAGCAAAGGTTTGGTGACTGGGGTGTGTTTGGAGGTTTTGGCACGTTTGGATGTTCTCCAGAACATGCAACAAACACTAAAGGTGAAATAGCCAGCTCAAAGAACTGAGCTTCTCTGGTGCCCAGATCTGCAGAGGAATGTGGGAATTTGACTTTGTTGTTTCAGTGGGAGCCGAGCTCCTAAATGTCTTTGTGAGATTAGATGTGGTCTGTATCATATGGTTTATTTCTTATCTCTGCAAGAGGGGCACTGCTGCAGTTCTCTCTTGTGGTTCCCCCGGCACATTTTCAGGGCTGTTTGAAGAGGAATTGGTGCTTCTCAGGGTCTGGAGCTTGACTGTGGTTTTTCTAGCTTTTCAAGGTTGGACTTGATGATCTTGGCTGTCTTTTCCAGCCTTAAGGATTCCATGGTTCTCAGAGGGAGGGTACAGCCAGGTCACTTGAAGATAAGCTCAGGTGCTACTCTTTGCTTTGGAATATTTCTCACTGTAGCCAGTGGAGAGGCAAAACAGGATTTGTCACGTGTTACTTAATTTTGATTTAGTGCATTCTGCGCTAAATCTGACATGGCCCTTTCCTAAGGAAGCTGTGTTTTACATGGAAGAGGGTGAGAAGTTCATGGAATTATGGAATGGCTTGGGCTGGAAGTGACCTTAAAGCAATTCCAACCCTCTACCATGGGCAGGGACACCTTTCACTAT
The DNA here is from genome assembly GCF_963662255.1 of Cinclus cinclus. Taxonomy (NCBI): domain Eukaryota; kingdom Metazoa; phylum Chordata; class Aves; order Passeriformes; family Cinclidae; genus Cinclus; species Cinclus cinclus. The sequence continues at coordinate 1,333,483 of NC_085047.1, forward strand.
CCCGGGCTGCTCCAAGCCCCAGGGGTCAGCCTGCCCTTGGACACTAACAGGGATCCAGGAGGTTCTCTGGGTGCCCTGTGCCAGTCCCTCCCTAGCCTCCCAGGGAACAATTCCTTCCCAATATCCCATCCATCCCTGCCCTCTGGCAGTGGGAAGCCATTCCCCCTTGTTGAATAATGTGAGAGTTGAAACACTGCCTGTTGTAAGAAGGAGGATGGGAAAAGATACTTTTAGGAATTGTTTGGAGCTAAGTCCGGGGTTTTTTGTGCGAGGAAAAGTAATTTTCAAATAGGAGTCAGCACTGGGAAATAAAATAGAGGACTGTGTGGAATATGTAGGTGTGGGGTAGGCTGGAGGAGGACATGAGGGAGATATTGGCAGAGAAAAGTGTTTGGAATGAGAAGGTGGATTTGTTGGAGCCAACAGGGAAGTTCAGGAGCACCAGCACACACCAGAAACCTGGGAAATGGCAGTGCCGGAAATGAATAAATCCACACTCTGCAGTGACTAAATAATTAATAAGGGACCATTTCTGGCCTGCTTGGTGACCTGACCCGGCTGCAGGAACTAAATGTGTGGGGTAAAGATTAATGTGCCTTAGGCAAGCTCCGTGCTGGGATTGGAACAGGAAATGATTAAAGTCCTCTGCAAAAGCTGGAGGAAAGCTCGTTATTTTGCTCTAATGTTATCAAGAATTTTTATAATCCATGTGCAGTGTTCAGGAAGGCGAAGTAGTTGAGTGCTGGGGGGGCTCCCCACTATGATCTCTTTAAAATCTGGGGAATATTACTCTAAATTTTGGCGAGCTTTCCACCAGCACTGTAATACGTGTCCCTGTGTGGCATAGGGAATTAAGTGAACGAAAATTAAGTCTACAGTGACAGAAATTGCCAGTGACTTCTAAAGGAAGGAGAGATTGGGACTGCCTCAAACAAGTGCTTAATAAACCTCAGTGAAAGAAATGTTGACTTAACTCATTTTTAATTGCTTTTAAGCACTTAAGTGAGTTTGTTATTGAAAGTAATTAAAGGCCTTGAAAGATTGTGGGGAACTTTGGAAATACCTCTATGGAAAGGCAGTTACTCACCTTAAAATAATTTTTACTGCTACCTAATCTGTCTGAATCGCTCAATTAATTACTTAATGAAGTGTGGTTCAGTGCAGGGATGCTGCTCAGGTATGGCAGAATGTGTATACTTTGGGTGTAATGGAAGGCAAAACACCTGATAAATAGTCAGTTGTTGCTTTGAGAAAATTTATGGATAAATAAAAAAAGACCGATCAGTTTTGTGAAGCCCCTTTGTTTGACCAGAATTCTTTTTCCCAATACATACATGAGAACTGGAATGGGTGAATTTTCTAGAGCTGAAAGGTTTCCTTGCAGAATCACAGTTTAAACAATGTTTTCATCAGTGTGGCTCTGCTTTTCAGATGGAAATAACTCAGGGTGGCTTTTCAGATGAAAATAACTCCAGCAGGAAGTGTCTCTGTCAATACAACAATCTCCAAATTGATTTTGTTGTCATGTTTCCATTGAGGACGGTGGAGAAAAGATTTCAACACTGCCTTGTGTGGCTGCAGTGGAAAAACATCCTGAAGGGATCAACCTGTTCTTGATCTGGAACGCAGGTTGAGAGTGAGGACTCTGCCCCTGTGCCCCCTCAGGTGAGACCTCACCTGCAGAGCTGCCCCAGCCTGGGGCCAACAGCAGGAGAGAGTCCAGAGGAGACCCCGGAGCTGCTCCAGGGCTGGAGCCAAGCTGGGAGAGCTGGGACTGCTCACCTGGAGAGGAGAAGGCTCCCAGGAGACACTTTAGGTACTGGAAGAGGCTCTCAGTGCTTATTTTCTGTGCTCTATTTGCAGTAGGATCAGTCTCCCCAGACTCTGCTGTTCAGCAACGCGCTGAGCTGAATGATTCTGATATTCCAATTATTCTGGGTTTGGAGATGGAAGAAAAACCCTTCTCAAAAGATGGCCCTTGTAAATTGAAGCAGATTATTAAACCAGGCTAGAATTTACTGCCCTCTGCTTTTCTAAACACAATGAAGTGAAAATCAAGAATGAGGGCATTTATCTCCAGTGTGTATTTTTCTGGGTTACAAACTTTGGCAGATGTGGTGCAGAGCGATATTTCTTGGCAAACTGGCATGTTTGAAAGACTGGCCTTAGAGAAATGAGTCTCTTTTAAATAGAGCTAAATATAAAAGCAAACCAGCTCTCACTCTGTTTAAGTCTCTCTTATCTGCTGGTAGGAGTTCAGATTAGAGTGTCTGACTTAAATACCTTGAATCCACCCATCCTGCTGCTGCACCGACTCCCATCCTGGAACCTGTAACCCAGGGGCTTGACAGGAGCAGGGAGCCCAGTGCTGATATTTCAGTAGCAGTTGTCCTTTTCCTGCTCTTTGGCTTCCAAAGCAACCCCTTCAGTTTTTCAGGGGATTAGACTAATTTTTTTTTTTTTTTTAATCAGTAACTGTGAGTAAGTAAAAATGCGGATGGGATTTGCCGCTTTCCCCTGAGCTCCCTCTGCCCTTCTGGCCTTCTGCTGGCATCCTCCAAGTGGGAAAGTTATTCTAAGGATACAGTAGAAGTGATGTCACATGGAGGTGTGGTCAGGGGTGATGTTCAGAATCCTGATGTGTGTCACTTATCTTTCCTGGGGGCTGAGCCAACGGGATGTTCCTGGAGAAAACGATGCCCAACTTTGCCAGTTTAATGATTTCCCCGCTTTTCTTGCCCCTTGAGTTCTCATTTCGATCCTGCATGTAAAAAACGAAGGAGGATCTTGGGATATTGAATACTCTGGAGTTCCAAGAACCATCTAATTTTAGAAGCTTATTGCACACCTGGAGATGTTGAGTCATTGTGTGTAGTTCCATGGAGTTTTCCTAGGGGGATGTTTTCCTGTGGTGGATGTGCACAAGGTGCTGCTGAAGCACGTGGCCCTTTTCACCCTCTTCCTTAAAAACTCCTCCCCTTCCATCCTGGCCAGAGCCATTGCTGTTGATTCCCAACAATTCCAGTTCTCCCACCAGCTGGCCAAGACAAGTGCAGGAGATGGGCCTTTGGCAGGAGGAAGCTCAGGAGCTGGAAGCCGCCCTCGGAGCCTTTCCCTCCTGAGCATTGTCAGTGTTTGGGCAATCCAGGGCTGAATTCCTGCTGCTGCTGCCCCTCTTGCTCCATGCCAGTTCTCCTGGCTGTGTCCTGTAGTTCCTAACTCCACGGTGAAGCTGTCCCTGGGAGCTTCCCTCCTCCTGTGTGCCTGTTCCTGGTGCTGGGCTCCCTGGGCTGTGCTGGTCCAGCTCTCCCAGGGCCATCTGGTGAACCAGATCAGGGAACAGCAAACCCAGGTTATTTGTAACCTGGATCCCTTCCCTAATCCAGGTCTCGGTACATCTCTGGGCCTGTCCTGATGGTAAAAAAGCAACTGCCAGTTTTTAAGGAGAGGAAAGACAGGAAGGCACTTCCAGCCAGGAACGACCCTGTGGTTTCCTGCAATGTTCTCTGCCTTCCAAAATTATTTCTTTCCATGCCTTTATTTCATGCTAGGTATTTGCACAGATGTTTTTGCTTCCAGTTGTTCCAGGTGGATCTTTAATTTTTTTTTTTTTCAAATGTGCCCTGAGCAGAATGGAATTCAGATCCATTCTGGATAATCTGTATATATTCATTAACAGTTTGGCCTATTCTTCCAGAATTTAGGTCCTAAGTGCATTAGGCTGCATGACAAATGTCTCTGGTATCCTCTCTGTGGTGTTCCCTTGCTCATAGCTTAACATCACAGCCTTCACTATTGCCTTCAAATTCTGTTCCTTTCTTTCCATTCCCTGTGTGAGTAAAGGTGTCTGAATTAACCTTCACAATAAACCTGCCAGGGCTTTTCCCAGTGTCCAAACAGATTCTCATTAATCCCTCTTTTGTAATGCAGGGAAGGGTTGTGTTGGAGTGTTTTGCTTTGATTTTTTTTTTTTAATAGAGGAAAAGATCACACTGAGGCTGTTCTCTATGAAAGGTTTATTTTTATTTCCAAGACAACTGCTGCCTATAATTTTTAATGCTGCACCTTCTGGAGGTTGACTGTTGTCAGTAGTACAGTTAATATTTCCTTCAATTAACAATAATCTTAGATAATGACATCATTTTCTTTTCATTACAAAGTCGTTTGTGACTTAGAAACCCCAAGATGCTTTTTAAATATATAACTTGCACAAGTGAAAATAATTATTCCAGAGTCAATTCTGGAAGAAGTTTGGGAAAGCTGTTGAAAATGGGCGGTAAAGGACAGTGAACATTGACTTTTGGGGAACTTATCCCTTTCTGTTTTGTGGGGTTTGGTTACTCGGAGGGCTAAATCCAAAACGCTGTGGAATAGGAATGTGGAATGTGTTGCAGAATGTCAGACATTTGCTGAATGTTTTTATCTTTATTTGATAAGCAGTTGTAGAGTATATTTTTATGTTACCACTATTTTATCAGAACCCTCTGCAATCTACCAAAGCAGGTGTTTTAATCACCATATCCTAATTAACTCCATCTATTTCATAATCTGTCTACCCAGCTCCTACCACTGGAGTCCAGTTTTGTGGAAAGAAGAATCAAAATAATGGATTAAAAGAGAAATATAGAAGAATAATTGTAGTAACATCATCACTGAAGTGTAGCTACTAAGACAAAAGAAGAAAACTAAATTTGGGGCATAGGAAGGAGGATAGAATTAAAAATGTTGTTTTGCTGCTTGAAATAGCACATGGAGTTGATGAAGATATTAGGATAGGAGCTTCCCTGCTTAGTAGCTGCAGTAATCTTAGGAAATATTAATGGATTTAATCTCTTTCATAGCAAAGGGGAAGGGAAGGGAAGGGAAGGGAAGGGAAGGGAAGGGAAGGGAAGGGAAGGGAAGGGAAGGGAAGGGAAGGGAAGGGAAGGGAAGGGAAGGGAAGGGAAGGGAAGGGAAGGGAAGGGAAGGGAAGGGAAGGGAAGGGAAGGGAAGGGGAAAGGGAAAGGGGAATTCTGGGCTGCAGGAACCTGCTTTGGTGTCTTTGCTTAACTTGATAAGAAAGATGGAGAGGGACTGTTTACAGGAGCTTGTGGTGACACAGGACACAGGGAATGGTTTCCCACTGCCAGAGGGCAGGGATAGATGGGATACTGGGAAGGAATTCTTGGCTGTGAGAGTGGTGAGGCCCTGGAACAGGGTGCCCCACAGGTAGGCAGGGCTGGTTTTTTCAGTATTCTTGAAGTTTTCCTGGACTTAATCCCAGATAACACTCTCAATGAACAAGGTTGTGCCAACAGGACTTCTCAACATCGTTCTAGTTCCCTAGATTTTCCAAATTAATACTTTTTCACAAATTCATTTGTTTTTTCTCGTCTTTAATGAATGTCTTTGCATTTCCACTCAAAGACACCGTTTGGGACTGATTGTTTTTCTGCAAACACACACAAATTTGGTCCATCCTGACTGATCCCTACCAGTTTTTAAGCGGTAGCAGAGGGCAGGGATGTGTGCTGGCAGCTGGACAGCCTCCTCCTCTGCAGCTTATCACAGCTTCTCTCTGCAGCAGCAGCATCCATTCACTCTGAACTGAATGATTTTGACTTCTGGTCAGGAAAAATCAGAAAAGGAGCCAAAAAAAAAAAAAATCCAAAAAAGATTAATCTGCTGAGTGGCAGCACAATGCAAGCAGGTGTTGATGCTGTTGCAGCTGAAGAAAGATCCAGCACCGAGGTTAATGAGAGGTGGGGACTGTTCTTCTCCCTCTCTGTAGCAGCCAGAGTTTAAAAAAAGGGGAATGTTTGGAGAATCCCTCAGATTTTTTTGGAGAAGCCCAGCATTAAAGGTTGTGGCAGTGCCGTCCTCCTGCCAAATCCTGCAAACCCTCCAGAGGTTCAGCACCATTGGACACACACTTTAAATGTTTGTAAGTAAGAGCTGTGGACTTCCTTGGTTTATACAAACATAAGGATGTGAAAGTATTCCAAAATGGGTACTCGAAGCAATCTGAGCTGTCAAAGCAGCTCTGAAAGGAAATGATAATGATAAAGGTGTGGGGATTGAGGTGTGAGAGCAGCAGAAGGAGTGGTTGGTGATCCCGTGGTTGATGCTGAGCCTAGTGCAGCAGGCAAAGCTTGCTTTCCCGAAATCCATCCAGGAGGATGATGTGAGGGAGGTGGTTTTCTCCCCCATTTGCTTGAACACTTATTTTCAGCTTCTTTCTTGCCACAAAAGGAATAATTTGTTTAATTTTACAAAATGTTACTGAAGCTGTTGGAAGTGGAGCTGCAGCCCACATCTTCTTAATAAATGAGTGTGTGTATTCCTGGAAGGAAGTTAAAATGGGGCTGTGTTATATTTGGTATCTCCTGAAGCACTGAGGCTACTCTGAGTACAGAATGTGCTCAGAGAGAGACTAATTTGCCACTGCAGGGCTTGATGGGATGAGATTTGTCAAGTCCTTGTCTCTGCTGAAGTTCACTTACGCTTTCCTCTCTCTCCTGAAAATATTTTAGGGTTCTGTCTTTGAATTGGAGGACCGTAAAAACAAGTCAAAAAGCCTGGAACCAGAATTAAATTCCAAGCAATGAATATGCTTCTTATAATGTAGAAATACAGAAGTCGAGCACCCGTGGTAGCAACAGGTGGAGATGTTCCTGACCCGTTTCCCTGAGTGTGCTCATGCTCCTGCTAGCACCACTGTTGGGATTACTGGGACATTGGAGCATCAGCAGAGTGGGTTTTGACTTCTCTCCAAGGAAGCCATCTCTGATGGCAGGTGGTGGCTTCCTGCAGGAGGCAGGAAAAGGAAAGGTTCGGTAAAAATGAAGATTTTTCTGTTTTCTGTTCATTTACAAATTCATTCTGTTTCATTAGCTGCCTTGAAGTGTCTGCTGATGTAATTCTACAGGGAAAGGTTGGGATGTACCAGCACTCCCTAAAAAAACCTCAGTTGTTTTACTGGATTCAGTGTTTTCTGCCTCCTGCTTTCTCCCCCAGAGTGTTTTCTGAGTGAATGTAAACTAATACAGGAACAGTGGTTAGAAACCATGAAAAAATATTTAATGTAAACATTTTGGTACTGGGTTGATTAAAATAAACAACTGTTCTGAGGAGCTGGTCCTGCTTTGGGAACAGTAGGGTTTCTGTTCCTCCCTGTAATGCATAAAGCATGTGGAGTGCCTTGAGAGCTTTTTTTGGGTGCTGCACTTCATTTTGAGGGATTTCATTTTCAGTTCTCTAAGCTTTTGTGTCAGCTGGGAAGGGAGGATGTAGGAGTAACATGTAAAACTCAGGCTAAAACCTGTTTAGTCCCAAATCCTGACAAATAGATGGTAAACAAGTCTTGAAATGAAAGCTTGGACTTTGGTTTCTCCCTCTGGAAAGCTGGGAAGGCCGTGGTCTTATTGCCAGCTCTAGTATCCCTTCCCTCTCCCCTTATCCTGCGTCTCCAGCGCTCCTCCTTTTTTTGCCTGCATTTCTCACATGTCCCATTTCTCCTTCTCCAGTGGAGGTGAAGACCACTCTGAGCTGGGAAGAGCTGTGTTTTCTTCGGGCAGGTTTTGCACAGAGCCTCACGGATGTTTTTTTTTTTTCTCTCTCTCTCTGTCTGTCCTTGCTGCTGCAGAGCTCTGGAATGCTGTGAAGACTCCCTGCCCAGGCACACTCCTCTCCGGATTATCTCTATCCCGAGGAAGCTCGTATCCAAGAGGTACCAGTTCATCCTGTCTTTGTTCCTTCAGTGGTAGCACTTGGGTTTAGCTGCTCCTCCTGAAACCTTTTCCCTGCTCCCTCCAGACAGGAAAGCCTTGGATGCCGTGGAGATGGCAGTTGTTGCTGTTTCATATGGTTTGGACTCTTCTTTCTATTAAATGAACTTTGCTACAGAAGCATTTTACATTTTAAAATGAGAAGTGATTTCTGGGTCAAGAAATGCATAAGCTGAAGCTCCAGCAACACTCTGTGCCTGGTATATTTTATTGTGTTGATTTAAAAAGTTAATAAGCATCAGGTCGTCGGCAGCTGAAGTAAAACACACAGTACTTATGTGCTGCTCCTATAAAGAATTGTGAGAGGGGTTTTTTTTTAGTGTTTATGAGTCTTAATATCTTCCTAGTAAATAATGTAAATTTTTGTTTTCTATTAAAAAGGAGACTTGTGTTCATTAGCTGGGTCAAAATCCCTGCATTGGCACAGATGGGATTCCTGATAGAAACTTCTGGAGACATGCAAATTGTTTTCTGATAGTTTCTATTTCTTGGGAGAGGAAAGCTGGAAACAATGTTTTCAAAGATAAACTTTGCAGTGTAAGTTGGTTGGAGCAGTTTCTGTCTTAACTCCTTATTTTGGTTTATAGTGCCCAGTATGATGGAAGCTGAGCAGGTCAAGCCCTTTGAGCTTGTGTGTATATATATATGCACACACATACACATATGTGTATATATATATATATATATATATATATAGATATAGATATAGATATATGTATAAGATAATTTAATACGTTGTAACAGTGAGAGAACATGATCTACAGGAGCTGTGAAACAGGAACATCCCCCCCTCGGGAAAGTATGCTGGGAAAATGTCCATGTGTGCCTGCCCTTCAGTTTTCCCTTAGGGATTCACACTTCCCTGGTGGGCAGAGAAGACACAGGGGAGGCTGAAGTGTCTGTCTGACCCCATCCAGCTGTTCTGGTGCTCTCTTATGTTTTTTTTCCATTTTGTATGTTTTGCTGCTCACTTAATGACATGAACTTTAAATGTCAGCTGCTCTTGGGGCTGCTACAAACCTTTGGGCACACTCTGACCCTTATCCTCACAATAATGTAGCACTCCAGCTCTGCTTTGTGAAAAGCTGCCCTAAATCAGTGCCTCCTCTTTGGGTACAGACAAAATCTGGGTACTTTTTCCACTCCTGCCGCCCCATCTTAGGTGGGATGGGACAGAAAATGCCAAGGATTTCAGAAAAAGATTTTCCTGGCTTGTGCCAGCCTTGAGGCAACAGCAGTGATCCTCTGTCCATCTCCTGCTTCCCCTTTTTTCCCTCTCCATGCTAGAAAAAATGATAATTTTTTTTTAAAAAGGGACTTTGATGCTGCTCCTATCCCTTTTTTATGTATGGTTTCCCCCCTTTGGGCTGTGCAGACTTTTTTGGGGTCTGAGAGGGAGAAATCCAGGGCTGTGGAAGGAGAGGCAAAGCCAAAGGTGGGTTTGATAGGTGTGAGGTGGGAGAAGGGACATCAAGTAAGACTGGAAGTGATGAGAGATCCAGAGAGTAAGATTGTGTTTCAAGTGGGAATATGTGAAGTGTTGGCTTTGCATAAGAAAGCTCCTGTTCCAAGGGCTCCTGGCCCAATCCAGCTCCAGATTAAGAAATTTTAAACTCAGGAGTGGAATTGTTGGAGGCTGTGGAGACTTGGCTGACCAAGCAAATCGAGGTTGCTCTCCAGGCTGTGATTGCCCTGCTGGGGATCTGCAGCTACCACTTCAGATATTTGCTTTTGGGTGACTTTATCTTGAGTTGCAGCCCTGTTAGACTCTGTGTTCATTCAGAAATCAAAAGGTGGAGGAAATTGAGTTAAACATGAATGTGTGAGTGTTCCATGACTTAGCTTACTTAAGTTGTTTCCTGCTTGGGAAATATCCCACTGCCCCACATCCTAATAGAAATCCCAGCAATTAAATAGTTAAACATGGTGTGTGTGTAAAATCCATGTGTTTCTATAAATACCTCTCTTATCTCTGTAATGGTTTGGTTTGATGTAAATATTTTTAAATGTGCTTTTACATTTAGGCTGGTTTTTATCCACTGTGTGTGAGTGGAATTTGGAACTGGGCCTGGACTTTATACTTCTGCTCCTCAACGTTTCTGAACTCGTGGAAAATTTCTGGACTTTAAAGGCTCCTGAGCATTTCTGCCAGTTTGGTGGGGTCTTCACTGGGCTGGTAATGTACTGGATCCAGAGCTGAAGTGGAACATTTTGCCAGCAGCTCTTGGACACTTGGATGCTGTAGGGAACATCATTTAGTGAATGTTTTTAGCACAGGAGAAAATCCTTTGTTCACAGATCTGAAGTTTTCCTGTACTGCCAGCTCTGTTTTGGAGAACAAAATTCCTTTCAGAGAACATGTGATATGGAAAATGATTTCTTTCAAGCCAAGTTATGTGCTGCATCCAGCTCTGGGGCCCCCAACATCAGGAGGATGTGGAGCTGCTGGAGAGAGTCCAGAGGAGGCCCCAGAGCTGCTCCAGGGCTGGAGCGCCTCTGCCCTGGAGCCAGGCTGGGAGAGCTGGAGGATGCTCACCTGGAGAAGGGAAGGCTCCAGGAGGAGCTCAGAGCCCCTTCCAGGACCTAAAGGGGCTCCAGGAGAGCTGGAGAGGGACTGGGGACAAGGGATGGAGGGACAGGACACTGGGAATGGCTTCCACTGCCAGAGGGCAGGGCTGGATGGGATACTGTTAAGAAACTGTGGCAAAAACATTTTTAAAGGGGATTTTTTTAGAGGAGTGGATCTGACTCAGAAAAGAATTTGCAAGAGTGTTACCTAGGATGAAATGCCGGGTCATTAATATTTATAAATTCATCCCCTTATACAAGGAAGAAGTATCCCTATGTGATATATTGCAGCCTATTTAGGTGCATCCTAGAATCCCCAAATGGTTTGGGTTAGGAGGAACCTTAAAGTTCATCCAGTCCCACCCCTGCCAAGGGCAGGGACACCTTTCATTGTCTCAGGCTGCTCCAAGCCCCAGTGTCCAGCCTGGCCCTGGACACTGCCAGGGATCCAGGGGCAGCCACTGCTCCTCTGGGCACCCTGTGCCAGGGCCTGCCCACCCTCCCAGGGGAGGATTTCTTCCTAAAATCCAGTGTAAACCTCTCTGTCAGTTTGAGAGAAGGCTTCATTCCTCCTGTCTTGTCTCTGCAGGCCCTTGTAAAGTCTCTCCCCATCTTTACTGTAGGTTCCCTTCAGGTCCTGGAAGGTCACAGTGAGGTCACCCCAAAGCTTTTCTTTACCAGGCTGAACAATCCCAGTTGTCTGAGCCTTTCCTCTCAGCAGAGCTGCTCCATCCCTCTGATCACCTCGGTGCCTTGTCTGGAGCTGCTCCAAGAGCTCAGCAGCAGCTGCAGCAGCGTGCTCCATTCAAGGACTCTGTGGCTGAGGTGAGCTTATGGGAAACATCCTCCCTGTTTCCTCCACCTTTCCACAGCCTTCCCACAGTGTGCTCCACGTTCCTGCCCTCACAAAAGCCATGCTGGAAGCAGGGGCCTTTCTCTCAGATGTATAATTCAGCCCCTCTTCCAGGTGTCGTTCCCAGCCTTGTTTGTGTTGATGAATGAATGTTCCCTGTGTACAGCCTGCAGATTCTTCTGCTCCTGGAGTACAGTCCTGCTCAATGTACCTGATTCTGATTAAGTGCATTTGAATTTGGGAGTGTGCTTAATGAGCTACACCTTTCACAGATTCTTTTGTTAATTCAGAAAAGCTGCCTGCTCTGATTTATGGTGCCAAAAGGGGTAAACTGCCATTAAAAGCATTAATTAGTCTTGGTTGACTGCACAAAGAATAGACTTGGTGTGAGCCAGTTTTTGATTTAGCCCTTTGATTTTTGCCTAAGCTTGTTAGAGGGTCTGTATCTCTGGCTGTCTCATGCTGGATTGTATAATTGGAATTTTGTGTGAAATTCTTGGGCTGAAGAAGCAAGAGCCAATTATAATCAATAAAGTTGTAAAGCAATCGGGCAGATCTTTTCAGATATTTCAGTACAGAAATGCTCCTTTTTAACGTGGAAATGATAACTTGGGATTGTCAGATTGGCAGGAGTGATATCCCGAGGATTTGCTGTGAGCCCTGGTAAACCTCAGGAAGGAAAATATTCTCAGGAGCCTTGGATCTGCCCATTTTGCAGTGCTTCAGCTGCATGTGAATCCCAGAATCCCAGAATGGCTGGGCTTGGAAGGGACACAAAAGGTCATCCAGTCCAACCTCACTGCTCAAGCAGGATCCTCCAGAGCAGGAAACCCTGGACTGTGCCCACAGTCCTTGGGATTGTGGGTTTTGACTGTCCCCAGGGAAGGAGACTCCACACCCCCTCTGGGCAGCCTGTTCCAGCGCGTGGTCACCTCATGGTAAAGTTCTTCCTCTCCTTCAGGTGGAGCTTCCTCCATTCCAGTTTCTTCCCATTGCCTCTCGTCCTCTTGTACCACCCAGCAGAGCCTTGTGGTAGCACTGCTGGTTTTTTCTTTTCTTCTATATCTTTATCCATTTTCTAGAGGCTAATCAGAAAAAAAACTAAAACCCTTAAATCTTGGAATATTGTCTGTGTTGTTTCCTTGGAAATGCTATATTATGTTGATGAGTGTATTTCAATGTATGGTAGTTCCTGTACTTCCCAATTCTGGCCATCAATTATCCACACAAAAGTTTGAAAATTAATTGAAATGTAAATTATAGCCTAAGCTTTCTTTCCTATAGACTTTCCATAATTATGCCTGACTGCAAAAAAAAAAAAAAAATTCCATTGCTATAATTTTGGTGATTGCCTCTGGTCTGCTTGCGAATTAAGATTTCCCTCTGTCTGTATAAAGTTTCCATCTCTCTTCTATATTATCACGTTAGCTGCTCCATAAAAAGAAGGTTGGATTGGGTTTCCATCCCAGCTTGTCCTTAAGGAGCCAACAGTTGGATCCTCCAGCTCTGCCTTAATTTCCTGGCAGAACTGGAAGGTTCCTTCTCCCTTCCTTCTTCCTGCACTCCTGGAGAGATGATGGTGGTACCCGTAGCACTTTGGAGTATTGAACTGGAAATATTCTTTGGATATTCAAGGAGATGGGAACTGCCTTTAAAATGCATATTTAGCAAAAATTTCTTCCTAACAGCAGCACAGATCTGAAATGCCAAGTATCTTTAGAGGCACAGAGGTATTTAAGAGCTGTATTCTCTCCTGCCTTCCCTGAACACATCCAAGTCCTCGGGGCAGTGAGTTTCCAGCGTCTGTTGCGTTTGGCAGATGGATTTTTGGGTAAGAGTGACAGCCTTTGAGCTTCTGTTTAGTATTTCACTCTCAGTCAGCACATCCTTGGAGAGAAGTCCATCATGTTAGAAGCACTGGAACAGCCAGGGAAGTGTGAGCTCTCCATCTCTTCACAGCTACAGCCTGGGCTTGCTTATTCCCAGCTCCCACAAATGTTCCCAGCTTTGTATCTCCAGTATTTGTTTTCCTTTCCCATTGAAGGAAGTGGTTCTTTCCAGTATGAGAAGCATTAAATTGACTTAAATGCTTTGTTTGCCGTAGTAGCTCTTTGAAGTGGATCTTTCAAGTTTCTTATGTGATCTGGGATTTGATGAGACACATTTTAACCCAGCAATCTCACAGTGAGGAAGGAAGGGAGAAAGGGAGGGTGGAAGGAAGGGAAGGAACCTTCTCGTTCTGCCAGTTTTGATCCTAAGTCACACGGTTTTCCACATTCCTTTTTAACACTTGACTGGTGCTGGAGCATCCAGACGTTATGAGCTGATCCGTGGGATCAGCAGGATCTCACTGGTCAGCTTTTCCAAGCGTGTCTCCAGCATTAAGTCTCAAACTGGAAAGGTAATCCCCTCGGGAGGCTTGACCTACTCTTCAAATTACTTTCTCCTGTTCTTTTGAGGCTTTGGGTTTTATTCAGATGTTTTTTTTCCTCCTCATCAAGGCAGCTCGTTTAATTGCTGTGACTGCCAGGCAGAAACCTCACTCTCACTCTTACAGACCTCCTTTTCTTCAGCTCCTTCATAATAAAGTGGTTTTTGGAACAGGGCCAGGCCTTTAGCCCAAAGTGTCTTCTGGTTTCATCTCAAACAAGGGACAGAACAGCCAGATTGCTTTCCTAATCCCTTTTCCCAAAGACAAAGGTGTCAGCACTGTCTAGACACTGGTGTTGCACGTGCTCATTCAAGGCTGAGGGTTCCCCCCCTCTCTCCTTTTCATCCCACATAATTGTCCTCAAAGCCTCCTAATCTGCCATTGCTCAGTGGGTGAAATCCCCCCCGTACAATTTGGGATGGGTGTGTCCAATTTGGGAGTAGGTGGTCTGTGCCCCTTTGGAGGAGAGTCAGTGAAACAGGATGAGTGAGTTCTTGCTGCTGTACAGAACAAGCATGTAAAATCTCTTTTTTTCCCCATATTCATGCTCTATCCAGTCAGGAGGTATTACACAGCAGCTGTTCTTAAACTTTTTTATTTCTTTAATGGTTATTTAATGCCTTTGTTTTCTTTCATCTATTTCATTTTGTAGCTTTCCCATGGGGGAGTGAGTCCCCACAAGCTACAGATTTGGAGTAGGAAAAGTAACAATTTAGCTGGTTTCCCGGTCCTTTGAAATTTTCCTTCTACTCATGGCAGGTTTTGACCTCTTCTTTCTTTGGAAGTGTTCTGCTGGGAAGTTTAGCTAATCATTAGGAGATCATTAGGATCCTGTTTAGCCTTGGATGTGGTCTGGTTGTGTAATGGAGAGGTTAGCTTCAAAAAAATTGGGAAAACTGAAGACAAATAATAGCAGAGCAAAATCACAAATTCTTTCTGCCCAAAGTTCTCTCTCGTTTTGGAGTTCCTTACACATATTTATCATCCATTTTTTGTATTTAAGTGTGAAAATAGTCCTGTCAGGACACTGGCTGATAATTCCTTGGCACTTCAGCGTGCTCCTCGTGCCTGGCTGTCACAGCTGGGAACAAGGAGGATCGTTGTGGTTTGTGTGTTCCATACAACTGAGTGTGTCATTTCAAGTTAAAAATAAGACGTCTTTAATGTCAAGATTGCAAAGTTCAAAAAGCAGAACGTGCCTGGAAGTCAGTAAGTGCACTTTCAGTTTGTTCTATATTTATGCCAGGCCTTATCAGCCCGATTTCTGTCCAGGATTCTCTCCCTAAAAAGTCATTTATCCATGAAAGGTGTCTTGGTCTGAGGGCTGTGGCAACTGGGGGATAATTAATTACTTACAATTTGTGAAGCCACCTTGAAATGGAGTTCCTTGTTTCTCCTCTAGGCTCTTCTCAGAGTTCAGCCTGGTCCAGTGGAAGGTGCTCATGGAAGGGGATGGGAATGAGTTGGGCTTTAAGGCCCCTTCCAGCTCAAACCACTCTGGGATTCTGTGGAAACAAGCAGCACTCCACATCTGTGCAGCTGCTTTTGCCTTGTCTTTGGGTAGGTCGGATTTGAGAGGTGTTTCTTCAACAAAAGTGCTGAAAAAAAAAAAAAAGAGCTGATTATTCATGAGAAGTTACCAATAAAGGGGTTTGCTGTTGTTCCCAGGTATTGCTCGAGGATTATTTTGCCAGTTCATTAAAGGCTTGGACAGGGATTTACAAGCTGATAGCTTTTGTTCCTCTGGTGGACTCAGGCTGGAGCCCTTAAATATTTTGCATTTAATGCTGAAATAATGTGGGATTTCAGAGTGAGAAGCCAATCCTCTAGTTAGATGGAAAAGGATTAGAGGCAGAGAGTTTGCAGACTGGGGACAGTAATTGGGTGTAACTGTGCTGTGTTGGAAGACCACTGCAGTTTATTCATCCTCCCCTCCACTCCTGCTCTTCTTTGGGGTGGAACAATGACCCCAGGATGTCACCAACGCACCCTTGGGCTCCCTTCCTTCCCCCCAGCTGCCAGAGTGCAGGAATGGCAGTTTCCCATCCCCACGGTGCTCGTGGCCTGCCAGGGCATCTCACTGCAGTTCAGTTGTGAATCATTGCTTTATTTGTCAGGTGCAGCTCCAGCGGGCCGGGCTGGAGAGCCTTGGGTCGGAATCCACGGCGCTCTGCCAAGGCGCTGCATTGTTGTCGGAGCCCCTGTGCTGATAAAACACATCCTGACTGCATGTTATTGCATCCATGGCATTGCATTCCTGCATGGGAGCTAATTAACAAGCTTAGGAATCTGTCGGGTTTAGCCCTGGGGATTACAGAGTGGGTGTGGGTGTTCCAAACTGTTAATCCATATATTTTACTGTTTGAAAAATTCATTTTCCTGAGGGTTATTTGGCACTGCAAGTGCATCAGCAGGATCTCTGTAATGCAATCAGAATATTTTCTGCACAAGAGCCAACATGTGTATTCTTTTTCCTCAAACAAAAAGCTTGCTTTACAAGGGAAAAAAAAGTTCCTTTCGTGACCTTAAAATAATTCATTGGGGAAAATGAAAGCTTTTTGTTTTATGAAGGCTTTGTGTCTGCAGGATCCCAGCTAAATGCCATGTAGGAATTGACTGGTGCTAATGTTGATTAAAAAAAAGAATCAGGATTGCTTGGACATTGGAGGTTATCAGTCAAACACTGCTCTGAGAAATTGTTGTAATGTGCTGCCTTCAGCACCTCATCGAGGCGTGGGGATGGGCAATGATGTGAGCAGAGTGGGCAGTGTGAGATCATCACTTTTCTCCTGATAATTTAACTAAATCAGTTTGTAGTAGGGATATCTGTTGGTAAAATGAGAGGAGAAGATTATCCTTACGTTGTCCTTGTTCTCATCGCCCTGCTCCAGGGCTTGCTGGCAGTGCAGGGAGAGCATTGCAGGATTCCCTGTGGCTCTGCCTTCCACCGTGTGTGTTTTATAGAGTTCCTTCTCTTGTGTGCTCCTTTGATTCTGCTTTTTCCTCAGAAAGCCACACACAGAGCTGAACCTTCAGTTCTCGTCACCGTTGTCATCTTTTGTGCCATTTTCTTTATCCTTTTCCAGTCCCACCTGTGAAATAGGTGTGGTTTTAAAAAAGAAAACCCAAATGCCAGGTTTATGATCTGGTTTTTGTGTTGCTCTGCCGTGGCTCACAAATGACGGTCAGCCTCGGAACAGACACAAATGTGTTTTACTGGCTCTTAAATATTTTTGCAGGCTGATGAATTTAAAGCAGAGGGAATTGAAATGTAAAGGTCTGGGAAAGGGTGTCCCACATCTGCTCAATGGCACCAGAGGAGCAGGCAGGAACTGCTACCCAGGAAGTTCCACCTGGGAGGAGAAACTTCTGCCCTGGGCAGTGCCCAGTCATGAGCACATCACCCAGAGAGGTGTGGAGTCTCCTCACTGGGGATATTCCAGAACCATCTGGGCATGTTCCTGTGCCCTGTGCTCTGGGATGGCCCTGCTGGAGCAGGGAGGTGGTGCCAGGTGAGCCACGGTGCTCCCTTCCATGGGTCCTTCTGACCCATTCGGGAGTTCTGTGGTCTGGAAGATTCCAGAGCTGAGCTCCAGGTGAGGTTTTAAGAACCAAACCAGTTTCAAATGTCGTTCTTCCCTCAGATTGTTTTGTTCCAGTGACACCACCTGATTGAAGTAACACACCGAACCACCTTTGGATTTTAGAGAATCCCAGAATGGTTTGGGTTGGGAGGGACTTTAAAAAACATCCATTCCCATGCCCTGCCGTGGGCAGGGACAACTTCCACTACCTCAGGCTGCTCCAAGCCCCAGTGTCCATCCTGGCCTTGGACACCCCCAGGGATCCAGGGGCAGCCACAGCTGCTCTGGGCACCCTGTGCCAGGGCCTGCCCACCCTCCCAGGGAACAATTCCCAGTTCCCAATATCCCATCCATCCCTGCCCTCTGGCAGTGGAAGCCATTCCCTGTGTCCTGTTCCTCCATCCCTTGTCCCCAGTCCCTCTCCAGCTCTCTTGGAGCTCCTTTAGGCTCTGGAATTTAACTCAGAAATGCTGTTAATTTTGAAAAAAAAATTAAGTGTGGTGTTTAATGCGTTTTTTAATCATTTGGAATTCATTTTCATTGCATGGATACAAATATTGCAGCATTCAATCAAGCATTTCAGAAGCTCCATCATAAGTGATTTTGGATAGCCAAAAATTGCTTCTAGGGGATCTTTCTAAAACATCAGCCACTGCAATAGGAGCAGGATTTATTATTTTATTCAGCGCACACATGTTACCTTCCATCTCTCTGCAGATGATTTCACTCTCTGCTCTTTTCTCAGGGCTCTCTGAATCTCCCAACTTAATTATGACTATTATGAATAATTTAATCTCTACAAACATTGCTTTGTCTCTTCTGTCTCTTTCCCAGTTTCAGCTGCTGGTCCCTGTAAAGGCTGTGGGAGCACCTTGCTGTCACACTTTTGGGAGTCTGAAAATCCCACGTTTAATACAGGCTGTTTCCTATTGCTTAAATGCTCCCTAATCCATAACATTCCCTTTTCCTATTGTCCTATAACTTTAATTTTTCAATAGTGTCTCGCTGGGGTTTTCATAAGTAGCTTTTTGAGGTGGTTTCTTCCCCAGTTCTGGACTCTTTAGCCACAATTGAAGGATTTGGGTTGAGTTATTTTGCTTCCCATGCTGTGTCTGTTTATCTGAGTGAGGGCACTGCAGCATTCCAGCCACTTTGCTTCATGGGAAAGGAGACATTGGCTAATTCCATGATAATCCTTAGGACACTTGTTAAAGATAAGAACAAGTCTTCTGCTGTTACATAGTGAGATGTTTGAATGCGATAAAGGATTTTCAAACACATCATGGACAGGGCATTCCAAGTTTTCCCTGACTTCTAAAGTAAACAATATTTGGTTTTATTGACTTTGGTATATATATTTGCTTTCTCTTCCCTCATGAAGTTCTCTGGAAATGCCCAGTCTTTCCATACTTGGAATAAATATGGAGCAGATCTGTATTTGCAATTTTTACTTTCTAGCTTGTTTAAGGTGTTCTGTAGTTTTGTTTAAGCACTTCTTGGTTTGGATTTTGACTCATTTGCTTCCCATTATTTTGTTTTCCACTGAGCCTCCTCCTCCCTGCTTTCCTGTTCTCCCATTTTTTGGAAGGTTCTCTCAGATTCCTCAAGCAGACCACAGGCAGAGTCTGTTGCCTTTAATTTTCCCACCTTTGGGCTCTTCTTACATGAAATGATCCATCTTTTAAATCCTCCTGTGAACAGATGCAAATTTCTATGCCACCCTACTCATTTTAGAGAGCACTGGCTTTTTCCCTGTCCCAAAGAAGATTTTGTTCTTGGCAGGGAAGAGCTGAAGTGCTGTTTGTTTGCAGAATTGCCAGATGATTGACGGCACGCTCGGCCCTCGGAGTCCTCACGGTAAACACAGCTCTTGCAGTTGGAAAAATACATCAGAAATCCCAAAATAAAGCAGGGAATGTACAGTATTCCCAAGTTAGGAACAACACGTGTGGCTTTTGATGGCAGTTTGTTTGAGATGTAGTAGAAATGATATCTTTCAGATGCGTTCCAGGGAGAGCCAGAACATCTTTTTTTTCCTTTTCCTACTCATCCGGAAACACTTGGGAACGAGCAATTCCACCTCTTTGTCTTGTTGATGGCTGTTTTCTCCTGGTATAAGGAAATACTTTCCACTTGTGTTAGACCATTATCTCACACGGATGTGGAGCAGATTTCCATTTGCTGTTCTTGGCTGGGAAGGACATCATGAGAGAAATCTGCGGGAAGCTGGGGAAAGAAAAGGAGAAATTTGAAGTTCTTTAAGCTGCTCAGCTGTGTGTTCTGCTTTGCCTGAAAATTCCTCTTTTTTGGGAGTGTCTGAGGTCAGAATAACTGAGAAAGACACTGTGTCACTATGACACTGTGTCACTGATGGGGGTGCTGCTGTATTATTTCTTTTTATTTGGGGCTGGCAAATCCTCTTGGTGCTGGTTGGATGCTGAACCCCAGGATGCTGGGGTGCCTTTTGTAACTCTACTGGTGCTAAAGCCCTCTCCCAGAATAATTCCCAGCTCTTTCACCTGTGTTTCAGGAAGCCTTTGAAAAGGGACTTGTCAGGTCAGATTGTCTTTCTTTACTAAGTGGAAAACCCCTGGGATTTCTTGGTAAATTCCTTGTAGGATATCCTCCTGGTATAGGTATCCAGCGAACTCTGGCCTTGGCATAGTTCAAAAGCCATAAGTAAATATGTTCTTGGAATTGCATTTTAAAATTGGTTTTCGTCTTTAACTCATTTTGAAGTTAAAACCTAATTGTGAATATTAAATTCAGGTTAAAGAATCCAATATTCTTCTAGTTCTGCATTAAATGAGCTGCCAGAACTCAGCTGGTGGTGACAGGTTGAGAAGGAACATTTTCTGAGGTGGCATCACTAAACTGCAGACTCTAGCCTAAAACTGTATTTTAAACATTAATTTGCATAGAATGCAGGTCCTGCCTTTCAGAAAAAAAGTTAATTACCTCTCCCCCAGCTGGCCCTATCTACGATGAGACTGCAGTGGAAAAGCAGGATTCATGCTTTGGAAAAAGGGGTGTTTGCCAGATTCTCATCTGAATTGTAAAGAGCAGCTTTGGCTTTGAAATCAGCCGTGAGTTCACGGTGCCCTGCTATGGCTGAGTGAATGAAGGATGGATTTGGGCAGTGCTGTCTGTTTTTATGGCAATTTGTGTGACGTGGGCAAGTGCTGAACATAAAATCCAGTGGAAAATTCCCCCATGTGTTTTGTGTTGCTGGAGGTTCAGGTTGTGCTGGTCGATTTAGGAGGGGACATTGAAACACGTGTTGGCAGCAGTTAAAAAGGACAGTGTTTACTGCTCATCCCAACTGCTCTCATCCCCGGAAACATCAACTGTTTATGCTGCTCAAACCACTGGAACACTTCTGGAATAGAGGAGCCCTCGCAGCTGTCCCAAATCGGCATCTCAGTGAAGCACAAAGAAACTTCACCCTGTCCAAGGTGCCTTGGATATGATGTAGAAATCTGAGTGAATTCCAGCAAGGTCATGGCAGCCAAGAGCCCTTTCTCAACTTGTAGCTGTTTTGTGGGCCAGGGAACTCCTGAGGGGGGCAGTTGGCTGATTTAGTATGTTTTGGTCTTGTTTTGCTGCTCTGAACCAAGATCACTATGAAGAGAATGAAAATTATTGTAGCACCGTTGGATTGATTGTACGCTGTAGTTCCTGCCCTCAGAGTTGCTAAAAGTTTGTCTGGATTAGCTCAGGAGCAGTGCAACAGTCCAGTAGCATCCCTTGTTCCCAAAGGCCCATATGTGGAAGAACTTTGGGATTTTGAATGAAAAATGAAAAGGAAATAGACACACTCAGCATGTAAATACTTTACCCAACATGCATCTTCTCTGCAATCATTAAATACTTTGAAGAGATCCCTTCCAACCCAAATCTGTGGATGATTCCGTGATCCTGACAGTGAGGAATGGTCAACTCTGCTGTTAATTCCAGAATCTGATGGAAGCTGAATTGGTGCAATCCAATTGACCATCTTAGACCCTGCTGCCTGAAAGGTTTCATCCCTTCATTCCAGGGCTCCTGAAAGCAGCTGCTCTCCTGGAGCCCCTTTAGGCCCTGGAAAGGGCTCTGAGCTCTCCCTGAATCCTTCTCTTCTCCACGTGAACATCTCTAGCTCTCCCAGCCTGGCTCCAGCCTTCGGAGCATCTCCGTGGCCTCTTCCTATCATTTTTGAATAGCAGATCTCTGTGATTTTTTTTCAGTTTTGCTTTAAGTTTATGGATATTTTTAATGTGGTTCCAATGCAGAGGTGTGAAAAGCAAAGTAAATCACACTTATCCTAATAGAGGGTGGATTGTGACCAGGTGCTGGGAAAAAATTCTTCCCTGGGAGGGTGGGCAGGCTCTGGCACAGGGTGCCCAGAGATCCAGGCTGCTCCTGGATCCCTGGCAGTGTCCAAGGCCAGGCTGGATTTAAGTTTGGAGCAACCTGGGATAGTGGCAGGGGGTGGCTCTGGAATGGCTTTGAGTCCCTCCCAGCCCAAACCAGTCTGGGATTTTGTATCTTTCTTTGTCCTCTTTGTGTCCAGACTTGGCAATGTCTTTGTAGTATCTTTGGGTGAAATACCTGTTCTTGGCATGGTCCTGCTGATCCAGCCAGACAAAAGTTACGGAAGACTGGAGCTGGAAAAATGATCCCTTGTTCTGCGTGTTCAGGGTTCCATAATGATTCATCTTCTGGCTGTTTGCAGCTGAAGGAGCAGAGCAAGACCCAGCAGTTGCTGATGCTGAGAGTGGGGAGCTGCCAAGGCACAGGCAGTGAGTGGCATTCCCTGGATTCCCTGGCTGGAAGGCTTTCCTCAGCCTCCCTGCTGAAGAGAGAATAATTTTTGAGATGCTTGAAGGGCCTGTTCAGTGCATCTCTCCCAACTTCCTCTCAACCAGACCTGAGACTTCATGTATAACGTCACCTTCAGGTCTGTAGCTTCCAATTAAACCAGTGCTTGTGCTTCACAGAGATCCATATTCCTGATTTATTGCATAGGGTTTCCCCAGTAAAGGAGTCATGAAATAGTTAGAAATCTGGACAAGTTTAATTCTATGGAGCAGCTCTGGATTAACCTGGAACCTCTGTTAGTTGATGTCTTTGGATTGATTGGTAATGGCTCTGTCAGCAGACACACGGACCCATATATGAAGTCTCCGATTTACATCAGGATTGTGTAGGATATATCTGGGTTATGGACCAGTGGATCACTTCATTAACCCAGTCAAAAAAAATAAAAGTCAAAATCCTGGTCAGGAGGGAGCCAAACCCATCCCACCTGCAGGACAGCTTCCAGCCCTCTCCTGGGGAGTGGGACGTGGGCACAGACATCAGGTTACACCAAACCAGAGCGGGGTAAGTTGTGTGATGCTGAGAAAGAAGCCATGTGCAGCTGTAATTAACAGCCACTCAATGGAGTGATTTGCCCAGGCTGTGTAGGATACAAAGCAGGATGTGTGAACACCCAGCAAAGGAGCTTTGCAGGAAATGATCCGAGGTCGTGGGCAGAAGCTGTTGGAGCAGCTGTGAGCTTCTTTTTTTTTGGGAATGTTGAGAGTTCCCAAACCTTTCCCGGGCTGCACATACTCGCTGTTCTCATCACCTCTGGGAAAGTAAACCCCAGAGTTCCTGCTGCTCATCTGAAGCCCTACTTTGTTTTTTGAGCAAACACTGCACAGCCTTAAAAAGCCCAACAGAACAGGATGCTTTTTCTTTCCTGGTGAAAGCGAGTGTTAAAGACTGGATTACAAGATGGGAAATGGAGTTGTATTTTTATGTGGCTCTTTTGTAATTGCAGGATTATGTTTAACAAAGAACCTCTTCAGCTACACCAGTATTTCATTCCCTTTGGATGCTGGTGACCCCAGGGCTTTCCTTACCACTCTGAGATAGAGTTTTTCAGTCTATATTCAGGATGGCATTTCCTTTTTCTTCTTAGTATTTTGTTAACCTATTTTAGGAATGATTTCTCTGAATTTCTACCAAATATAGCAGCCATGACTCAGCCTCTGATCCTGGTTTTGGACTCAGAGATGCACTTGCTACTTTTGCATTCCCTCTGCCTCTTCAATTTCCCCCTCTAAGTTTCTGATCCAGTTCCCCTGCATTCCTCCAGGAGCCTGTTCAGTTTACATGGCTTTCTTATTGATCTCAGGATTCTCAAGATTGTCACAGTATGTTATAAATGGGCAGCAGAAGAACAATTCAGCACAGGGGATAGGACGAGGGTAGAATGGTTTTAAACTGAAGGAGAGTGAATTTAGATTAGATATTGGGAATGAATTCCTGTCTGTGAGGGTGGGCAGGCCCTGGCACAGGGTGCCCAGAGCAGCTGTGGCTGCCCCTGGATCCCTGGAAGTGTCCAAGGCCAGGCTGGACACTGGGGCTTGGAGCAACCTGGGATAGTGGGAGGTGTCCCTGCATTGGAAGCTTGTCGGTGAAGCCAGCACCGAATTCCAAGGTGGTTCAGGGGCTGATGAGGGTTTTTCTGAGTGCCCTCTTAATTGCTGGTAATTGGCAGCACGACCTGAGCCCTTCTGTCTCATGTTCAGTTCTCTGTTTCCCTGCTCTAATGTCTGCAGAAGATTTTCAGGATCAGATGGCAGCAGTGAATTGCAAATCAGGAGGATTAGCATTTGTATCAAATATGCTCCAGCAGAAGGAGATTACAAGTCCTGGGTCAGCGAGAGCTTAGGAGTGTGTAGCTATGGAGCTGCTGCTGTGGTGGGGATGGGAATTCTGCGCTGTTCCTTCTACAAGGCTGCCTTGGCAGATCACAGAATCATGGAATATCCTGAGCTGGAAAGACCCCACGAGCATCAAAATCCAACCCCTGGACCTGCACAGAACACCCCAACAGTCCCACCCTGTGCATCCCTGAGAGTGATGTCCAAACGCTCCTGGAGCTCTGGCAGCCTTGGGGCTGTGCTCATTCCCTGGAAGCCTGGGCAGTGTCCATCTGGGTGAAGAACCTTTTGCTAATAATAATATTTTGCTTCTGCCACGATGTTGTGTTCTCCTGTGAAAATGCAGAATAAAATCCAAAATGGTGTTCCTGTCCTTCAGGAACATCAGACCTCCCTTTCTCTTTCCAGCCCATGGACAGGTATTTTACATCAGATAAAAGACCAGGAGTGGTGCAGGCACACATTTCATGTTTTTAGAGCTGCTTTTAGTGTTGGCTGAGCTGAGCAAAGGAGGAATGTGAGAACATCCACATCAGGATCACCTCAGCTCATCCACACTGAGCTGGAAATACCTGCAGGCTCATGTTCATTTAAAAATTAAGAGTGGGAGCAGGGGAAACCTGGGCTTCCTCTGCCAAGGGCTTAAACACCCACGGAACACACAGATGAACTGCTGCCTGTGGCAAACAGGCTGCCTGAGGGGGGAATTAAAAGTGCCACCCTAAAACTCTTTGTAATTACATTTCCATAGCCCTCAGCCACACTGGGAGGACAAATCGGACACTGTTGTGCTGATACCGAAATCTAGGCACAACTGGGTTTTAATTTCCAGAGGAAACGGAGGGGTGTGAAGGTGCGTCTTCCTCTCCTTGTTTTGTCTATCTTCCATCTTCCTTTGGAATTGCATTAGGGGTGTTTTGCATATTGAGGGATGCTGGTAGGATAGCACAGCCCCAGTAATGCCAGTGAGGGACACCTGTACCCTGGGAAATTTGTGTGGAAATGTTTTATGGAGTGTCATTCACTGAGCTCTGATTCTAAAGACAGGCACCATTCTGTTTAAATTCACATAGGTAAAGAAATGAAAATATAAAATACATAGTACAAACGTGATTAAAGGCATATTATTAATTGAAAAGGAATAACCCAGATCATTTTATAGTTATTGAAAGAAATCAATTTGGGAAAAACATCTAGAGAAAGGGGGCCCCTTGGGGAAGTGTCTTGCTGTGTAACATTTGTTCTTTC
Source organism: Cinclus cinclus (assembly GCF_963662255.1). Lineage (NCBI taxonomy): Eukaryota > Metazoa > Chordata > Aves > Passeriformes > Cinclidae > Cinclus > Cinclus cinclus. The sequence goes on from NC_085047.1 coordinate 1,358,628, forward strand.
TGAAGTGTGTATTCCCAGGCTCTCCAGATCGTAGAGGTCGTGGCTACTCTCACAATTTGCCCTCCTTTTCTTTCCCTCAAGGGCATTTTTTTCCCTCCTGTTGCCTGGCAATTCCTGTCAAGATTGCCCAGGCCCTGCCCTGTGCTTTCCCTGTGTTCCCTGTGCCGGTCACATTGTCCAGCATCTTAGGACTGCACTTCCAGAGGATGCACATCCAGTCTGGTTTCTCTCTTACCCACAGTGTGTGCTGCCTACTGGGCTGCTTATATATTGAATTCCTTCTAGATCCCCTGTTAGCTCTTCCTTGCTGTAGGAATCCTCTCTTAAAGCTGAATTAATCATTGAACAGAAACCAGGAACTCAGTTGCTGTTGTTTATTAAGGAAATAAACCCCAGTATTTCACAAAACATCTTCTGGGAGTACTGAGTTTATTTTCAAGGCATGGAAAAGAACTTGGGAATTCATTAAAAAATGGAGCGAATCTTACCAAAATTAGTCCCTACCAGACTGGGGGTTTATCACAGTTATTATCAATTTGGGCATTGTCAGAGGATAGAGAAATCTGGAGAAAGGAAATCTGTCTCTTGAGTAGGTGATGTGCACCTGTTGTATGATTGATAGAGTTCATTTAAGATGAAAATTGAATTGTTAGGGAGAAATGATGGCAGAAAAAAAGCCTTATTATGTACAGAGATGAGGCTTATCAGCATGAAAAGAAATGTGTCACAAATTGGTTGCAAATCAAAGGCCTGATTTTTTTTCTTCTTTTTCAAAAAGGCACAAATAAGGGTGTGCACTGTAAATCATGGAATTGCCATGTAATGTGTGCCAGGATCTTTTGTGCAAAATAAAAAGGCTTTTTCTCTCTCAAGTTTATAATATGAGGCCGTGAGGCTACAGACAATTCTGTGTGCTTAAACCAGGTGGGTTTATTCTGGCTACACCTGAGTGTGTTGTGAAATCAGCATTGAATTCTGAGAATAATTAAATTATCAGTCATAGGTTACAGTCGTGGAGTTGTTAAACTTGGAAACAGCCTCCAAGGACATCGAGTCCGAATGTTCCCCTGGCACTGCACCAAGAGTGCTGGAGAGGGACTTGGGACAAGGGATGGAGGGACAGGACACAAGGAATGGCTTCCCACTGCCAGAGGGCAGGGATGGATGGGATATTGGGAAGGAATTCCTAGCTGTGAGGGAGGGCAGACCCTGGAATGCCCAGAGCAGCTGTGGCTGCCCTTGGTTCCCTGGGGGTGTCCAAGGCCAGGTTGGACACCGGGGCTTGGAGCCATGGCAGGGGTGGCACTGGAGGATTTCCAAGGTTGCTCCCAACTAAACCCATTCCCTGATTTTGTGATTGTTGAACCTACACATGGATGCTGAGGCTCTGGTTGTTCAAGTGGCTTCTCAGCTCCTGGGATGGAGTGGAGACGAGTACAGATGTTCACGTGGCAAGGCCGATATGTGCTTGGCTGCTTCAGACTAAGCTTTTCCTTTTGAACATTTCTGAGAGACTTCCAGGACTTTTTAAACTGGGGTTTTTTTGTTGTTTTTTTTTTTTTTTTAATATATATTTTTTTTTTGCTGTCAGCACTCACTGGGTTTTTTTAAGGAAGAATGGAATGGCTGCTCTGCAATTTCTGCCATGGCATTCATCCCCCAAACTCGTCTTATCCCCCGATGGAAAACAAGGAAGCAAAGCTGAGTTTTCCAGCATCATAGGCTAGGGATTTAGTAGTTCTTTTTTTCGTGATATAAACTTCAAGCTGTAAGCTCCTTCAAACTTCTCTTCCCACTCTTTAGTTTGGGAAGGTATGTCCAGAAATCTGTGAGAATTGTTAATTGTTGACTTGCTGTGGCCTTTCAGCCCTTTCCCTTTGTGTTGCTGCAAAAGCATTCCTGGTTTTGGCCTCCTGGGTTGGGTGTATTCACTGGAAACCTGAACGAGTATTTAGGTGAATAAAAAGCACTGCAAAATCTTCTGTAATGGCAGGCTGAAAAATTCTTGGCTTTTCCAGTGTTTATGAAATATGAATGTGCTAATTGAGTGCATATTGCATGTGTTAGAGATCACGCCATACCTGCACTGATTGTTGGCTCCTGTCCCTTTTACAGTGTCTGCCACTAACCTCTGGTAATTCCTGTATGAAATGTTTGACTTGTGTCTGAGGCCTAGGACAGCTTTACAGACATCTGCAGCCTTCATTTGAAGATTTCTATCGTGATTGTCTGTGTAAGCTTGCTTTCTGTTGTGCTGGTTATGTATTGTTTTACTGCGTTATTTCTGCAGGATTAGGCTCAGAGTCTATGAAAGAAATGCCAAGCCGGACAGAATTCCAGTAGGATGTGAGCTGGGTAAATACTAGAGCAGTAGGGCATAGGTGCAGAATCATGGAATCCCAGACTGGCTTGCGTTGGGAGGGATCTTAAAGCTCGTTCAGTGCTTTCTACCACTGGTCCAGGTTGCTCCAAGCCCAGTCCAGCCTGGCCTGGAAGGATGTCAGTGTTCCTGACAGGGAGAAGGATGCTGAAAGATGGCTCTTCTGCCCAGGAGCATGGAGACCCTTGGATTTGGGATGTGGTGACCAGACAGTGACCCCCAACAACACTGCCTAACCTTTGGGGAAACAGTGCCAAGCTACTGTGGGCAAGGGGAGGGGACTGGGCTGTAGAACAGCTGGTCTCCCACTTCCATGTCAGTCTTTGAGAGCTGGACATGGTGAAGTGAGTCTTTGACATTTCAACCAACTATTTAATTTCATATTTTCACTTTGAACAATCTTTATTTTGAAGGCTTATAATAATAATTGCAACACCACTACCCTTGGTGTGCATCCCTGGGTTTTTTTAATGCCCGAGCTGTCCCATATTTCCTTAGGAAGTTAAACCCCTGCCTGAGCTCTGCCTATGATTGTTGCAAATTTCTTAATTTGGATTCTGTTTGTTCATCACTTGGCAGCTTTCCCCCAAAAAGTCAGCAACTTCTTTTGCTTATTTTTCAAGTGCTACCGAGTTGCCCCATATATTTTCTGGGTTTTGGTGGGGCACATCAAGCCCAACATAAATCTGGAGTCTGTTTTTCTCCTTCCATGTAGCTTGGTTTCCAAGTGGAGTGAGGGAATGCCACTGTCTGCCTGTCCTATGGGTGGGAAAGACTTTCAGGCTCCTGGGCTTGTTAACACAGAACCTCTTGCCAACACGAAATTACAAAAAGACGATGATAAACAAACTTCTTGCCAAAGCTCCCTTTCTGCTGACAGATTTTGCCTGGGCCCTCCTTCATCTTCCCTGGTACTGCTTTGTTTCAGAGGGAAGATTCCAAAATATTTAAGGAAGAAGGGACTATTAGGGAGGATTGGTCCCCTTTGTTTGCACTGTTCATCTTCCTGTTTCCCAGTCTCCAAACCCCATCTGGGTCCATCCATCAAGGTGAGCAGAGGAAGAGACGAGGACAGGGAGAGATTTTGCTGTGCTGCCTGATGGGAAAGTGGGACTGGAACCGCTCCTCAACCCTTGCCTTGGGTTTCCAGTCTTGACCAGACCAGAAATCCCAGAAGTGACCACAAAACAGAGCCTGGGTGAAAACTGTTAGAGAACAACAAGGAACAGCTGTGGCTGGAAGTGACAAATTGCAGCCAAAACCTGCAGCACAGTGGATTTGACCAGATAAAACCCAGGGAAGTCTGACCCATCTGTCATGTAAAGGATATCTCTGCCCTCATCTGATTTTAATTCCAGGAATACTGTTGTATTGCTGATGTGCCAACTTTGTATGGTGTGATCGGCTCCCAGACAAATTTAGATTTTTATCCTGTTGCAGTCCATGGGAAGGAGTGATGTTTTCAACATTCAGGATATGGCTGCAAAGGGATT